>NC_081407.1:347890237-348490237 GCF_030272615.1 Cryptomeria japonica | reverse complement strand
ATCGAATTAGTCTTCTCCCTAGTCAATTCCGTTAACAAGTCAATCTATCTAGTTATCACTCCAATCAATTGAGTTATCTCTCCAATCTATCCACTTAATGGATCAATCAAAAGGAGTTAACAGATCAATCAAATTAGTTTAGCTGTCAATCAACACTTGAGTTCCATTTCTCACCTAATCTATCCCAAATATCTATAAAAGCAACACCGATTGTCCATTTTCATCAATCACGATCTATGAAATTATTGTGTCTAATCTATGCAGGAATCCCAGTGCAATATCTTAGAGGCACTCAAAACACAATATTGGAGAAGGACAATGGAAGACATGATGCAAAATAAGGGAGTTTTTAGTTGTTTAATTTGCATCTATTTCATTGATTTATGTTTAAGATTTTCTTAATTAGTTAAGGAATTCATGATTTTCCTTTTATCCTAATTAGCTTTGATTTCCCTAATGATTTTAAGCATGAAAACAATTCTTATTAGATTCACCTTGGGGGTGGTTGTCCTCTTTTAAGTTGAATTGTGACAATGTTGAAATTAAGGTAAATGTGCTAGAATTGAAGTGAAAACACATGAACAGTGAGTTATAGTTGTCAGATCAAGCCACGAACTTGGATCTGAGTATTGTAAGAGTGTTCGGATATGTTCCCAGAAGGAGCTCTTGAAATGTCAGGACTAGAATGCCCGTCACTTTGGTCCTCCATACTTTTTGCCGTCCAAAGGGGAACTTGTTTGTCTCTGTAAATAAAGCCAATTCTGAAGATCATAGCTCCATACCTATTCTTGTGCTCCATACCTATTCTTGTGCACACTAGAGAAGGGAAATAGGTTGGGAATAGGGGTTTTCCTTAGGTCAAACCCCAATTTTGAAATTAACCATGAAATAGAAATGAAATGTAATTGATATGTAGTGATGTAAATGATCTCCTTTTGAGGGAAATGTGAAATAATGTATGAAACATTAATGATATACCTATTAATGGAGTTTTGTTTATCTCCATAAGGAATTAGGGTTTCATGAAATCTTCATAAACATAGAACATGAATGTCAACTCCAATGCTTGAATCTTGACCTTACTTTTGCTCCAATGCTTGAAAGAAGATTGATTTCTTGCTCACTTGAATGTAAATTTCAATTTTTCTCTCTTGAGTAGATATAAATTTGAATTAATCTCAAAATGAGAGGGGTAGATCTCCTTTTATACATGCTTGTTGAAAAACAACTTAATTTTCCAACATGAGCCAACATGGGATCAGGGTTCCCGCTCAAATGATGTTATCGTTGAGGGGTCCTAAAATGGGCCCTTATTGGGAGGATTAGGGCTCTAACTCTCTAGTCCTGACCAATTAGGGACCAAGAAAAGAGGGGCAAAAAGTGTGCATTTCAGAAAAAATGAATTATTTGCATGGTGTGAGCATAATCAAGGCTTCAATCAGGCCTCAAGACATAAACATCAAGGCAAGGGCCCAAATGAGGACAAAATTGCAAGGGAGAACAATTTAGGACACTACATTTAGCCCCACTTTAGCGGGAGTATGAGACTAAGGATACTCTCGATAAAGTGCAAAGGTTCGCAATGGAAAATTTCATCAAGTCATCAAAGAGGCAGGGTACACCAAGCCCCCTAAAGGACTTTACGATCTTACTACTTAAATATCAAGATAAAAGGGACATCATAAGAAAGAGAGAGAATCATGATTACTAGCCTAGTAGGGCTTGCTTACCATGAGTCATGAAAATGGATAACAATAATAACAAAATTGAAAGGCTAAATGAATTCAACCACGAAACCCTAGCCTAACAACAACAAAGATCCACCATAACATATGAAGATTACCTAAGACAATGCAAATCAAATGAAATCACAAAGATTATACCATCACATGTCCAATAGGGTTTTGATCTCCATTCTTCCTATCTCCATTGATCTTGCTTGATATATTTGCTCTCAGATTTTATGTGCACAAGAGCTCAACAAAGAACCGAATGTGGTTGCAAGTAGGATCATAGTGTAGCCAAGTCCTTAAGATCGTCGATTAGCTAGGTTGATTAGGGTTTGATAATGAAGGAAGCATCTCCTTAAATAGAAGACACTATATGAAATGGAGGGATAAGATTGAGAGGTGTAAAAAGGAGGTCGGCTATGATTAGAGGATAGGTAAAGGAAATAATAAAATAATGAAATGGGTAGGTAGTGTAGGAATTAAGAGATGAATGACATGTGTCATGGGTAGAAAAGGTTAATGAATTAATTAAATAAATAAAGATTTATTTAATTAATAGAAGAAATGAGATCAATTAAATAAATAAGTATTTATTTAATTTAGGAAAAGGATAATTTAAATAAATAAATGTATTTATTTAAATGAGAAATAAGGCTATAAGAGGATAAATGAATTAATTAAATAAATAAAGATTTATTTAATTAATAGAAGAATTAGGCTTAGATAATTAAATAAATAAAATATTTATTTAATTAGTCATGACAATTTTGGGTGTCTACATTTTGCCCCTCTTTGAGACAATGTGGCTTGTCGTGTTGTTTCAAAGAAGATAATATGAACTGATACAGAGTTGCCCCAGGATGGGAATGATATGCCCCCTCGAGAGATTGGATGAAAATGTCTGAAAAGATCGCAGACAATCTCTCGATAAGAAAGACGGGATAGAATGGACTGATCAGATAAAGTGACAAAGTCACGGGATAAAGAAGACTGACTCGAGAAATGAGGGCGAGGGCTAGGCTAGGCTATAAGATAGACCACGAGAAAAAGACATCCTCATTGTCATCCACACATCCACGAGAGCAGAGTGCAGAGTGAGAAAAGAGTAGCAGCAGCCAGCAACGATGGCTTTCGTTCACAGATTCGACCACATTCGCCGATTCCAGAGGCCAGCAGAGGCAGGAGAGTCGGTAAGTACCACAAAACCTCCTTGTACTTCGATGCATTTATTTTTGTCATTAATGTATGGTAGATAGAGTAATAAATGCGCATTAGGTGGGGTCAAAAATGTCAAAAATCATTTAGGCGTGTTTGCGTAGGTGCCAGGCGCGTCTGTGTCCGCCAGGCATGTCTGTGTAGGTGCCAGGCGCATTTGCGTTTTGAACCGCGTCTGCGTTGAATGCGGCCGCGTCTGCGTCGTGTAGGGGCGTCTGTGTCGCCCAGGCGCGTCTGTGCAGAGCATAGGCACGTCTATGTATGTCAGGCGTGTCTGTGCAGTCTTTAAGCGTGTTTGTGTCAGAAAAGCGCGTTTATGTCTGAAAAATACAAATTTGTGTCTTCTAAGTCAAATCGGCAGTTCTATGATGAACATACGCTGTCGATTGGATAAGCTGCTGAGAGGATACACTCAAGCAGGTCCTCTAGGGAAGACTAAGATAGATCAAGGCACTTTGTGATGAACAGTGAGTACCAAGATAGAGTACTTTGTGATGAACAGGGAGTACTAAAATGTGAGCAACACTTTGTGATGAACAGGGAGTGCAAATGTGAGTAACACTGTGTGATGAACAGTGAGTGTGACACACGTAGTACTTTGTGATGAATAGGGAGTACCACTAGGATAGAAGCAACACTTTGTGATGAACAGTGAGTGTCACTAGGATAGATAGCCATATGCATTTAAATAAAAAAGTAGCATTTTGTGATAAATAGTGAATGCCACGATGGCTAACATGATTGATTTGCTTGACTGCAGGAGTATTTGCCGATGCTGGAGTCACGGGAGAGATTCCCGTCAACTCAGAGATTGCGACCTGAGCTGACAGTCGAGGAGTGAGCTACTATTGAGGAGATGGGATTGAGACATGTGCTATATGTGCCTGAGTTTCGGGCGAACATGGGACTGTTGACTGCACTGGCTGAGAAATGGTACTCAGAGACTTGTACATTTCATTTGTCGATGGGGGAGATGACCGTCACCCTTGAGGATGTCTATAGGATATTGAGGATACCAATTGATGAGGATCTGATCCCATACGATCAAGATGGAGATAGGGAGGCCCTGAGACGAGTATTCCAGGACCCAGGACTGGAGATGAGGGCAGGACACGTGGCGTGGGACACTATGACAGCCACAGGGCTAGCGGTACCGGCAGTGGTAGGAGGAGCGATCAGTGGGTTCTTGTGTCTAGATAGGGCGACACGGGGGTTGGTTGTAGGCTGGGGAGGTGCATTGGAGACACTGGTGACACAACACACCAGATATGCTTGGGGACCATGTGTGCTGGCACGCCTGTACTATGAGCTGCATCAGTTCGTATACCACGGATCAGTGGGATTGGGCTGCGGGGTGACACTGCTGCAGGTATGGGCTTATGAGCATCTGCCAGTGACGAGGCCGATACACTTCAGAGGTAGGGGACATGGACGTAGTTTTGTGCACCTTTATGATATGATCACGTCGCAGCCACGGATTGGCAGGTTGGAGCACTGGTGACGAGTGATAGATGACATTGACATGGTGATATGGAGGCCATACCTGGGATGTGAGCAGTGGGAGGATGATGTGGTAGAGCTACCCTACACCTTCCGGAGCAGGTATTGGATTGGGCGGATGCCCTATGTGCTGGAGAGGTAGCTAGTGGACAGGGTTTGCAGGTAGTATGGCAGGATCCAGAGGATGCCACGGGGTTCAGGCATGTATGCACGGACTGTCAGGGATCAGGCACAATTTGGGCCCTTGTTGTCATATGATCAGGGAGTTACACAGCTGGCAGAGATGGCACCCCTACCCTGGGATATGTGGCCAAAGGTTGAGGATGCCGGCATGGATGCCGAGTATACAGCTTATTGGGCGGAGCACCCATTCCCACGTTTGACAGATCCAGGAGAGTTATTGGATGGAGATGGGGGTGGGGATGATGATGATGATGGTGGAGGTGAGGGGGGCAGAGGCTGACGGAGGAGGAGGGGAGCAGTTGGAGAGAGGAGGGTTGCACCTCGGAGGGAGGGTGGAGAGGAGAGACAGGCTCGGGTGGTGAGAGGTCGCGGTGGATTGCCAGTACAGGTGCCAACAGCACAGGGTCCCAGACAGGTACAGAGACAGGTACAGGGACAGGGACAGGTACAGGGACAGGTGCCAATACAAGCACCAGTACAGGTACAGGCACAGGGGGAGCCACAGGTAGAGGCCAAGGGGCTGACGCATAGGAGGATGATCTGATTGAGCTCAGGGAGATCTGCCAGGTTCAAGCAGATGAGATCCAGGAGTTGGAGAGGGAGAGGGATCAACTCAGGAGGAGGCTCCGAGATACTGAGCGGGAGTGGGATTAGGCTATTCAGCATTATACAGAGGCTGAGACAGCACTGAGGGCAGGGAGATAGGCAGCGGAGGACACAGGGGCCAAATACACCTATGTTCTACAGGTAGGAGAGGAGATTGCCTATTGGCGGGACCTCTATTATGGTGCAGTGCCAGCAGATCAGCGGGCGAGGAGCTTCCATAGACCATCGCGGATAGCGACAGCTACGGGAGGGAGCCGGAGGAGACAGGCATCTAGTGGTGGGGTTATGGGTCCTCCACCACCACCAGATAGAGGGGACAGGAGGGATGATCCTGGGGCGGGTCCTTCAGGGGCTCAGATTCCATCGAGGCCAGGCAGCTCCGAGGGAGGGAGTTCATCATAGCCTTAGAGGGCTCCCTATGTATAAGTATTGTATCATTTTGTATGATGATGTAGACACCTGCGGGTGATTGTAGCCATATGATTTTGACATCATTGTATCATGACACTTTAATATATATATATATATATATATATATATAGATATATATATATATATATATATAGATATATATATATATATATATATATATATGAGATGATTCATCTTTGCGGAAGCTATATGCATGCATACCTATGTGATGAGACGTTTCATGATGTATGTTTCTATGTGATGCTTATGATATGGATGCAAATATGTACATGATGCAATGCAATATTTTTTTTGTTCTTTTATGTTTTATGTGTATGCATGATGCAATTGTGAATGTATGTAATGCAGATGAATATGATAATGCAAATGTAAATTGTGCTAATAGGTGTTGTGTGCAGGATGTGATGCAATTGTGATATCTATATGTATGAATGAAATGCTTATATGTGGTAATGCAGGTGAAACTACATGAAATGCAAATATTTTTGGTGTGTCATTATACTCAGTCATGTGATAGCAGGCTACGCGGACTCAAGAAGGACGATGGAAGTCAATCAAGAAAGGGGGATGAAAGATAGAAGATATGAACGTGAAAGAGCTTCTTGTGCGTTATCATCATTAAGCTTTATTATGGCAATTAGGTTATGACAATCGAGGCATATGTTCGACCCAGAAAGTCATTGTACCTATTTGCATGGAGATAAGACAGTCACAAACAAGGAATGCACCAGTTCATACTAGACTCTCAATGTCCTCATATCCTTGGACAAGTCATAGCATTACTAAAAGACAATCCACAGACAACAAAGAAAAATAGGCGACGATACCCCATCCTCGCCTTTGTAGTCAAAGACATCCTGGAGATAGAATCTCTAGTCAGAGACATCCTGGAAAAGCTAAAAGACATGTCACCAAAAGATAAAATCAAAAGAAAACCAAGACTCGACACCAACATCCACTGTAGTCCTCAAGTTTTTAGTGTCTCTTGTCACTTGTATAAGTCTGATTTGATTGTGGTCACAATGTTTACTTTCACAAAAAGGATAGATAGCACTGAACTATATGTTGTCTGAGTCTGCTGAAAGATTTGATTTGTTGAAGCCCATTGTTGCTGCTGTGTCTCATTTGAAACTGACTGATTCCATGAAACTGATACTTTATTGCGGAGAAGATGAAACTTTATTGCGGACTAGTGATGCAAATGTTGCTTTATTGCGGATTGTGCGCGAATAGACTGAAGGAAGCTGGAAGAAACTGTACTCCTCGACACATGTGATGTTCTCAGTTCCGCACCCATCACTAGACGTAGGATTTGCCGTAGCCACAGATAGGATCTGATTTATTATGGATGGAAAGGGAGGTTTATTATGAATGGCTAACCAATCTTGGGTAGATCAATAACAAGCCATGATGGGAATGGGTAAGTTTATTATGGATGAATTGGTCGTGAGTGTGTGCAAAGTGAAAGGATGAAAGTGAATCCTGAATGAGGGACGAGCAATGTCTCTAGGCATGGCACTGGTGACCCAGTTTTCACCATGGTACTTGCCCAGGGCGCCACCGAAGTGGTTTTCACCGTTGGACGAAATTATTTCTCTTTACTTTTTTCAATTTTTTCAATTTTTTTGTGTCACAAGGTGCCTGTTTGCCAGGTTTTCACCAAGTAACGATTTTTTTGTTTTGTAATTTTTTTGTATTTTTGAATTAGGATATTCCAAAGAGCTATGTGTAGAACCTGCGAAGGTGCATGCTATTGATAGGATCCTCCAAAGGTTCACCTTCTGTAGTTGAGAGCTGATGTGCCCCAGATCCATATACTGCTGTGATGATGTAAGGACCAAGCCAATTTGGTTCGAACTTGCCCTTCTTGTCTCTGTCTTGCTGATTTTTGGGGTTTTCTCTGAGAACCAAGTCACCTACCTCAAATATGTGAGGCTTGACTTTGTGATTGTAGTTGCGACTCATTCGTTGTTGGTAAGCCTTGAGATGATTAAAAGCAGTTTGTCTCCGTTCATCCAGCAGTTCAAGTTCTTGTAAGCGAGAGACCCTATAGTCTTCATCGTTGATGATGTTTTGCAAAGAGACCCGTAAAGAAGGTAACTCGACCTCAATAGGAAAGATGGCTTCAGTGCCGTAGACAAGTGAATAGGGTGTAGCTCCTGTAGGTGTGCGAACACTTGTGCGATAGGCCCAAAGTGCGGGATTAAGTTGGATATGCCAATTACGGCCAGCGTCGTCGACTGTCTTCTTGAGGATTTTAAGGATTGTTTTATTAGACGCCTCAGCTTGGCCATTACCTTGGGGGTAATATGGTGTGGAGAAACAATGGGAAATATGGAAGCGGTCACAGAGTTCACGAACATCCTAATTTTTGAAGGGCCGCCCGTTATCAGTGATAATGGAAACAGGAATACCGTATCAGCAAATGATATAGTTAAGGATAAATGTAGCAATCTGTTTTCCAGTAACTTGTGTGAGAGGCACGACTTCAATCCATTTTTTGAAATACTCTGTGGCAGTAATAATGAATTTATGACCATTAGAAGAAGGAGGGTGAATCTTGCCTATGAGATCGAGTCCCCACTGACAAAAGGGCCAAGGAGATGCAAGTGGTTGTAGTTCTTGTGCCGGTGCATGTATGAGGTCTCCATGAATTTGACATTGCTTACATTTCTTGACAAACTGATATGAGTCTTTTTCCATATTGGGCCAGTAATATCCAGTCCTAATGAGTTTCTTGGCTAAGGTAGGACCACTAGTATGTGGACCACATATCCCTTCATGTACTTCACGTAACGCAATCTGAGCTTCGTCGCTTTCTAAACATCTAAGAAGAGTGCCATATAGACCTTGCCGGTATAGGATATCAGCTAAAATGACATATCGAGAGGATTTGCGAATGAAGGTGCGACGTTGGTTATTTGATAGATCAGGAGGTAGGGTATTGTCACGAAGGTATGTGAAGATGGAACCGTATAACTGAGACTCGGGACCGACAACACATATCATCTCAGTAGGAGTGATCTCATATGAAGGAACCAAAAGGTTATCCACCAAGAACTCATAGCAGGTCTCATTTGGAGGTAGATCGATCAGTGAAGTAGTTGTAGCCATGGCATCTGCGGCGTGATTCTGCTCTCTTGGTATTTGCTCAAAATCTATTTTTGTGAAGTGTTGTTTCAGTTCATCCACCATTTGTTTGTAAGGCATTAATTTTTCATCTTTTGTTTGATAATCATCAGTTGCTTGACGGATGACCAGTTGAGAATCCCCAAAAACACGAAGTTCCTGGATCTTCCACTGAACTGCAATCCGTAATCCAGTTGTTAATGCCTCATATTCCGCTATATTGTTAGTGCAAGGAAATGATAAGCGGTATGATTTTGGTATAGAGTCTCCTTGAGGAGTTATAAAGAGGATGCCAGCTCCTGCCCCATGCTGTGTGTATGAGCCGTCAAAGTATAGTTGCCATGGTTTTGCATGTGATATTGCTAAAATGGATTCATCTGGAAATTCTGAACTTAGAGGAACATCATCAATCATGGGAGCATCTGCTAATTGATCTGCGATGGCTTGTCCTTTTATTGCTTTCCTGTCCACATACTCGATGTCGAATTCACTCAAGATCATTACCCATTTGGCTAGTCGCCCAGTAAGTGTTGCTTTATTGAGAAGGTATTTCAACGGATCGATTCTTGCAATCAACTTAGTCTTATGAGTGAGCATGTAATGTCGTAGTTTCTGTGAAGCAAAGACCACGACGAGACATGCACGCTCAATTGGTGTGTAGTTTAGCTCATATCCCACCAATGTGTGATTGATATAGTATACTGCGTTTTCCTTGCCCTCAAGAATTTGCTGTGCTAAGAGTGCCCCCAGTGCTGTTGGAGTAGCTGATATGTATAGTAACAGAGGCTGATCTGGAACTGGTGGCATCAAAACTGGTGGATTCAACAGATAATCTTTGAGCGTCTGGAAAGCCTGTTGACAGTTATCATCCCATTTGAATTTGATGTTTTTATGTAGCAAGTGCTGAAAAGGATTACACTTATCTGCAAGTTGTGCTATGAATCTCCGTATGGACTGGAGTCTCCCTTGTAAGGATCGAAGTTGACTGATATTTCTAGGTGGTTGCATCTCCAAGATGGCCTTGACCTTTGCTGGATCGGCTTCGATTCCTTTTTTGGACACAATGAATCCTAGGAGCTTCCCGGAGGTTACTCCAAAGACACATTTCTTAGGGTTTAATCTTACTTTGTACTTTTCCAACCGATCAAAGATGACTGAAAGTATGTCCAAATGTGTATCTCTGTCTATTGATTTTCCCAAGAGATCGTCAACATAATCTTCCACGGTTACGTGCATGAGATCATGGAAGATAGTAGTCATTGCTCTTTGATATGTAGCACCTGCATTTTTTAGCCCAAAGGGCATGACATTCCAGCAGAAAGTTCCCCAAGGGCAAGTGAATGATGTTTTGTGTTGATCCTCAGGTGCAATCCTTATTTGATTATAACCAGAAAATCCATCCATCAAGGATAACATTTCATGACCTGCTGTGAGATCAACAATCAAGTCAATATTTGGTAATGGAAAGTCATCCTTGGGACAAGCTTTGTTGATGTCTCAGAAATTTGTACATATTCTGATGCTGCGATCCGGTTTACTGACATGCACTAGATTGGAGATCCATTCAGGGTAATCAATTGGGTGTATGAATCCGACATCCAATAATTTCTTAAGTTCTTCTTTGACTAGTAATGCCACTTGTGGATGCATTTTTCTTAATTTCTGTTTCACTGGCTTTGCCCCCGGTTTGACTGTCAAATGATGCATTACCAAATCCGGATTTAGTCTAGGCATATCAATGTATGACCATGCAAAGTTGATTTGTCATTCTTTGAAGAAACTTATGAATTTTGACCTTTCGGACTCTGTCAATGATTGAGCCAGGAATATGTTGTGTGGAACCTCTTCTGTACCAATGTTTGTTTTGATAGTCTCCTCTACCAACATAGATGACCTTTCCTCATATGATTCTGGGAGAATGTCGAGCCTTCCATCTTCGGGTGCCTCAGAGAGGTTTTTGCCCTCAGATACGTCCTTTCTTTTTACTTTTTTGGGGTCAGACAGTGCCACAGTGTGGTTTTCGCTATAAGACCCTTGGTTTGTTCTTATTTTCACATTTTTGCGACTGGAAGGTCCGACACCCTCACCAAAATATGCCATGTTGTTGAGTTCTATAGTGTATCCTGCTTTATGGTCCCCAGGGGGAAGATCGTCTCATATGCCAAGATAGTCAATAATAGCTTCATCATTTTGGAATGTGTCAAATTGTGCTAGTCCTTCACGATCCCAGTCAATGAGTTGATGGTGAAGAAGGGGAAGGCCTTTAATGTCTTCGAAGTTAGCGGGGCTAAGAGTGAAAATACAGTTATACTCGGGTATGTCCAGGTAATTATCAAGGTCATTGATGGCACTCTCCTCATCAATTTCGATCGCGAGCGAATCCAAATTGTCATCACTAGTAGCGCATTCTGGGACAGGTGTTCTCATCCTGTGTGATTTCAACCTAGAACCTTGAGACAAGGACTGTGTGGAATCCTCATGGGTTGTTCCTTGACCAACTCTGAACTTTTTATAAAATTCCTCTTCTTCTGTGGGTTCATCTGGCTCTCTGAATGTCTCGGTGAGCTCGTAGTCACTAGAGGATTTGTCTGAACCCCATTCCCATTTGTTGGAGTTTGTGGAATAGCGATCCTCTTGTTGGATTTTGGCAGCTTTGATTTGTAATGCTTCTTCTATGCTTTTAGTGTGGACCTTGGAAGTCAGAAAACCAAGTCCCTTCGAGCGTTCCTTTTTGAAAGTCAATTCAGGTTGTAAAGGTTCAATGATACCTTCCTTTCGTAACCCAAGAGGGCTTTTTCCATCATACCCAAATTTTTGGAGAATCTTGAAGCCTTTGCCATATTTCTCACAAGGTATATTGATGTGATCTTGTGTGTCATCTTCAATGTCTTTATAGAGCATTTTGTATAAGTCTTCCTCTTCCAGTTCACCCCATCTTTGAAAGGTAGTAGGGTCCCATTTGAGTACCACAATGGATGCTTGCTTGTTAGGATGTGGTCTTCCATATTCTTTTGGGGAACTCATGACTTGTCGTAAGTACATGGTCTGATTCAAAGTGTATTCTCCCATGCCTTTGTCTTGAAATTTGTCTTTAAGCTCGCCTTTCTTTGATGTCGAAGGTTTCAATGATTCAGGATCAATGTATGCCGAAGAAGGAACAGCTTCACAGTTACTGGGAATGATGGTCTCAGTTTGTGATCTCAGGTTATTGCAATATATGAACGGATTAGGATCACCGTTAACCGTTACTTTGACTCCATTGTGAGGAAACTTAATGCATTGGTGATATGTCTATGGGACTGCCCTCATTTCATGAATCCAAGGACATCCTAGCAATATATTATAAGTGAGATCTAGATCCAAGACTTGACAAACCACATCCTTTGTGACTGGCCCAACTCTGAGAGGTAAGGTGACTGTGCCCTTGGATGAGCGCTCTTCATCATCATATGCCTTGATGGTGATTTGATTTGTTGAATTCATAGCCTTGTTGGAATATCCCAATTGTTTAATTGTGCTCAATGTACAAATGTTTAGACTTGCTCTTCCATCTATCAGGACTCGCTTTATTCTATGTTTGTGTATGAAGGCTTCAACATGTAGTGGTGCATTATGTGGCTGACTTACGGAGGCGTCATCGGCTTCTGTGAACGTAAGGGAATGTGGAATGGAAAGGTATCCCACCATGGCTTGAAATTGGTCCACGTTCAGATCAGTAGGAACGATAGTGTCTCTCAAGATTTTGTCAAGAATAGCTTTATGAGCGGGGGATATGCGTAAGATCTCAAGGATGGAGATGAGTGTGGGTGTCTTCCCTAACTGTTCTACAAGGTCATACTCAGGTTTGGTTGATGAGGAAGTGGTGTTTTTGGCTGGAGCACCTTGCAAAGTGATTTTACCTTGACGGGTTGTAACATGACATTCAGAAGTAGGTTCGGAAGAAGATCCAACACCTTTTAGGACAATCTTGGGTCTTTGAGTAGGATTCTCAGGGTTTTTGTCCTTGATGATAATAGTAGAGACATAATTGTCCATCGAGATGTGATTGATAGTTGAATCATAGTTGTAAGGTTCTCTAGTATAGTTGGTTTGATCATCTGTGACTTTAGCTTTTCCCTTGTCATGCTTTGGGAACGACTCCTTAAACATCTCATGTTCTTGATTGGATGAGTGTCCCTCAATCTCAATGTCACCTCTATTAATGAGATCTTGTACGATGTTCTTCAGTCAATGACAATTTCCTGTCTTATGACCCTTGCTCTTATGAAATTCACAATACTCATCATCATTCCACCAATTTGGTTTAACCTTTGGTTCATATGGAGGAAAATCTGGAACTATGATTACCTTGTTTGCCACTAACTTTTTGAAGACTGACTCAAGTGGTTCTCCCAATGGAGTGTACTTCCTTCGTGATCGAGAAGTTGTTTGAGTATTCACTTGATTGTTTGTAGAACTTGATCCCGAAAAGATGAATTTGGCTCGCACTGTGTTGGCATCAACAACACCATCATTGACTGTGTTCTTGTTTTTATTCCAAAATCTTGGCTTGTCTTTTCCTTTAAAGTCATCTTTGTTTTCCTTGAATATCTTAATGACTCCTTGTTCAATTAGGACCTTCTCTGTTACTAAGCCTTTTTCAATGACATCCTTGAAGGTGGACAAAGAAGCTTTTCTTAGATCATAACCAATCTCTTTGTTAACATTTTGTGTGAACAACTCTACCATTTGTTTTTGTGGAATTTCACAAGAGCATCTGCTGGCTAGATTTCTCCATCTTTGTAAAAATGATGCAAAAGACTCTCCCTCTTTTTGCTTGGTGCTGCATAAAGTAGTGACTGATATGTTTGTCTCTATATTGTAGGAGAAATGTTGAATAAATGCCTCTGCTAAGTCACCCCATGACTTAATACCAGGTGGGAGTTGGGAGAACCATTCCATAGCTTGATCACCTAGGCTTTGTGGGAATAATCTCATCAAATATGTCTCTTCTGAAGCTACTTCAATGCAAGCTGTGAAAAACTATCTTATGTGTGCCTTAGGATCCCCTTTTCCTCTATACTTATCAAATTTAGGCGTCACAAAGTGTGTAGGAAATGGAGGCATTGGAATGCTCTTGTCGAATGGATAAGGACATATGTCTCTCATTGTGTATGTTGGCTTCGGTGTATTTATGTCCTTGATTTTCTTTTGTAAGTCCCTGATTTGTTGCTCCAAATTGCTCTTAGGTGGAGATCGACTTCTTGAAGCATACCCCATGTTTGAGGCACCAATTTGAGGAGCAGCTTGTTGCATATATGGATGATATTGATCATACACATGTTCATATGGAGGAGGTCTATAATGATGCTGCGTATATGGACCACTTGGTATAGATTCATGTTGAGGAACACCATATCTATTTTGTCCATGTATACCATATTCTACAGGCATGTCATGTTCTATTGTGTTGCCCCCAAATTTGACACGGGGTTTCCTTGTGTCCAAATTTTGAGCATGCCTTTGAATATCCAATTGCTTTGGTTGATCCGTAGCTTGAGTATGTGATCGAGCATATCTATCTGCATAAGACTTCCATAATGGTCGGTGAAGGTGAGTATCATATGCTTGACCATGTGTGTGTGGGACCTCTGGTTTTTGAAGCAAAGACGATGGTGATTTAGGTACCATATATGGTCTTCTATTTCCTCCACTATTAGGCCTCCTTTGATCCATGTTGGAGTCAGTTTGTTGCAAAGGTCTATTTTCCATTATTTGAGACATGTCAAAATCATGAGGTATCTTGGCTCCACTTTGTGCCATCATTTGTAAGAAGTATTGTCTATCTCTCCTCATTATTTCCTCAACTAATCTATTGAAATGGGGATTCATAATGGATTCTTCCACATCTGCTGAATGTATTGAAAAGTTGTCCATATTGTCATTGTGTGTATCATTGTTGTTTGTAGTGCCCATGTTCTCAACATTTGGAATGTTTCTATAGACATCCATGTCAGGTAATGTAGTGTGATCAGGATTGAAAAAGATATCATTGTCATACTCATAAGAGCTCATATTTACGGAATCTTGAGCCTCTTTGGTTTCTCTCCTAGATTTTTGAAGACGGGTTTCAACCATGAACTAGGTATTGACCAAGATGTGTGAGACTAGATGAAAATGGAAAAAGTATGGAAGACCAAGAGTTGAATGGAGTGTAAATGAATCTGAGGTGTACTTGCAATGTCCAAAGTGTAAGACCAAGTATGTATGTAGTAGAGTAGGTGTGACTTCCAAAGAGAGGATAGTTTCTCTTGATGAGGTAAGTTGACTTTGACTCTAAGTAGGATCAAATGAGACCCAAAGGTAAGAAACCTTGATGAGGGACCACTTAGCAAAGTAATGTTGTATGTAGTGTGTTGACAAAGTATGATGAGGACAAGCAAGTGACCTTTTGACTCAAGTTTAGACAAGTGTGAATGTAAAGAAAGATGTAAACCAATGATGGACTTTGTGAGACCCAAAGACAGGTTGAATGCTAAATGAAACCCTGGAGAAGTGACCTAGGAAGCTCAAGAATTCCGAAACTAATTATGTTTGTTTGCCGGATTGTAAATTTTTTTGCAATTCTGAACACAGACGTGCCTATTTACTGCACAGACGCGGTTCCCCGACATAGACGCGATTCCTCGACACAGACGCGCTTCAAAGTTTTTTTGCCAAATGCAATGTTGATTCCGATAACACAAACGCGTTTCTGCCCTTCACAGACGCGCTTAGACAACACAGACGCGATTATGACAGACACAGACGCGGTTCTGTAAAATTTGTGCAATTTTTTCCAATCTATGAAGTCATTTTGTTGTGACCAAATTTGACTGTTTGATTGTTTTTTGTGACAAGAGGACACAATGTTGATGAGGACTCAATGTTTGCAAGTGTTTAGACTGACAATGACTCCAAGAAAAGTGTGTTGTTTGATGTAAAATTGTTTTGCATACACTTGAAGACACAAAAGACACAATGTTTTGTTTGTTTGGTCTTGGTGTTTGAATGTTTAGAATAAGTCAAGCACAATTCTTATGGCTGGCCAAGACAATAGTTGTTGATCCCACATGGGGTTTTACCCCCGAGGCTACGCTATTCAGAGCGGATACTTAGATGCTTGACCTCACTGGCTCCACCCTCGACACTCACTTCTCGGGTTAGCCAAGCATCAGTCCCCACGAAAACTCCCCGTGGAGAACTTTGTATCTCTACTAAGAACCGTATGTGTGTGGGCCGCTACCAGAGGTCTGACCTCTTGGCCCAACAACTAGAAGGATTTGGGCTTCTAAAACAAAAAGGTGCTAGTAAGAGCATCCGCTTGTGTGGCTATACATGCGGCACTTTTAGCTCTATAAATACAGAAGGCTCCCAGCCGATAGGGGTTACGCCCTACAAATGATCAAATAAATTTGATCAAACGGGTTTATGGGGAGACATAGTGTCGGTATGAACTAATCAGCACACGTTATTCATAGTTTTCACCATGAATACATTTTTTTATAGTGGTTCGGAAGAGGTGGGTTGTCCTCGCTACCACTTGGGTCGTTCTCTTCTCACTAGTAGTCCTAATGACCACATGGGAAGACAGGCCCTCTAAAGATTAAACAAAAAGAGCCTATTGCTCAAGACACAAAAGACAATGATTCAATTTTAGTGCACCAATTGAAGTGTTTGCTAGTCTATGAAAACAAGGCACACAATAAAAATCCAAAAAACCCTTGCCAAGGACCTACAACAAAGAGTTGTTAGTAGTTTGAATTGTTTCAAATGATCACCCCTTCCTGCAAGCACACAAGTTAGGTAAATTTTAAACCCAAAAGACTTTGTGAAAATAGGGGCCTTCAACCAAACGATTTTTCTTTCAAGACAAGTTGCACCAATTTCGTTAGCTAGATATGAAAATGTTAGCTCAAAATAAACCAGATCTGAAATCCTGAATGCGAAACTGGAATTGAATGAATAAATTTCAAAATTTGAGACTGCTAAACACAGACGCGGTTACCCTAGACACAGACGCGGCTCTGTGACGCAAACGCGGTTCTGTGAGACACAGACGCGGCTATAAATCACAGACGTGGCTATAAACACAGATGCGGCTTAAACAATCACAGACGCGCCTGCAGGACCTAAACGCGAGTTCCGAAACCTGCAAAACAAAATATTACCAATAACACAAACGCGATTCAAACTGCCGTAGACGCGATTAAAAAACCCATACGTGATCCGAAAGTGCGCAGACGTGAAAATGTCGAAATGCTTGTCGAAAATGTCAGATCTGCAACTTCAAACACAAAATCTGCAAAAAGAAAGTTAAATGCAAAAGGGACAAGTGTCCCACCGGGCGTGCCAAAATGTATATGGTGAAAATGGATAACAATAATAACAAAATTGAAAGGCTAAATGAATTCAACCACCAAACCCTAGCCTAACAACAACAAAGATCCACCATAACATATGAAGATTACCTAAGACAATGCAAATCAAATGAAATCACAAAGATTATACCATCACATGTCCAATAGGGTTTTGATCTCCATTCTTCCTATCTCCATTGATCTTGCTTGATATATTTGCTCTCAGATTTTATGTGCACAAGAGCTCAACAAAGAACGGAATGTGGTTGCAAGTAGGATCGTAGTGTAGCCAAGTCCTTAAGATCATCGATTAGCTAGGTTGATTAGGGTTTGATAATGAAGGAAGCATCTCCTTAAATAGAAGACACTATATGAAATGGAGGGATAAGATTGAGAGGTGTAAAAAGGAGGTCGGCTATGATTAGAGGGTAGGTAAAGGAAATAATAAAATAATGAAATGGGTAGGTAGTGTAGGAATTAAGAGATGAATGACATGTGTCATGGGTAGAAAAGGTTAATGAATTAATTAAATAAATAAAGATTTATTTAATTAATAGAAGAAATGAGATCCATTAAATAAATAAGTATTTATTTAATTTAGGAAAAGGATAATTTAAATAAATAAATGTATTTATTTAAATGAGAAATAAGGCTAGAAGAGGATAAATGAATTAATTAAATAAATAAAGATTTATTTAATTAATAGAAGAATTAGGCTTAGATAATTAAATAAATAAAATATTTATTTAATTAGTCATGACATTTTTGGGTGTCTACAATAGGAATAGAACATGAACCCTCATCTTTCTTAATAATTTTTAATCTTGGTAATTTAGGTTGAACTTCCTCCCTAGGGTTAGGAGAAGGCTAGACAAATGGGAATAAGTCAACATTTGGTGTCTTTAGGGAGGAAATAGGTTGAGAAGAAAGTTCACGGGCCTTAGCACAATGTCTCCGTCAATGTTCTCTCACATAACATCTTTGTTTAGTTTTAGCTGAGAGTTGTGAAGGTTTAGGATCAATGGACATAGGTTTCTTTTCTTCCTTTAAAGAAGGAGGAATGGGAGTGTTGGAAATTGGCACTCATTCGATGACTTCTGATGGTTGATTATTGGTTTAGGGTTGTCATTGATGGCTTCTCTTCTTGAGATTCTTATTGCGGTAATCACATATCTTAATTTCTAGAAGAGGATGTCAATCGGTAGCTAGTTAACCGGTATTCCAAGCTGAACAAAGCAGTTTTGGTCCATAAGCTTTTCGGTGATTGTTGTGTATTGAATCATGTATGGGATGATTGGGCTGACATAAAGACATCAGTTTATCATTATTTTGGTGATCCAGTCAAGCCGACATATGACTACACATTGCATTAGTAGGTCAAATTGATAAATGATCTATTTTGTGATTGCGGATATATAAGACCAACGTGGGAGATATTTTTGATGGATGGTATGAATGTATGCGAGTGAGTGGTGATTGAGAATCTATTTTAGCGTAGTTTCATGTGCACATTCTAGATCCGATAGCTGACTAAGATAGAGAACATAGCAGAACAACAGAGGTGTTACAGTCAATGTATTTGGCACTTAACCGAAACTCATCCAGACATTGTAGATGCTATTTTGGAGTTCATTTATTATAACACATCATTGTAATTGATTTGTAAGGTAGCGAGCCTTTCAGGGTTGTAGCCCTTATTGTATCTAAGCAGTGAGCTCTAGGCAGTGTGCTTGAATGCCTATGCATTCCCCATATTGTAATATTGTTTTGCTACTGACCATAGTGGAATAATATTGTGGGTTCAAATCCTATCGTGGTTTTTCCCATTTGGGTTTCCACACAAAAAATTTGGTGTTATGATTTTGTGGTTGGTTGTTTTATGTTTCTGCATTTCAGTTTCATGCTTATGCTTTTGGTGGTTTAAAGTTAAGTCAAAAAAATTTCTAACCAGTGGATCACTGATTCACCCTCCCTCTCAGTGATCCCTAATTCCAATAATTGGTATCAAAGCCTAGTTCCTTTGAGGAAGCCTAAACACTTGAGGAAGGTCCGGGAGATTGAATAAATGAATTTTAGTTTTCAAAGACAGCTTAGTGTGGCACTTGATGCTGCGAGAAATGAGACCAGTTCCTTGAAAATAAACTTGAATGCTGTTGATGACCTCATTAATGAATTGAAGGATCAAGTGAACACTTCAAGAGATGGGAGGAAGGAATTGATGGACAAGCTGAAGGAGAAAGAAGATCAAATCATGGAAAATCAGGGTAAAGTTGATGAAGTTGACAAGCTTGAGAGAGAGAGAATGCTGCATTGAAGAATGAGATGCAATCCATTGTGATGAGGCTAACTAAGGATATTGAGGACCAGAAGAAGAATGAAGAGAATTTGAGGCAATCATTAAAGGAAAGAGAAGATGAATGTTTCAGGATTACTTATGAGAATGATCAGTTGAAGCTTGAGTTGACATAGTCAAGGAATAATGGTTAAGAACTTGAAAGACAGATTGTTGCCCTAAGAGATGAACTTTCTACTGCTAATGATTACAAAGACAAATTAAATGCTAGATCAAAAAGGCTTGATGAGATGCTGGAAATTCATAGACATGGAAAGGACATGCGAGGACTTGGATTTGAGAAAGGAGAATCCTCCGGAGCTAGACAAAGCAATACAAAACCTAATCAGAAGAAGAGCAAGAATCCTTTGGTAGGACAACCTAATGCTCATAAATTCAATGGTAGATTCTTTCTTGGAATAAATTTGGTCATATGACAATCAATGCAGAAGTAGGATAAATAATGAAATGAACAATATGAACAATGCTCCTACCTTTACCAGTTAGTGTTTCATATGCAATAATTTTGGTCACAAGTCAAATATGCATAGAACAGTAATAAAAGAGTGTCCACAATGAGGACATTAGGGCACATGTCACAATGAGGACATTAGGGCATATGTCCACTGTGATATTGATGAAATCGGGAGTGCATACATGTTGAACTTGTATAACAAACATTTGGTGGATAGCTTGGGAAATTTGAAGATGAAATATCAACATTTGCAGACCAAGTGTTTTTCCTAGTTTGTGCATTTTTTGACTTTTGATGAGAAAGAATGGATCCGGTTCGTACTCAGCAGAATCCATGACAAATTTATGTGGTTGGACAAGCCTCAAAAGATTACCAAGCAAGTAATCCAGGTCATGAGTTGTCTGAGCTCATCTGGTGAATTTCCTAGCCTAAGGAAAATATCAAACAACACTATGATTGCTGCCACTGGTTCCCAGTTTGATAACCAAGCAATGACAATAAATGACATTATGGAGCATGATGTCAAGTTTGCATCAATGGTGGTTGGATACAAGGTTTACCAGTCAAGCGGACAAAACTCTATCTCCTGTACAACTATATACTCTTCCTATGTGATGTTGAAGGAAGAGAAAAGGTATGACTTGTGTACTGTCCTTCTGAATTTAAGATGCTAAGTAACTTGAAGAAAATTAAACAAGACAAGAAGCACACCTTTAAATTTGGGACCCTTATGATCTGTTTGGCTTTCTACTTCATGAATGAAATCCCTAGTGTTTAAGGAAAGGTCTAATGGGCCTATGACAGGCCGGTTGCTAGAAAAATCTAGGAAGGGATTATGGGAATTGGTGATGCCACAATGAGGATATCGAATCCATGGGGTTATTTCAAAATATTTCAGGCCACAATGAAGAGAAGAGAAAGAATCCCAAAGGAAATAGTGGAGAAGCATGGGAAAAGAATCTGCTTCATGGTTGATAATGACCAATGCTTGATGGAAGAAGTTGAGCCAAGGACTGTGTGGATTCTTCCTATGGGTTATGAAGTTGATGCTACTACCCTAGATGCCTATGCTCAACACATGTTGAGTGAGTTAGTTGATGAAAAGGAAGAAAGGTTTGGCACATTCAAGGAGAAAGACCTAGAATTTCATAGATAGTTCACACCCCTTGCAAGGAAGAGGAAAGTTTCCAAGATGGTTGAGGAAGTAGCTATTCAAATGGGATTCACCCAGGAGGAGGTGAAGCAGGCTAGAGAGAAGCATGCACATATGGAGACCAAAGAGGAAACCAAAAATCCTAAGGATGAACCAGTTCCCTCTAAAGCTCAACCAAAAGAAACCAAGTCTGCCCCTGCTCCGGTAGCACCATCTCCAGGATAGAGCCCATCTGGAAAGGGAGTTTTGACACAAAAGGAGGCCTAAGAGGACTTATGTTGATGTGTCTCTGGTGGCCTCTGAGACACAATCTAATGAGGAGGCAAGAAAGGCTAAGAAGAAAGGTGAATTTGTAAGGGTGGTGAGGAAGCCACAGTCCGGTGGAGCCCGACAAAGCAAGAAAGCTAAATCTGAACCTACCCCTATCAGAAGGCTTAAGAGAGGAAGACAAGTTAAAAATAAACTTGATAAAGACCTCGAATCTGATGATTTGCAAGGTAAATATACAATTGTTCCTCCATTGTCAAAAGACCAATTAATTTATGAAATAATTGTTGATGGAAACTCGAAGAATATTGGAGCTTATTATGAACATATAGATGAGGGAGATCAGAGAAAGGTTCAAGAAGCTATTGTTTTATACTTGCATAACTTTAGCAAAATTGTAATTGAATTAGGACGTAGTATCCCTAAGGATATGTACAACATTATTGATGCAAGGAGGCTAACAACTAGTAAGACTGATAAGGAAATGAAGGAAAGATAATCAATAAATGTTTGCACCTGTGTCTCCCAAGATGAAGCTAAAAGGGTCATTGAGGAAGCTAACAAGAAAAAATTTAGAAGCAAAAATAGGGTGAACAAATTGATGGTAGGTTTGGTGGAAGAAGTGAGAAAGGAGACTGAATATATCTGGAGAAAAATCATAAAGAATTATCCTTTGTATAAAGTTGCATTTAAGTCTTCTCATTCAAAAATAAAAGAAGGTATTTTTGGTGATCAAAAGGATGAAACTCAAACAGTGGGACATCCGGAAGATCAAGGCAACACAACCCTTGATGCTAAGACCGGTGATAATCCTCTAATGATAGATAGTTTTGCATTCCCTGAGATTCAAAAGGATGACACTGCACCAAGTGGAAACGTCGATGCACAAGATAAAAGGGGATGGAGCTAAAAAGGAATCTGAGAAAGTAGAGGTAAAGGATGTTGAGGTAGACAAGGGTAAAGGAGTTGTTGATCCGACAATTGAAACTCCTCCAATCTTAAGGATCCCACCTCAAATCTTTATCAATCTAGATGGTCCTCTAAATCTTGGACAAATGTCACATGGAGAGGAGTTGATGCTTGTAGCAGCTGTTCAAGCTCAAGCCAGTCAGGATCTAGTAATATCTGAGTCAGAAGATAAAAATCTTATTTTGACGTGTTGATGTTTTGCAGAAGGTGGCTCCGAGTGTATAGTTAGATCCTAATGCTAGCTCCTCTGGTAAACTACTGCATTTGATTAATAATGTAAATACAAGTTTTGATTCTTTAGAGAAGTCTACTACTAAATGAGTTTTGGATAGATTTAAGGAGGTAAGAATGCAAACATTCCAAAAATGATTGAAGATGATAGAATAATATTGAATAAAGGTCTGCAGACTATTTTAGATGCATTGGCAGAAGGTGGTAACTTATATAAGTCTTGTCTAATTTTGACAAATTTACTATAGATATAGACAACCAAATAAGTGTTTGCCAGGGTAAACTTGCTGGTATTTCACAGTCTTTTGATCCCATTGTAGCTTTGACCAACAATGTTTAAGGACAGATAATGGCTCTCAATGATTAGATCTTGAGCCTTAATGCGAATAAGGACAAAATTTTAAGGAGAGTTGGTGAAATCCGAAAATTAGTTGACCCCTGATTGGACACCATGTTAAGCAATAAGGTAGATTGTATGAAGGTAATGGCCCAACCTGTTTCATCTGATCTGAAGGAAGTAGAGATTCATGCAACTGTATTTAGTATATTCATTATAGTTTTGGATAACTTGAAGAGTGGGTGGGACACTCACCTAGGATTTTTGAATATCATTTTTGCTGACATCTTCATGTACTTGTAAAGCCTTTGGTAGGTATGTTTGTATATAAACTTTGGACAACACCCCATCTTTTCCATTGTTGTCAAATGGGGAGAATAAAGGTGAAAAATGTACAGTAGAAGAGTGTAATTTCAGGTTTCAGAATTCTTTGTCTAAGGGGGATCCTTAGAAATTCCTTTGATCCGGTGTACAATTTTCAACACAGTCATTTTTCATGAGTGTTGCCATCAATGCCAAAGGGGGAGATTGTTGGCAATTGACACTCATCCGGTGACTTCTGATGGTTGATTATTTGTTTAGGGTTGTCATTGATGGCAACTCTTCTTGAGATTCCTATATGGTAATCACGGATCTTGATTTTCGGAAGAGGATGTCAACTGGTAGCCAGTTAACCGATATTCCAGGATGAACAGAGTAGTTTTGGTTCGGAAGCTTTCCGGTGATTGTGGTGTATTGAATCATGTATGGGATGATTGGGCCGACATAGAGACATCATTTTATAATTATTTTGGTCATCCACATTTATCATTGGTGATTCAATCAAGCCGACATATGACTACATGTTACATTAGCAGGCCGATTTGATTTATGATCTATTTTGTGATTGTGGATATATAAGACCGATGTGGGAGATCTTTTTGATGGATGATATGACTGTATGTGAGCGAGTGGTGATCGAGAATATATTTTGGTGCAGTTTCACGTGCGCATTCTTGATCCGGTAGCTGATTCAAACAAAGAACATAGTAAGAACAATAGAGGTGATATAGTCAGTGTATTTGGCACTTAACTAGAACTCATCCAGGCATTGTAGATGCTATTTTGGAGTTCATTTATTGTAATACATCACTGTAATTGATCTGTAAGGTAGTGAGCCTTCCAGGGTTGTAGCCCTTATTGTATTTGAGTAGTGAGCTCTAAGCAGTGTGCATTCCCCATATTGTAATATTGTTTTACTATTGGCCATAGTGGAATAATATTGTAGTTCAAATCCCACTATGGTTTTTCCCATTTGGGTTTCTATGTAAAAATCTCGATGTTATAATTTTTTGGTTGATTGTTTTATGTTTTTGCATTTCTGTTTCATGCTTATGCTTCCGGTGGTTTAAAGCTAAGTCAGTAAATTTGCTAACCGGTGGATCACCGATTCACCCCCCCTCTTAGTGATCCCTGATTCCAACAAGGAGAAGGTCTACTAGGTTGAAAGATAGGAGATGCCAGATACTTTCTTTTGTAAGATGTAGGAGGTGAGACTACAACATATAAAGGAGGAATAGAAGGTGTAGGAAGGAGACCGGGTCCATCATGAGGAGGAGGAATAGGTATAGGATCTCAAGATTTACTCAAAGATCTAAAGTCATCTCATTCTTCCACTTTTGATAAGATTGAAAGAGAGCATCACTACGAGGCTTAAGAGGCTTGAATTGTTTAGACCAAAAGTAATCAAGATTAACATCTCCACGCCTCACCATGGCTTGGTACATGCTATGATTAATTGTTATGATTTTATCATTATGAGGAAATTTGAGACATCTATGAATGGTAGAAGGAATCTCTTTCATGGAAGAAAGCCAAGGATGTCCCAAATTCACATGAAATTGATTTGATGTAGGAATGATAGAAAAAATGACATCTAGGCACTTAGTACCAACCTCAATAGGAAGAGTAATAAAACCAATAGCAAGACAAGATAAACCATTAAAGACGTTAACCATTACATTGGATTTATCATTTGTTACTTGATGCAATTGTAAAGTATAAAGATATTATTTAGTTATCAGATTCACCAAACATGCTGGACCAATGAGCACCCCTCATGAGTGTTTGTCTTTGATCTTTGTAGTGGTATATATTGGGTCATCAGGCGCTTCAATAGTCTCACTAGGGTCGAAGGTAATGCATAGGTCCTTAGGAGGTATAGGTTTATCAACAAGATTCACCACATTGTTAGACTCAAGGCCAAGGTCATTGGGAGAAAATGCAAGATGCTCGGTCTCAACCACATTAGTAGAATGAGAAGGCAAAGGATTAGTAAATATTTGAGGACTTTGATTAGGAGGAGCTATGGATTTGTTTCCTTTATCATTCACACTAGCTACAAATATGGTATTGTTATAAATAAGGTCTTGAATTCTTCTCGTTAAGGAATAACACTTTTCAATGCATGACTGGGTTGATGATGATATTGGAAAAAAAGCTTTGGGATCATGATAGGGTGGAAAAGGTTTGGATGTATCAGTTGGTTTGATGGGAGGAAGTTTCAACACATTCTTATTAAACAATTGCGTCATGATACTATGCAAAGATTCAAATAGAGGAGTAAATTCTTTTCTAAAGTACTTTGATCGGATTTGTTCCTAGAGGGAGCTCTTGAAATGTTGGGACTAGAATGCTCGTCACTCTAGTCCTCCGCATTTTTTTCCGTCCAAAGGTTGACCTATTCGTCTCTATAAATAAAGACAATTCTGAAGATCACAACTTCGTACCTATTCCTGTGCACACTAGAGAATGGAAATAGGTTGGGAATAGGGGTTTGCTTAGGTCAAACCTCGGTTTTGGAATTAACCATAAAATATAAATGAAATGTAATTGAATTCTAGTAATTAAAATGATCTCCTTTTGAGGGAAATGCCAAATAATATTTGAAACACTAATGATATACCTCTTAATGGAGTTTTGTTTGTCTCCACAAGGAATTAGGGTTTCATAAAATCTTTATCAACATAGAACATGAATGTCAATTCCAATGCTTGAATCTTGACCTTACTTTTGCTCACTTGAATGTAGATCTCAATTTTTCTCTCTTGAATGGATATGAATTCAAATTGATCTCAAAATGAGAGGGGTAGACCTTCTTTTATACATGCTTGTCGAAAAACAATTTAATTTTCTAAAATGAGCCGACATGGGATTGGGATTCTTGCTCAAATGATGTTACTATTGAGGAGATCCAAAATAGCTCCTGATTGGGAGGGCCAAAGAGTTGGGCACTCTCGTCCTTGAAGACTAGGGTGCTAGTGCCCTGTTCTTGACTAATCAGGGACCAATAAAAGAGAGGCAAAAAGTGTGCATTCCAGAAAAAATAAATTATTTGCATGGTGTGAGTAGAATCAAGGCTCTGATCAGGCCTCCGGGCACGAACGTAAAGGTGAGGGCTCAAATAAGGACAATATTGTAAGGGAGTACAATTTAGGATGCTACACTAATGTAGTTAGTAGTGCCCGATTTGCTTTGAAATGTGACATGTGTGATAGGTAGGTTGTCCTACGTGCCTCAAATAGATCCCAATCCATGTCCTAGAATCCCTAAAATAATATCAACATTTTTGATCTTCACCATCACGTCTCTAATATCCTAAGTCTCATCTGCACAATGTCACCAAAGTTTTTCTACCATCTTTTGATCATTTTGTAAGCTAAATTTTCTTTTATTTTCCCATCTTTCCTCCCTGACTACCCATGACGTATTCACCCCTCAATAGGGTGCATTCACCTTTTTCCCTCAGGTTTTCCCATCATTGAGCTATTCATCTAGTTGTCTACATATTCACACTTTACACATGGTGCATTCGCCATTATTCCCTCATATTTTCCAATTTGGACAATCCCCTAATCCCCAAGTGCATTTTCCCTTTGATTGGCCAATACACTGCTCCTTTCATCAATCTTATTTTTTTTACATGGATTAACCCCTATTTCTACCCATGCACCTATTTTTGAGCATATTTTCCCGTTATTTAGTGGATTCACTTTGAATAAACAAATCCATAGGCT
The DNA here is from genome assembly GCF_030272615.1 of Cryptomeria japonica. NCBI lineage: Eukaryota > Viridiplantae > Streptophyta > Pinopsida > Cupressales > Cupressaceae > Cryptomeria > Cryptomeria japonica. Next base: position 348,463,245 of record NC_081407.1, on the reverse strand, counting down.
TCTTTCACATATCCAACTTTTCAACTTTTTTTCACATATCCAATTTTTAATCAATTTTTTTTTTCAATCAGTTAACCCAATTAACAATTCAATCAATTGAGTTCCACCTCCAAATCAATAGTTCAACTATCAATTAGCATGTGAGCTCACCTGAGTTCCACCTCTTAATCATTCTGTTCCACCTCTCCTTCAATCTCATCCAAAAATCTATAAATTCATGATCAATTCTCCATTTTCAACAATCACGAACTTTGAATCTTTGTGTCACTTGTAGGTTACCAGTACAATATCTGAGAGCCACCATACCACAAAGAAGAGAAGATAAATGGAAGCTATGATGCAGAATAGGGAGCTTTATATTGTTTGAATTGATTCAATTATGCATCTATTTCATTGATTTATGTTTGGGATTTCTTGAATAGTTAAGGAATTTGTGATTTTCCTTATTTCCTATTTAGTAATGATGATTTTAAGCATATATAAGTAGTATTGCCTAGACTATTGTTTGTCGCATTCAGAGGTGGAAGTCTTCCCCCCTTCCCCAAACCCCTTTCTATCATGTTTCGGGTGTTTCTCCCCATTGTTGAGTTGGTATTTGGGTTGTTGTAGGTTTGATAGGTTTTTTACAGTGTTGTTGTCTATGGCCTCCTTGACCTTGCTTTGTTTTGGGTTTGCACCCCTATTTTGTTACCTTTCTTTTGCCACCTACGGTTTATCATATAAAGGGCCACCACCCTTGTTTTGCTGCTTGTTTTAATCAAGACATTAAAGGATCATAGTAGAATTTATTCTCCCAACTACAACATGAGATGTGTAAAATTCAATGACCTATGATTAGGTTTGTGGTGAGTGATTATGACTAGAATATAGATGAAAAATTTCAGAAAAAGTAACAAGTAAAAGGAAATATTGATACATGATTGATCTTACACCCTAAGATGTTCCTTCATTATTTGCATATTCTCTTTGTGGGTTCCAATCTAGTGGCAACTTGATCCCAAATCAAACTTTGATAAATAAATTACCTATTACAATTTAACAATCAATTCATATCCTTGGAATGATATATTAAATTGTCTCCTTATTAAATTTTTTTGTAGTTGATGCACATCCCTATGGTGTTATATTCAACTACAATTTTTTTTAATAAGGAGATAATTAAATATATTATTGAGTTTCCAAAGATGAAATGGGAAATGATATCAATGAGTTTCCAAAAATTACCTAGTACCATCTATTTCAATACCATATCTTCAAATCTAGCAAGCGGTGGGATAGATGTACCTGGTAGGATCCCATTTGACCACTATTTTTGTGTTATGACAACACATAACTTGTTTAGGGCCACAAAATCCTTTGTAGTGGATCTTTTTAGAAGATCCAACTTGAGTTGAGTTGTTTCTTGAAGAAAAGCATATGCATTAATTTCAATTAGGTACTAGGAGAGTATCTACATTAACTTTGAGGTGATTCTCCAAACCCATCCACTTTTGGGTCATTACTAGATTGGTAGTTAGGTCCTCTGTTAGGATTTGATGTTTCTCACCAAAGGCAAGCAATTGTGGATTATACGAGAGATCTAGTGTAATTGCTTTTTCATGGAACGTGTCTAGCACGTCTGCAAAGGATGTGATGGATATTGTGTTGGTGACATAGTATTTTGACACAATGAAAGAGATTGGAGTACATTATAAGTCTTCAAGAATATTCATACACTCATGGACTTGGTGCCCAAGAATATTAATCAAGCAAGCATAGTCGTCTTTTCTTCACTTGGTAATATCATCAAATTTGCCACCATTTTGACTTCCATAATGATCATCATCATATCCACCACCAAACACTAAGTATGAGCTAGGCTTGTATCCTCCAAATGAAGAAAGGGTACCATATTTATCTCTATTGGCTACCACATGTTATCTCACTTCTTGTACTTCTTGTTGTTTATGTATTTGATTGTGTCCATTTTTTTTGCATCAATGTTTTGGATCACACATTTTTCTACTCCTTGAGCTCTCTAACATCCCAATGATGGATCACAAAGTGCGATCCAAAATGTTGATGCAAACAGTATGAATTATGGAAAATTGATATCTTTAATCATTTCTTGTATTTCATCTTTGTCTTTGAAAAGAGAGAGAATATTCTAATCCTCCTTTTTTCACATTGAGTCCCCAATCCTTTCCATTTGGTTCAGCAAACTCAAATTGTAAAAATGTGGAAATTAGGAAGGTGCATTCTAAGAATTCATCAAGATATTCAGATCCATTTGCCACCAAATATTCAAAAACTGTCAATGCCTTATAAACATGACACCATTTTTTCTAGTATCACCAATCCTTATCAAAGAACACCCATTGGATTTCATTGAAATTTCTTGTAGCATGAGCAATCTTGACCATAACTGTCCCAAGGTTCATTGCTTGTTGCATCAAGTACCTTCTATTCGATTTCATGTTCTTTTTAGCTATCTACTATTCTGAATGATCACAGAATATGATATGAAACATTGATGCAAAAAATTGTTACACAATCAAACCCATAAACAACAGTGAAAACTTCAATACTTTGACAATGTAATCCAAAACTTTACATGAATCCATTTTAGATATCAGCTAAGCTCAATCCCTTTTTGACTACGTGCATACCCTAAAATTATACAAATCTACAATAACATAACTCATTTGGAAATTTTGTCAAACAATTGACAGGCATCTTCAATCCTTCTGTATTTAGAAAACATGTGAACCAGTGAACTAGCAAGATCTACATTCAGGCCAAGTTTTATAAGAACCATATATGCATGGATTTGTTTTCTTCTAATACGATAAAATTTCCAGCACATGCCCAGAGAGTGCTCTTCCAAAAGTATCATGTCTTCCTTGTGCATTTAATGGAACATGCCTTCCATGAATTCTTCACCATACCCGTGACCTGCACATACTAAAATCTTGGCATTTCCTATCAGACAGTTTGTGCCTCCTTTAAACTCCCACATTTTGCATACTTTTTGGCAACTACAAAATTCTGACTTTATTCCTTTATATTTTTATGTTTTGATGGATGCCATTAGAATATGAGCTGGGAGAATATTGTAGTTGCAGGTTTTGGCATTACCCTTGCCAATTGCATTTATTTGAAAGTTTGTATTGCCTTTTCAACAAACCATTTTGAACAATTCCTGTACACATTGCATTTCATAAGACCACGTTTTTGTGAGGCATTTTGTCAAATATGTCATGCGCCTACGCTTCCCTATTTTGCACGCATCTGCCATTTGCATTTAACTTGAAAATTCTGAAAAAAATTCAACAACTTTTTCGTGTGCTTTTCCCTGTAATTATATTCTCTAATACACTGCTTGGAATGTTTTGAAGGTAGTTTATGTGCCTTTTCTGTGTTTTAGCATTTGCAGAAATGGCCAACAGAGCATTTGCATTTATAAATTTTGCTGTACAGTACAAATACATGTGATTGAAGAAGGCTTTTGTGTCTTTGTTGATCTAATATGTTCCGAACATCTTAAAAATTTATTGGATACTTTAAAATCAAATAAAAATAAAACACAATTACCAATCACAAACATTTGATTAACTCAATTTGTTTATCTTGTGGTTCACCCCATGGACGTGTCTTAGATTATGATGATCTAAAATAATGTAAGACGTGCCAGAAAACCAAATCTTTGAACATTGAGGTGTGTTGAATTACCAATAATTTGTATAGAATATTGGAATGCCCAAAGAACTCAATAAATGACAGCATAAAACACAATTACCAACCACACACTCGACTAACTCAATTTTTTTAGATACAATATTATATATGCTAGCAGTTGCACACTTTTTCATGCAACAAAATGTCGATAGATACACAATTTTCAAATGTGAAATTGAAAATTTAATGTTTTGATATGGAAGCCAAAGGTTTGGTTTCTGCTATGTGTTTTATTCAATAGTACATTTCTATAATTGAAACATTTAATACCAAGATCACACATAGAAATGTGTTTTCTCTTTCTAGTAAAGTTTTAACTTGTGCATTTTCAACATGCATAAGAATCACAACACCCTCACAACATTATAAAACTCTTAACTAACAATGTAATAGAATTGCAAGGTAGAGCTATTTCCATTATGAGATCCAACATTTTGAATTCAAACAACGAAGCAAATTTATAATTTAAAAAAGTGGGATACAAGTCTAATGTAGACATTCATTAGGTTCATCTCCCTAAAATCAAGGACAAAAATGAAAATGTGTTTTCCCTTTCTAATAAAATTTTTACACCTGCATTTTCAATAGGCATATGGATCACAATGTACTAGAATTGCAAGGCATAACTATTTCAAACAACGAAGCAAATTTATACTTCAAAAAGTGGGACACAAGACTAATGAAGACATTCACTAGGTTCATCTCCCTAAAATCAAGTACAATTTGTGAGAATGAGAGAATTGAAAACATACAATTCAATTTTAATAAGAAAAAAACATTATTATCTTATATCTAAAGTTATAAATCAGTATTGATTTCTCTAAAATGAGATACTTATAAATTACAAAAAGTTGCAAACAAAACATAAATCTTAAATTTCTAAATGGATATTAAAAAAGATTTAAGTAATCTTCAAAATATTCTAAAAAGAAAAAAATAATTTATAATTGAAAAATATAATATTCAAGAGATTTATATTAAAAAAAAATCTTAAATTTTTAGATTGATATTAAAAAATCTTCAAAATCTTCAAAATCTTCAAAATATGCTAAAAAGAAAAAAACATTTACAATTACTTATAATATTCAAGACAATCTTAAATTCCTAATGTAATGTCCCCATTTTTTTTGGAGAGGAGTTATTAATTAATTAAATTAGTTAAGTTGTCCAAATTATTATTATTTTTCATGGATAGCTTAATTAATTATTTTAATTAATAATATTAAGTTAATTATTTATAAAGTTATCAAATAAATTAAAAATTAAAAGATGACTTTATATTTAATTAATTTAATAAAGTGACTAATTAAATCATAAAGTCACTTCTAGAAGCTTCTAGAGATGGAATGAAAAAAAGGGGTCTAACTAAAGCTTCAAGGCAACTTGGATTATTGATTTGAATTTGATTGTGTTTTGTGGAACCGAGAGGTGTCTGCAGAATATTGTCTTTGGGAACGAAATCTCCCACAGATAGCATAACTGAGGGAGTGGAAGACCTTCCGAGGGGTTGCAGCTGAGAGTGGGAGATAACCCAATCTTCACATTGTGCCTAACGAGTTTGGTACATCTTCGTGGTGGTTGGGAAGGAAAAATCAGTCCTTTCACTTGAGCTTCATTGATGGTCAAGGATTGATTTTTGATAGAATTTAGTTTGGAGATCATTGGAGGCATTTCTTGGTGTTAGAAGACTTTCTATTTTTGGAGTTTACATCTCATACATCTTCGGACTTGTATCAGCTTGTGTGTACCACGATTTTGTGTTCCAAGGGCTCATCTCGATCCATTCTTATATCAACATTGAAGGAGGAGTTAGTCGATCTTGATAGAAGCGTTTGGGAAGAGTTTTTTGTGGTGGTAGCAGGAGTCATAGATAAGTTCTGAAACAAATTCGTATCTCTTCCTACAAACCCTTGATTTTGCCTTTATCTCCTTGTTTGAGCATCAAAGTTTACCTTGAAGGACAATGCTAGTTTTAGAAGCTTAAGACGATTCCTTTTGGAGTGTTTGAAGGGAGTAATAAGGAGAATATTGTATGCATACTAGATCTGAAGGCAAGATGAAGCTGATTACTAAGACCCCACGATTTTGCTCACAACTTCCCATATTAGCATTGAATCTCCTCAAGAAGGGCAACATTACACTTATAGGGTGAAGGCAAACATTTTAAGAGGAGAAATTGAAGGTTAGCAGTTGTTCAACAATTATTAGTAGACCACCTCTATTGCAGTAGGGGCGATTTTAGAATAAGGTTGATTTGGCAACTTGAAGGCTTCAATTCACAAGATATTGCTTGCTTCTTCAACTTTCCACCAAGGCGATTTACATCAAGTGCATTTGACATCAATCTATGTACTATTTTCAAATAGTTATAATAACCATGGCTACCAATGTCCTCAAAAAATTCTAAGTCATAAGTAGGCTGAGTTTTGGTCATTGTATTTCCATTGTAAGGATCCATTGAACATCTTTTTGAATAAGAAGGGAGAACATGTTTGCATTTTCTATTACATGAATTATCTGAGGTTACTTGCCAACTGTTTGTTATAATGTCAGTTGCCTGTAAGTGCATAATTATGTGTCTAGCTTGATGAAGAACACTATAAATATGTTGTATATGCATTATTTTTTGGCATTTGCATGAAGATTGCATTGATGAACTTTTATGTTGTCATTGATGTCAATTATAACCGGTAATGATGTTGTAATAATATTGTTTTGTAACCAGTAGGAAGAGCTAGTGAAGGGAATTGTAACCGGTAGGTGAGCTTGTGAAGGAAACTAGTATTACTAGAGAAGACGTGAGATCAACTGGTAAACCCTACCTATTGATATGCTAAACCCTAATTGATGAAGTTTGGTGAATCGATTGTATTGTTTATGATCAAATGATGAGCGGTAATGATTATGACACGTATGCATGTTGTATGAGAAGAGTTTGAATGATTTTGGGCACGTAAAGATAACAGTTTTTATCTTGGGAATGAGCAAGTTCATTGCATGTAATGGAAACTACGTGATGAGTTACAGTGTTTAATGAAGTGGTGATCAAGGAGCGGTCGAGGTTGTCTTGAATGATTTGCAAGTAATCTCTATGTAATCCAACGATCATACTTGAACCGATTTGTTTGTAATCTCTATGAGATCTTAGGTTTGTGATGTGTTACCGACCTATTATTTTGTTTATAAGGTCGATGAGTTGTTTTGTTGTAGTGTTGGCAATTTTGGTTGAATGCAAGAGTGATTGGTTGTCAAACCATATGATGTATCTGCAATATGTGTAAAGGCAGATAGGAGCATGAAAAGGATCTGAACAAGCAAGTGTAGTGCTATTCAAACAGATCAACAAACCCTTGTTGTTCTCTAACAATTACAACAGTCAAATCCCCTAACCGGGTAAGCTCTAACAAGCTTAGTGTTATCTAAATCCTCAAACCAGGTGATCCATTAGCTTGGATTTCAAATCCTCTACCAAGGTTACTCCTAACAGGGTATTGCTGCTAATAGGGCATTATAGTCAATCTCTTAACCAGGTGGTCCCTAACAGGATCTGTTCTTAACATGACTTATTGTAAAGCTTTAACAGGCTTGGCTCCTAATAGGGCGAACTTCAAAAGAGTTCAGAATACTTGTGGGTATTCATCCCCACCGTGGTTTTTTTTCCATTTGGGTTTCCACGTCAAAATCATTGTGTCAAGTGGTGAATTTTTTTGTGGTTATGTTTGATATGTTTAATTTGCTTAATTGCTAAATCCAGTTAGTTATGATATGATGACTGACAACAATCTGAAATGAGCTTTTACTTTTGTTAGTAAAGTATTTGGATGTTTTGGTTAAAAGGTTTTGTGAGTTTCAGAGTTGTTTTACTGTTATTCTGTTATGACAGCCAATCAGTTTACTTGACAGTGATATTGCAATTTGTCAGTTCTGAGTTTGACTTGAGAGGTTGTTTTTGTTTGGTGAAAAGTTTATATCAGTTTTCTATCTACTGATTCACCCCCCCCTCTCAGTAGTTTACCGGATCCTTATTGATTCATCATACCATCATTCTTATCTATCATACTTCATTTGCAGTCATTTGTAGTTGTTTATTTATGAGAAATATATGATGATTCACCTCTACACCAATCTAGAAAATTCTGAGACACCCTAACAACATAACAGACAAACTCAAAAACTGCATAACACGCAGATTGGACAGTCACCTATCAACATGGGTCAACAACGTCTACACATATGCATGACGCTATTCTTGAGTTTTCACATGATAGTACTCAGGAAATGGGTACTAATGATGCATAGCATGATGAGGATTCATGTCATGATGAGAAAGCAAACCTTAGAAAACAAGTTTGAGGATTTACTTATTGACATGGAGTCCCAGGATCGTGAGTTAGATGGACATGCATATACTTTGGAGGTAGAAGTAGGTGAAGGTACTGTCATACCAACAACTTTTACTTTGCCAGTTGAGATACATAGCAACAGTACCTTGGATGTTGATATATGCATTGATGACAACACCTGTGATAATTCTCATGAGATGAGTGATGCTGATTCAGACTCATTTTGTAGTGCAAAATTTGAGTTAGAGAGCTTATCATCACTGATTTGTTTGATGACAACCCTACAACTATTGATAAACATGAGGATATCAAGCATATGACATATGGTTTGGTATACTTTGGCATTGAAGAAATAAATAGGTCTGAAAAGATGAATGGAGAATGGTTGCAAAAAGCCAAAAGGGCTGAATTAGTGGCTGCTAATGCAAGACAACATCTTGAGGAAGTCAAAAGGAAGGTCAATCTCATCAACAAAGCAAGGAAAAAAAAGGATGGATAACATTAGAAGACCCTTATTTCAAAGAGATGACATTTGTGATGATAATCCTCTCTCCAAGTTAGACAATTGTCACACTCTTGACTTTCTTCTTGAGAAGAGAGTTGATAGTAGTGTTTGGGATTCCTCCAGTGCATGTGAATTTCAAACAGGTCGCATGGAGGGAAATTCAAAGGTGTAAATAGTGAGAAGTTTATACGGCTTCACATTTGATCCTCATGTGCATGGCTTATTTTAGATACATAATTCAAAGGCACTCATGATGGATGGTTTATTTGATGGCTCACTTTGTGCAGAGGTTGGGAGCAAGAAGGGTCAGTCACTTGACTTGCTTCCTCATGATCCTGTGGCACATGATGAGATGATTGAGTTGATTCAGTGGATTCAGTTTATAGTACCGGAGTTGTGTGGTGATCTTAGGGACATTACACAGATTTTCCCATGGGATCTAGGTGGGGGTGATTATTCTTGCATCTATGATTGCTTGGGGACAAGCAATTTCAAGAGGGGTGGATTGCAATGTCCCCATTTATTTGGAGAGGAATTGATTAACTGATTTAATTAGTTAAGCTGTCCAAATTATTATTATTTTTCATGGATAACTTAATTAATTATTTTAATTAATAATATTAAGTTAATTATTTATAAAGTTATCAAATAAATTAAAAATTAAAAGACGACTTTATATTTAATTAATTTTATAAAGTGACTAACTAAATCATAAAGTCACTTCTAGAAGCTTCTAGAGATGGAATGAAAAAAAGTATAAAGGGGGATCTAATTGAAGCTTCAAGGCAGCTTGGATTATTGATTTGGATTTGATTGGGTTTTGTGGAACCGAGAGGTGTCTGCAGAATATTGTATTTGGGAACGATAACTCCCATAGATAGCATAACTAAGAGAGTGGAAAACCTTCCGAGGGGTTGCAGCTGAGAGTGAGAGATAACTCAGTCTTCCACATTGTGCCTAATGAGTTTGGTACATCTTCATGGTGGTTGGGAAGGACAAATCAATCCTTTCACTTGAGCTTCATTGATGGTCAAGGATCGATTTTTGATAGAATTCAGTTTGGAGATCATTGGAGGCAATTTTTGGTGTTAGAAGACTTTCTATTTTCCGAGTTTACATCTCATACATCTTTAGACTTGTATCAGCTTGTGTGTACCACGATTTTGTGTTCCAAGGGCCCATTTTGATCCATTCTTATATCAACATTGAAGGAGGAGTTAGTCGATCTTGATAGAAGCGTTTGGGAAGAGTTTTTTTGGTGGTAACAGGAGTCATATTAGTTCTGAAACAAAATCAAAGCTCTTCCTACAAACCCTCGATTTTGCATTTATCTCCTTGTTTGAGCATCAAAGTTTACCTTGAAGGACAATGCTGGTTTTAGAAGCTTAAGGCGATTACTTTTGGAGTGTTTGAAGGGAGTAACAATGAGAATATAGTATGCATACCAGATCTGAAGACAAGACGAAGCTAATTACTAAGACCCCACAATTTTGCTCACAACTTCCCATTTTAGCATTGAATCTCCTCAAGGAGGATAGCGCCACACTTATAGGGTGAAGGCGAACATTTTAAGAGGAGAAATTGAAGGTTAGCGGCAGTTCAACAATTATTATTAGACCACCTCTATTGCAGCAAGGGCGATTTTGGAATAAGGTTGATTTGGCAACTTGAAGGTTTCAATTCACAAGATATTTCTTACTTCTTCAACTTTCTAGCAAGGCGATTTACATCAGGGGCATTTGACATCAATCTATGTACTATTTTCAGATAGTTATAATAACCATGGCTGCCAATGTCCTCAGATTGTAAGGATCCATTGAACATCATTTTGAATAAGAAGGGAGAACACGTTTGCATTTTCTATTACATGAATTATCTGAGGTTACTTGTCAACTGTTTGTTATAATGTCATCTACCTGCAAGTACATAATTATGTGTCTAGCTGGATGAAGACCACTATAAATCTATTGTATATGCATTCTTGGCTATCATACTTCATTTGTAGTCATTTGTAGTTGTTTATTTATGAGAAATATATGATGATTCACCTTTACACCTATCTGGAAAATTCTGAGATACCCTGACATCATAACACAAAAACTCAAAAATGCATAACACACAGACTGGAACCTATTAGCAAATATTCCTTGTATTTCAGTCAATACACTATAGGGTATATTACACCTAGATTGATATTTAAAAAAAAGAAGAAGGGCTTCGGCCCTAGCTCACCCGATCGTGGATCGCAACTTAAGGCGTGGGTATGCTCCCCATGGTCTTGAGTTCGAGTCCTCGGCTGTGTTAACTCTGTGTGTGTTGCTACCTTGTGAGTGGGTTGTACACACTGGGGGATTAGTCTTGCTTCGGCAAGGACACCTCCAGATTCCACGATAGTGAATATATAAAAAAAAAGAAGATATTTTATCTAAAATGAGATATATTATAAATTACAAAAAGTTGCAAACAAATTGTCATAACTAAACCAACATTAATATTTTCATAGACATTGTAAAATCATTTAAAGATTGTGTGGTACAATAATTACAAATATATATATATATATATATATATATATATATATATATATATATATATATATAATGAGTAGTATAAAATATTACTACACAATATATTTAATTTCTTAATATTTTATTATTTTAAAAGTATTTAAAAAATAATAAAAAAAAAATTCTTAACGTATATACTATGTACGGGTTCGCATGGTCGTACTGAAATAGGGGCAATAAATTATAAAAGCTAATCTAGAATCTAAGCGACCATTCCCTAGATATGAGGGGCCTTACTTTCATCATACAAAAATATTTTGATTTCAAGGTAGCTTTATAATGTATAATATTGGTATGCTTTATGGGCAGGAACTTATTTGATAATTAGAAGATAATTTAAAGGTTAGAGTATAAAGACAGACTTAAGATTTGATTTAATAGAAGTTGATGTTGTAGACGAAATAATAAAATTTTGTAATATAATAAAATAAAATTGTTTATTTATAAATAGTTTAGGTATAATATTGGGATACTTTTTGGTAATTTTTTTAAATTGATAATCATAAAATAATTTAAAGATTATATTATAAAGTAAGATCTAAAATATTAATTGTATATACATAAAATTGGCTATGAGCAATTAGATAAATATTTTATACTTACTTAATAATTATTCTTCTATTAAATAGTTAATTTGAAAAGATTAATTAATTTAATTCATTCTTCTATTAATTTATTAAAATATTTTTATTATCTAATTCATTTAGCCTTTCTTCTAATCAATTACATATCTAGTATTTAATTATTCTTCTATCCACACTTCTCAAGTCTCATTGGGAAGACTTCTCAATGTGCCTAGGGAAGAGAAAGAAATAAAATATTCCTTAAGGATGGGGATGAGGAATTAAAAATTATTCAAAAAGAATGATCATAGGGATTGGAGGAATAAGGAGGAATTAAAAATTATTCAAAAAGAATGATCATAAGGATTAGAGGAATAAGGAGGAATTAAAAATTCCTTGGAGGATGAGATGTCTAGAGGAATGTGAGATTTCACCTAGGAAAAGGGCATTTAAGGAAGGTGGTTGGATGGAAGGGAGTCCAAGAAGTTGACTTTGTGGCTAATCATGAGGATTAGCCACTAGCAACTCATTAGGAGAGGGATTAGAAGACTGATTGGGTGAGATTAGGGTAGATGGGATTTATAGGAGGATTTGATTAGGAGAGAGAATGAGTGGAGGAAATAAAAAATTAGAAGAATAATGCTAAGTGAGATTATGGGGCTTTTAGAAGAATTCATTAGGTTAATGATGGATTAAGAAAAAGGTGATTTGTAGGAATCACCTAGATTAATTAATTAATTAAAAGGAGGAATTTGGAGAAAATTAATTTTAGAGATTTTAGAAGAATAAAGGTAGATTGATTTATTAAATAAATCAGTCAATAGACTATAGTGACAACATTAATCATATTTAATTAATACTGAGAAGGAATATGAATTGACACAGTTAATAGATTAATTATGTGAGGAACTTAAATAAATAAATTAAAATAATTGATTTAAGTGTCTACATTTTGCCCCTCTTTTACGCATTGGCAAATTTGGCGATGGGTAAAAGATATAAGAAGAAAAAAAGATGCCCCAGCGTAAAACGTGGGTGGTGTCTGCCCCCTCAAGATTTTTTTTAATTTTTATTTTTAAATTGACTAAAAATTCTCTAAATGAAGAGGAAAGAAGAAAGAGGGAGAAATGAACGGGAAAGAAAGATAGAGCAGATTGAGAAAAAAAGAAGAAGAGGAGATAGAAGGAGCGAGATCGCGAAGGGAATGGGCCCATAAGAGCGTCCATATAAGCCATAAAGGGCCCAATGAGGGGTCATTGTTACACACAAGATTTGGAGCAACCTAGAGCCTAGAAGAGGAGAAGGAGAGATGGACTGCATTCCCACCCGTGAGCATCGCACCGAGAGGATCCGATGGTACGAGAGACCTGCGAGCTATGGACCACCGGTATGTACGACTATCCTCCTATGTGAATTTGTAGGTTTAGGCTAGAATTAGGGCTTAGTTTAGGGCTAAAAGTTTAGCGAGGTGGACGCGTTGATCGTTGTTTCAACGCACGCGCCTCTAGGGTAGCGCGAGTTGAAGGGGAAAATTAGGGGTTTTGGGGTGGACACTGGTGTTTGGCATGGGCAGTCATGCTTTTGAGTGGGCGTTCGTGGTGGAGGGGATTTAGGGTTAGGAAAAGGTGGCATGACGCGGGTGGTCGTGCTAAGGCAGGTTGGGATTAGGTCGAGGATGGGATAGGGATATCGCGATGCGGGCGATTGCGCTAGGGTAGTTTAGGATATGGTCGGGTAGGTGGAAAAGTTGTGTCCAGCGCGAGCGATCGCGCTAGTTTGCTCCAAGGTGCCTACTGGGAGTTTGTTAGTGCATGCGCCTATAGAATGGCCCGAGCGCCATGAGTTTGGCGCGAGCACTGAGTGAGTCAACGCGTGTTCTAGGGAAGGAAGGGATTGAAAATAGGCTTAGAATTTTGGGTTGGGGTAAGGTATGGGTGCATCAGGGAGCAGGACAGGGCTTAATAATGTGAAATGATGAATTGGATTGTTGGATGCAGGCTGATTTGAGGTCATTGGCGTCGAGGGACCACTGGCCAACCACCATGAGATTATATTGATGGTTGCGGTCATATGAGTTAGAGATCCTAACTGTTGTGGGCTTACATTTTGTGGGTAGGTGGCCGAGGATTCGAGCTCATACTGTGATGATGATGACTTTAGTTGAGAGGTGGGATAGTAGATATAACACCTTCCACCTACCTACCGATGAGGTGGTGATGAGTTTACTAGATGTATGGAGGATCTTGAAGATCCCCATTCGTGATGTCATCCTGGAGTATTGATTAGATGCGATAGATTTTTACCTGTGGGAGGTTTGCGAGTATAAGGCCCTGTCGATGCTGGATAGGAGTAGGATGCATTTGGGTAGGGCGATGGGTATCTGACATATACCTCGTCTAGTACTTGTGATTTGTGGATTTCTGAGCAGACGAATTCTACCTGATCTTGGAGGACATGAATTTCTGGTTGGATGGAGCAGGTGTGTTTATTTCATGGTACATGATTGTGCGTAGTATACCTGGGGAGCCGCAATGTTGGCTAAGTTATGCCATGATGTGCATCTCGTTGTGTACAGGGAGTATGCCAACTTATCTGCAGGAGTGACACTTCTCCATATCTAGGCTTGGGAGAATATTGTAGTTACCCGACCACTAGGTGTACAGGATAGGCGGGCCCGACGACCATATATAGGCAGGTATAGGGGCCTGTTACATTATACATAGATATGATCAATATGGTTTTCGTGCCACATTTTTTATGAGCTTATGTAGTTTACATGGCAAACATTTTTGGATAGTGAGATATGGAGGGGGGACTGCTAGCTGCACTGGGCTGGAGTGGAGATGTGGTTGTTTGGAAGGTCTGTATATATCATGGAGTACTATGCCCCTTACAAAGTAGCAAGACAATTTGGCCTGGTCTAGGACATAGTGGGAGACATACCATTGTATCCTTGGACGACACGAGAGGAGAGATTTTGGGGCCCGACAACCAGTCCATTAGAGGACAAGACTAGTTTCCAGATAGTGCCATATTTGGTTTGGGATGAGCGGCTTAGGGTAGGAGAGGATCCATGGATGATAGGAGGATACATAAGCTGGTGGGAGGGACATTTTCCAGTGTGCCTTACCATTCGTGGGGTTTTGGAGGATGATGAGTTGCAGCCAATAGTAGATGAGATAGTCGACAGAGAGGATGATGGACTGGGTGAGAGGGTTGTGGTTGCAGCAGGGAGGGGTCTTGGCGGACAATAGAGGAGGGTTAGGGTGGTATGGAGGAGAGATCTTGAGGCAGGAGAGGGACAAACAAGAGAGGCCGTAGGGGGAGGGGATGGTGGGGGAGAGGAGGATGTACCCATGGATATTCCAGAGGCACATGAACAAGGTTAGAGGCTAGGGGAGGAGTGTCACAGGTTGATTTTGACAGAGTCCAGCAAGAGAGAGACACTACCTGGGTGAGGCTTCATTCGCTCGAGGATGAGCTATAGATAGAGAGAGTTGGGAGGCAAAGGTGGAGTGGTTGTTGTGGGAGATAGTAGATTTGACAGACAGCCTCCATACAATAAGGACAAAGGTAGATGCTCTGAGGGGGGAGAGGGAGGAGTCTAAGTGGATGTTAGAGGAGGCACAAACAGGTACTGCCATTGAGGATTTACAGGAGGTTCTCTGCTGATAAGATGATGAGTTAGAGGAGTTGTGGGGCTGAGTACACAGACAAATGTCACATGACTGCCAGGGGAGAGGGATGTGGCTTGTCAGATGTTGGTCCCCATAGGGCTTGGGCAGATGTATTATGATATGATGCAACAGAGGGAGAGGGTAGATCGGGAGGCAGCCTACTATAGGGGGCTATACCATAGAATGGTACCTATGGTGCAACGAGAAGTCTCTTACACTAAGAGTGTGCAATCTCATAGGACATAGAGCTAACGACCCACACAAAGCCAACAGACAAGTGGATTGGTGGGTTTTAGGCCACCTAGAGAGGATCTGGTTGGGGAGGTGCTGAGGAGGGAGCTGGTGGAGAGAGCTAGCTCCATTTTGGCTTATGTGTTATATTATGATCCTTTGGGGTGACCATTGTATTATGACAGACATATTCATATTTGTTTGAGCTTATATGATTTGTGGCGGCGATGATGCATGTACCTATTATGATGGACTCTATTTATTATTTTATGATGTGATTATTATGTTTGTATTGTGCTGATCTATTTGTGATGTAGAGTGGATGCTTATATATGTATGCTTATGATGTGTTATTGACATGTTTGTGGATGCAGGATGAGTGATTATGCAGGTCCACATGTTTTGATGTGAATATATGTTGTATATGTTTAATTTATGATGAATATGCAATGCAATAATGGATGTAGATGCAAATGATTTATGATAACTAATAAATTAGTCTAAATGCAATCTATATGAAGAATGAATGATGAATGCAATGCGACCTACACAGATAATGCAATGTAAATGATCAATGCTATGCAAATGATGCGATCTAAATGAAGGAATAATGTAATGTAACTGTAAGATGGATAATGAATGTAAGCTAAGTGAATGAATTAATGCCATCTAAATATGAATGGATAATGTGACTTAAATGATGTATGTAATGCAATCTAAGTGGGTAATGCTTGTGAAAATGATAATCTAAGTGACTAGTGTAATGAAATGAATAGATAATGTAACCCAGATGAATAGATAATGGAATGTATATGAATAATGAAATGAATGGTGCCATCTACGTGGATAAAATGAATGGATAATGAAATGAGTGATGCATTCTAAATGCAGAATGTTTTTGTGAATATGTCGATAGTAATACAAAGATCTTAGATAGAAATAGAAGAATAAGGGAGAGGGGGGGAAATTGAAGACTCCATGGGATTATTGGATTGGTAAAATTAGGACTTTATGGAATGATGGGGAGAGTTGTGCACAAAAAATGTGGAGATCCAACCTAGTTTGATATTGCCCTAGGTAACCCGCACCACTAATTATAGGAACTAGGATGCCATGAGAAACCCAAGGCGTGGATTGATTCATAGTCAAACGGGAATTCCTTGCACATAACCATGGAAGTGTTGAGGAACAGTGATACAAAGTTGTGAGTACGTGCAAGGAAACCCTCAAACACACCGATGCCTCTTGTACACGAGAAGGTAAGTGTTGATAAACACTAGTACCGGGTCACCGGTTCATACAAGAGAGATCCAAAACATGCCCTGCTATGAAAATATGCCCCAATATGCACCCAATGTAAACATACCTGGATATGGAAGATTTAGGTAGTCGTAGATAGATGTAGTCGTAGGGAAAAAGATGCAAGTTAAAATGAAAATCCAAGAAATCAAACAAGTCATCCATACATGACCAACTGACGCCTCTTACCAAGAGTAGGATTAGGATGGAGAATTAAATTGCCAGGCGAGGGAAGGATTCATCCCTAGGGCAAAGGATAGGTTGGGTGGATTTTGGATTAGGCAAATGACTAGATGAACTTGAAGATTAACTTGCGGATTCAGGACTGATCTCAAGACTTGATGAAGCTCACACAGAGGCACAAAAGCTCAGTTTGATGGGACAATATTTATTCACAATTTAGGCGAAGACTCATCATCATACACGTGATTTATTCCAGCGGGAGTGGAGGAATGTCGCGATGGGAGAATTGGATAGTGAGGATGATAGATATGAGGTGATGGAGCACTGACCTAATAGATGATGGATCTAGATTATTTAACTTAGCGCCTGCATGTAGGTTTTCACCAAGGTACTTGCCCATAGCGCCACAAAGTGGTTTTCACTAATGGACGAATTGATTTTTTTCTTCACTTTACCAGGTTTTCACTAGAGTGACGATCTTTTTTAGGATCGTTTTCTCATTTTTAAAAATATTTTTCCTGATTTTTTAATTTAATTTAATTTTTTAATTTTTTTTTAATTTTTTGGACAATTGATGACTTTTTGAGGACTAGGCATAGAATCTTTTTAGGTGTATGATGTTCATTGGATCATCCAAAGGATATCCTTTAGGAGTAACCGGTTCTGATATGCCCCTGATCCATATTTTGCTATGATCACATATGGTCCAAGCCAATTAGGCTCAAACTTGCCTTTCTTTTCTCTTTTTTGAAGGTTTTTATGATTTTCCATGAGGATGAGATCACCAATTTTAAATTCACAGGTTTTGACCTTCTTGTGGTAACTCATGCCTAGGCGATTATGATATACTCGAAGATGGTTTAAGGCCTTGAGGTGCCTTTCATCCAACAGTTCTAGCTCTTGAAATCTGGCAACTCTGTATTCTTCGCCTAGTAGGATATCTTGCACTGACACCCTTAGAGAGGGGATCTCGATCTCAAGAGGGAGGACGATTTCAGAGCCAAAGACAAGGGAATAGGGTGTGGCACCTATGGGTGTGTGAATGGAGGTGCAACAAGCCCATAGAGCAGGGTGGAGTTGGAGGTGCCAATCACGACCAGTTCATTGACTATCTTTTTGAGGACTTTGATTAGGGTTTTGTTAGAAGCCTCAACTTGACTGTTACCTTGTGGGTAATATGGGGTGGAGAAGCGATGTTGGATGTCGAATTTCTAGCAAAATTCTTTAACATCCTGATTTTTGAATTGTTTGCCGTTATCTATAATGATAACTTTTGGGATTCCATATCGATAGATCAAGTAGTTTAGGATGAATTTGGGTATCTGCTTACTAGTGGTGAAGGTAAGAGGGATGACCTCTACCCACTTAGTGAAATATTTTGTGGCGGTGATAATGAATTTATGACCGTTGGAGGATGTAGGGTGGATTTTCCCAATGAGATTGAGCCCCCACTGTGATAAGGGCCATGGTGTAATGAATGACTACAATTCTTGTGATGGCGCATGATCTTGTCACCATGTTTTTGGCAAGGGATGTATTTTTTCACATAATTATATGCATCTACTTCAATTTTAGGCCAGCAATATCTTGTTCTCAAGAGCTTTTTAGCCAAGGTGAGCCCACTTGAGTGTGCCCCACAGATGCCTTCGTGCACTTCACGTAGTGCCCATTCAGCCTCTTGTTTATCTAAACACCTTAGGAGGGAACCATTAAAATGCCTTCTGAATAAGGTGTCTCCAAGGATAGTGTAACAGACATATCGACAGACGAAGGTTTGTTGTTGGGTTTTGGTAAGGTGTGGGGGAATGGTGTTATCTTTTAGGAAAGCGAAGGTCTCTTGATACCAGGGTGATTCAGGACCAACGAGTACACACACCATTTCAGATTCTTGTAAATCGTATGCCGGTATGAATAATTGCTTGACCAAGAACTCACACTTCTGACTATGTGCTAACATCTGAAGGAGGGAGCCAATGGTGGCCATTGTATCTACAACTCTATGGTTTGTTCATGGAATTTGATCAAACTTGATTATTGTGAAATGTTGCTTAAGATCTTCAACGATACTACAATAGGGAAGATGTTTGTCATCTTTTGTTTGATATTCGTCATTGACTTGTTTTATGACAAGCTGGGAATCACCATAGACTTGTAATTCCACTATCTTCCATTGGATAGCCAAGCGTAGTCCGGTAATCAGTGCCTCATATTCTGTGATGTTGTTCGTACATGCAAAGGCTATCTTGTATGACTTTTGGATGCAATCTCCTTGAGGTGTGATCAATAGTATTCCTATCCTCGATCCATTTTGGGTGCAAGAGACATCAAAGTACAAATGCCATGTGGAGGATGCGGTGACAGTCATTATGAATTCATCTGGAAATTCTGTAAGGATCAGATGGTCACTTGGAAGTGGAGTGTCAGTCAGTTGGTCTGCAATTACCTATCCTTTGATTGCTTTTTCATCTACGCATTCAATGTCAAACTTTCTTAACAACATAACCCATTTAACGGTTCTGCCAGTGAGGGCAACGTTTGACAAAAAATATTTTAAGAGGGTCAATCTTAGCAATCACTTTTGTTTTGTTGTTTAGCATGTAGTGCCAGAGTTTCTGTGTACTAAATACCAATGCTAAGCATGCTCTTTTAATGGGGGTATAATTAAGTTCATACCCCACGAGTGTTTGACTAATGTAGTATATGGCATGCTCCTTTCCTTGATCATCTATTTGTGCCAATAATGCCCCCAACGCCATTGTAGTAGCGCATATGTACAAAATAAGAGGCTTTCTAGGAGTAGGAGGCATAAAAACTGGAGGTGATGCTAGATATTCTTTGGGTTTTCAAAAGCCTTCTGACATAGGCAGTTCCATTTGAATTTTGTGTCTTTGCACAATAGGTGTGCAAATGGATGGCATTTATCTGCAAGTTGCGAGATGAAGCGCTTGATAGATTGGAGTTTCACTTGGAGGTTGTGTAACTGTTTGAGGGTCTTTGGGGGAGGAATTTCCATGATGGCTTTCACCTTTGTAGGATCAACCTCGATGCTTCTGCGGGAAATAATGAAACCTAGTAGTTTTCCTGATGTGACACCAAAAACACACTTCTTAGGATTGAGGAACAGTTTATATTTTTCCAATCTTTCAAAGATTTGCCTTAAGATAGGGATGTGCTCATGTCTTGTCTTTGATTTTCCTAGAAGATCGTCCACATAGTCCTCCATGATTTTGTGCAAGAGATGAAAAATTGTTGTCATTGCATGTTGATATGTAGCTC
This sequence comes from Cryptomeria japonica, assembly GCF_030272615.1. Lineage (NCBI taxonomy): Eukaryota > Viridiplantae > Streptophyta > Pinopsida > Cupressales > Cupressaceae > Cryptomeria > Cryptomeria japonica. The sequence goes on along the minus strand of NC_081407.1, from coordinate 348,442,884 downwards.
CAGCATTTTTGAGGCCAAAAGGCATGACCCAGTAACAGAAAGTCCCCCATGGAGTTGTGAACGTAGTTTTGTGTTGATCTTCCTCCGTGATCATGATTTGATTATATCCAAAAAATCCATCCATAAGTGATAGCATCTCATGTCCTGCTGTGAGGTCCACAATCATGTCTATGTTGGAGAGCGGGAAATCATCTTCAATGAAAGCCTTGTTTAGATCTCGGAAATTAGTACAGATGTGGATGACCCCAACGGGTTTGCCGACAGGTACAATGTTGGATACCCATTCAAGGTAGTCTATTGGTTTGATGAATGTTGCATCCAACATCTTTTGGAGTTCCACTTTGACCAGGAGTGCAATATGTGGATGCATCTTGCGCAACTTCTATTTTATGGGTTTTGCATCTAGGTGGATAACAAGATTATGAACCACCAATTTAGAATCTAGACCTAGCATGTTAGCATAGGACCGAGCAAAGTTGATTTTTGTCTCTGTGAGGAAATTGATGAAGTCCCGTTTCTCTTGATCCGTGAGAGACTTGGCAATGAGAACGCTTTTTGGAATGTCTTCAGTGCCCATATTGATATTGTTTGTTTCCTCTATTAACAAATTTGACCTATCTTGTGGCAGATGACCAGTGGTAGGGAGGTCAAGTCCCTCATCCTCAAGTGCCTTTTCCAGGTTTTCACTTTCGGATATGCCCTTTGTTTTTACTTTTTGCTCATCCAAAGGTGCCTCGTAGAGGTTTTCACCTAGGAAATCATGTTTTTTTGTTTTTATTATCTTTTTTGTGACTAAGGGCATTGACTTGGCTACCAAAGTATCCATTTTCATGCAATTGAATCCTATGTACTCTATTGCAGTCTTCCAAATTTCACATAGTCAGGAAAGTAATGAGAGCATTATCATTGACACAGATGTCTAAAGTGAGTTTGTCTTATTGGCCCTAGTCTATAAGTTTGAGATGGACAAGATGCAGCTCATGTGGAATGGGAGGAGTTATGGGAGTGATGGTGTTTATGTGGGCGTCAAAGAAGATGTCATCTTTGTATTCAAAAGGCATTTCATGGAACTCCTCTTCATCAAAGTCTTCGATATCCAAAGAAGGACTTGAAGGGGCACTAGTGATAGTGATCTTAGGAACTGGAGTGTACCCCAAGTCCTTGTTATACTTGTAAGAGATAGCATTTATTGGTTCTTTTCTTCCTTTCTCCTCTGGTCCCAAGTCATGTCCTTTGTAACCCATTTTTTCTACTATAGCTGATGCTTTTGGATACATTTTTTTAGGCATTTTTGTTGGGTCTTCATCTTATTCCTGGTACAACCATGAAGAGACATCTGTGTCAAGGCTCTCCTCATCAAGTGGACCCCATTGCTGAAAGGTGGTATCTTTGCATTGTATAACCAGTTTTTGATCTTTTTTGAGTTCTTTTGGTTTGCCGAATGACTTGGGAGATAAGGGGAGATTGCCTATTAATAAGACATCCTCCAATTTGTATTCTCCACAACCATTATCTAGGATCTTGATTTTTGGGTCTGCTTGGGATGAGGTGGAGGCGACGTTTGATGTGTCAGATGGAGGATTTGGAGAGGGTCTATTAAGTGGGAAATGATATGCATGCTTCCCCTCTAAGAGCTTGCAATATTGAAAGGGTTGTGGATCACCTTTGATGGCGATCTCTCTTCCATTGAAGGGGAATTTGATGCATTGATGATAAGTAGAGGGAATGACCTACAAGGAATGAATCCATGGGTGACCAAGGAGAATATTGTAAGGGAGATCAAGATCTAAGACTTGGCAAGGGGTCTCAATTGTAATAGGGCCCACTTGAAGAGGCAGGGTGATCATGCCTTTAGAAACTCTTCCTGCATCATCATATGCCTTTATTGTGATTCTTCTTGATGTATCTACCAGGTCCTCAGAAAGTCCAAATTATTTTATTAACTGGTATGTACACAAATTGAGTCTGGATCTATTGTCTATCAAGATATGTTTGACCTTGTGCTTCTGGATAAGGGCTTCGATGTGCAAAGGTTTATTATGGTCTTTATTTGCATGAGCATCATTGGAAGTTAACACAAGGTGTTGTTGGGCAGAAAGGTTTCCAATGAGAGATTGAAATTGGGTGGCATTTATATTATCAAGAACACGAGACTCAAGGAGGGCTTGTTCCAAAATTTCTTTGTGGACAGGGGAATTCTTGAGAAGTTCTAGGATGGAGATCTATGTAGGGGTCTTCCCAAGTTGGTCAAGGAGGACATATCGACAGGTAGAAGACATGGGGGGAGGGTTTGGTGGGGGAGGGGCTCCTTGGATAATGACTTTTCCTCGATGGGTGGCTATATTGCAGTCATTTTGAGAGTGGGAAGCAAAAGATGTAGTGCCTTGAATGACTATCTTATCAAGGTTAGGTTTGCTTTGGGAAGGGGGAGGGTTAGCTCCTTGGATAGTTATGACATTGACATGGTTGTCTGCAGGCTCAATGCGACCTACTAAAAAGTCAAAGCTCATTATATGATTAGTGTAGTCATAGTTCACAACGTTAGATGATGAGCCTTTTCCTTTATCATGTTTTGGGAAGGGTTCCTGGTACATTTTGAGTTTGTCATTGTTGTTACCAGGTTTTGAATTTGCTACCTCAATCTCACCTCTATCAATGAGATCTTGTATGTAGATTTTAAGCTTCATGCACTTTCGTGTATCATGCCCATTGATACGATGATACTCACAATACTCATTCTCATTATACCACCTAGGTTTGGGTTGATTGGGGTCGAATGAGCGAGTAATCAAGAAGACCACTGCACTTACTTGGACAAGCTTTTGAAACACCACTTCAATGGGCTCGACAAGAGGAGTAAAATCTCTTGGAGTCTTGTTATTGGATTGTGGTGGTCACCCCTAGCCTGAGACATTGTTATGAGGCTTTTGAGATTGATTTTGATTATTTTGATTGTTGAATTGGTGATTGGTGGTGGTGGGCTTTGAAGGAGCGGCCATGGTCTGGACCCATTTTGCATCAGTCACACCATCATTGACTACGTTCTTGTTTTTGGACCAAAATTTTGATTTATCATTATAATAAGAGGAAGAATTTTGATTTTATTTTTGGTAATGTTACAAGGTTCCTTCCTCTAACAAGACACGTTCGAGGGCTAGGCCCTTGTCATTCAATTTTTGGAAAGATTTAATACATTGAGATGTCAAAGGTCTTGATAGCTCAGGCACAAGATTCTTTTGAAATAATTGAATTTGGTGTTGTTTTGGCATGTACCATTGGAATTTATTGATAAGATGTTGCCATCTTTGCAAGAAGTTAGCAAAATTCTCTCCAGGTCTTTGTCTCGTGTTACAAAGGTCTATCATGGAAACATCATTAGCAATGTTGCAGGCATAGTGAGCCACAAACTTCTCTGCTAAGTCCAAGAAGGAGGTGATAGAACCTCGAGGTAAGGACAAGAACCACACAAGAGAATCTCCTGTGAGAATCTTAGGGAAGAGCCTTTGAAGGTATAAGTCACTATAGGATACCTCTTGACATAAGATGTGAAACTCACGAACATTGTCTCGAGGGTCCCCTTTGCCCTCATACTTTGTGAACTTAGGCATCTCAAACCCTGGTGGGTATGGTGCGACTGATATAGATGGGTCATAAGGAAAATGACATAATTCATCAAATGAGTAAGGTTTCCTTTTGTTAGTCCCTTCCTTCATGTCTTTGATAGTGTTTTTCATGTCTTGGATTTCTTGAATGAGGTCTTGTTGTGGATTTTGGACATGATGAATTGTGTTCGCCCCTAGAATCGGATGAGTCATGGAAGGTCCACCACCACTAATGTATTGATATGATGAGGAAGTGGGGATGTGAGATGTGATGCCCGATGTCACAGGGACTTGAGTGACAGTCGGTTGTGACTCAAAAATTGTTGACAGGAGGAAGTGAGGCTCAAATGAAGTTAGCGACATTGTTGAGAGGAATGGAGGATTATGGATTAGAAATGTATGGTCAGGTAGAAGAAGATGACATAGAGGCATGCTGGAGAATAGACGAGATCAAATTTGATAGTGGCATAGATGCTAAGAAGGAAGAAGGCGGAATAGAGACCACGGGGACAGATGTCACCAACGCTATTGATTGGGGTTGAATGATTGGCGGGGGCACAATTGATTGAGTTTGAATAACGGGTGTGACGGTATGAGTAGGAGAAAGGTATCCTTGTGGTTGTTGACCAAGAGTGGATCTATCAAAATGAGGGGGGGGGTGTTGAGCTCCATTTTTAAGGAGAGTCTTTAGAAGAGAACTACAATCATGTCAGATAAATTTCTCCAACATTTCTTGATTATAAGAGTCTTCTAAGAAAGTTGCACTTCTAGAGAGAGTTCATCTTGATCAACCATATTAGGGTCTTGTAGTCGATTTGGAATGCTGGGTTACACACTTTGTGTATGATCTTGTGTAGGGTCTTCATATAGGACACTAATGTCTATCATACCATATTGTTGTTCAACCATCTTTTTCTTTTGAGATCAAGTTGTGACCATACAAGAATAACCTTAGAAAAGATTGATTGGAGGAGGAAGAAATTTGATGAAAGGACTTAGGAAGGATCTTGGATTTTGGGATTTAATTTGAATTTAATGAAAATGGATTTGATTGATTGGTAGAGTCCTTGGATTAGAACACGGGTTTGATTAGGATTGCACCTTAATCCTTGGATGAGGATTTTAGGTGGGAAATGCTGATGAAACTGTAAGCAAGGTAATGACCAAGTTGGGTAAATTTTAGACCTTGGGATTATGATCAAAGTCTTTCTTCTACTAAGGGTTGACTAATGAACCTAAGCAAAATAAAGACATGAGATAAGAGTCTTGATTGAATCAAAAGATAGGGCAAAGGTACTTGGAGAGGATTCTTCTTCAAGCACAAAGCCAAGTGATTGATTGATTAAGGATGAGGTCTAAATAAAACTTCACAAGGCATAAAACCTTAACATGAGGTTAAATTGGATTAAAAGATGATTTGATTTGGATTTAAGAATTGATTTGATAATTGAAGGTGATTGATTTATGATCAATTGATGTGCTAAGTCCTTAGGAAAATATCAAGGACGATTGATCGAAGAGAGATGATAGTGATGACTAGAAGAAATTTGATGACTAGGATATCCTTGGCATGAACATGACTCAATAGACGATAGATTTAGATGGTAAGTTATAAGAAGGGATGCAACCACCATGATTCTAACGATAGTTGGTGTTAAAAGATAGACCTGAACCTTGATGGAGGGCATGGCCTCTTAATTCACCACTAGCATTGAACTCATTGCTATGACCATGGATGTAATCGTGGTAATGATGCAAGAAGGTCCTATGTTTAAGCAAGAGTTTGCGGTTTGTGTACCAAAACTTCTGATGTCTAATAAGTTGTGCTTGAGTGAGCTTCTTCTTCTTGATAGGTCGATGGATTGACTTCTTGGGAAGCTTATACAACTTGGGTTTATGAAACATGAGACAGATGGAGTTTTGATGCAATTGGAACTTTGTGTGGAAGACTACTAGGATGTGACTTGGGTATGACTATGATTGGAATTGTGAGTAGGACTTTGACTTGGATGGTTGTTTGTTTTTAGACAAGTGTTTTGCAGAGTGTTTGGGAATAATGATGTGTTTAGTCTACTCTTGGCAAGAAAGTGTCAAGCAAAGCAAACACAATAATCAAATGAATTTAAACTCAAAGACACTCATGCTCATATACAACATTCCTAGGCCTAGCCTAACAAAGCACCATGAACTTAGTTGTCACACAAGCGTGATTGAGATCTTTAGGATCTTACTAAGCACCCAATGTGAGAGTGAACTCTCAAATAGCCCCAACCATTGAGTCTTTCATTCCCAATGGCATATTTATTATAGTGAGTTGGGAACCCCAGGTCTGGGTGTACTCACTTGGGTCATTCCCCTCTCACCGGCTCTAAGAGTAACCCAAGAGGGTAGGCTTGCTAAGGGTAAACATGCAATAAACACAAAAAGCTTGGAGGGGTTGGATTTTTGATCATTTAGATAGATGAGAGCATACTCTCCTACCTTTAGGATTTTCATAAAAATGAAAAACAATGGTTCATTTACCCTCTAATTAAGTTTAAGTTCCTAAAAACATGAAAGCACAAGGTTTAGTTGAATCTCCAAGGCAACCTGCAAAAAATCTGATCAATAGTTCTATTTTTTATGTCTTGGACAATCGAATAAAGCTGCAAAACTCACAAAAATGTGATTAGTAGATACAGGTCTATAGAAACAGTGCTCACGCTGATCTGCAGACACCGCGTTTCAGCACCTGTGTAGGCACTGAAACGCCTGCGTACACGCTAAAGTGGGTCGAAAAAAAGAAGAAGGAAATGCAGGAAAAAATATAGAGACCAAAAGAAATGTCAATTTATACTTGAGCTGTCACGCTGTTCTGATTTGGTCGCGTTGAAGCGCATGCTCTCATGCTAAAACAGAAGGAAATCCAAAACAAGTTAGCAATTATAAATTCAAATTTTCAAATTAAAAAATGAGTTGGATTTTGTTAGAAATAGTTGCGCTAATATAAAGTCAGTTGCACTGAAGTGCGAGCGTACACACTGAAGAAGATTAGTACATACAACAAAGATTTAAAATTTAAAATTAAGCGGGAAAACTAGCAGAGCGGCCGCGCTATTTGCAGGGCGCTCACGCTGAAACGAGACTACCGAAAAAGAAATACTAGTTATTGCGAAATTAACTATTTTTATTTTTTATTTTTTGCCTTCTTAGTATTTTTAAGGTTTTAATTAAGAAGTAGAAAGAGGGAATTTTGTTAAACTAAATAAGAATGTCCTAAGAATGGACGCACTGTTCCCGCAGCGCTTGCACTGATGTGTAGGTCTGCAAAGAAGCGAAAAAAAAATTCAAGTTTTTAGCGCTTGCAACACTGAAAACCCTGTCACTCGCATTGAACTTGAATCGGTCGCGCCGATTTGTAGACGCTCACGCTATTCTGGTACCTGTGATAAAAAAAAATCACAAAAAAACATTAAATTCTATGGACGTAGGTCCCACCGGGTGTGCCAAAATGAACCAAGGGAAATATCCTAATGCAAGGTTACATTGACAATTCAAATCAGAAGCACAAAACATACAAATAAAAGACATAAACAACAATGTATTATACCTTGACAAGAGAGTTCTCTTGTTCCTCCGATTTGGACTCTTGATGAAGCCAAGAATGTGCCACTCCTTAGCTTGATTTGATTGGTCCAATGTAGATATGTGGTTGGCTCTCCAAAGTGTGCACAAATGAGGATGGATGAAAGAGTGAAGTTGTGGATGATGATCAAAATGACTAAGTATGCAAATGAGGATAATTTGACTATAGTTTGGTTACCTAGATGGATTTCACTAAGCAAATTAGCAGCATGCACTTACAAGATTTTGAGATGAGATACAAGGGGATGGAGTCCTCAATTTATAGGAGGAGAGGAGAAGAAATGGAGGGCTAGGATTGACTCAAGATGAAGGGTCAGGAATTCCTGTGAGCCCACACATGGCCCAAGAGGAGGTGACAAGACAAGTGTCTCCACACTCCTCAAGGCTCATTGGGAAGACTTCCCAATGTGCCTAGGGAAGAGAAATGAATAAAACACTCCTTAAGGATGGGGATGAGGAATTAAAAATTCTTTAAAAAGGATGATCATAGGGATTGGAGGAATAAGGAGGAATTAAAAATTCCTTGGAGGATGGGATGTCTAGAGGAATGTGAGATTTTGAAAATCTCACATTCACCTAGGAAAAGGGATTTAAGGAAGGTGGATGGATGGAAGGGAAAAGGAGTTGACTTTGTGGCTAATCATGAGGATTAGCCACTAGCAACTCATTAGGAGAGGGATTAGAAGAATGATTAGGTGGGATTAGAAGAATGATTAGGTGGGATTTGACTAGGAGAGAGAATGAGTGGAGGGAATTAAAAATTAGAAGAATAATGCTAAGTGAGATTAGGGGGCTTCTAGAAGAATTCATTAGGTTAATGATGGATTAGGGGAAAGGTGATTTGTAGGAATCACCTAGATTAATTAATTAATTAAAAGGAGGAATTTGGAGAAAATTAATTTTAGGGATTTTAGAAGAATAAAGGTAGATTGATTTATTAAATAAATCAATCAACGGACTATAGTGATAACATTAATCATATTTAATTAATATTGAGAAGGAATAGGAATTGGCACAATTAATAAATTAATTGTGCAAGCAACTTAAATAAATTAATTGTGCGAGGAACTTAAATAAATTAATTATGCGAGGAACTTAAAGAAATAAATTAAAATAATTAATTTAAGTATCTACAAGGTTCACACATTCATCATTTAGGTTAGTGCTTTTGAGTTATAGTATATTGGATTCGCTAGATTAGCGCTTTTGTTCCATTCCAAGGAATTTTTTTGAATTTTCATGAAATGTTAACAAAATCTTTTTGCAGCGGTAACAATGAGTGGGAGCAAGAGCGGGAGCACGGGAGCTAGGGTTTCGGTTGTTGCGAAGGAAGGGGAGGATTCAGACGATGATGGCTTGGGAGCCTTGGCTATGGGCATCGCTGTCTGGCTTGACCTGGATGATTCGCGATGCCCCCTTCGTTCCCTCTTTCTAGTGCATTGGATTTTGGGGTCTCTCACTGAGGTGGTTGTTTGGGCTGCTGTAGCTACGGGCTTAGGGGATCAAAGACAATGGGGATCCTCCTCTCCTATCTGGTGGGTTGGTCTTGTAAGGCCTTTTTGCTCTGCTTTGGCTTGTGTCCCTTCTTTGTGCCATTTCCCCTGTTGGGTCAGAGGATTTTGTGCTTGCAGTGCTTCTTCTTTCATTTTCCTCATCTCGGGCTGGGATTTGTGAAGCTCTTTTGATGCCCTTTGGGTGGAAATGCCTTGGTTTTGGGCCATTTCTTGGCACCCTTCTTCTCTCTATGTGCCTATTAAGAAGGGTTTATCTCCTATAGAGATGGAGATATCTTCCGGGGATGGAGTTGGGTGCTACTATTCTAAGGCGGTTATGCTGGGCAGAGGTTGTTCTGGTATTGTGCTGTAGTTGGTGTGGTCTCTCCTTCTGAAGAAACTTTGTTCTCTCCTTATTGAGGTGGGGGTTGTTTCTGTGTTGTTGGAGTTTGGTAACACTTTTGGTGGTCTCGTTTCTTCTATGTGGGCCCTCAGTGCTTTCATGAATGGTTTCCTTTTGAGGGCTTTTTCTCTTACTACTCAGTCCCAAGGATCTCTTCTTGAGGCGTTGTGCCTTCCTATGGAGGTGGAGTGGCTGCTTGGTGTTTGGGTGGTTAAGGAGTTTTTTGGTGCTTCCTCTCATGGTTTGGAGGACCTTTCTATTGAGGCTAGTTATTTGTTGGTTGTTGGATCTTTTCTCTCAAGTTATTTTCTGTATTATCCTATTGAGGTGGAGAGTGCAGTGAAGCTTGGTTGGATGGATGCTTTCCTGATAGGGCCTCTGTTTCAACTCAAGATGGTTGAGGGTACCACTGCAAAACCCATTGAAATGGTTCTGGGAGTCATTTCAAAAGCTAGTTTTAATGTTAGGGAAGCCTTTCAAAATCCCTTTTCCTTATCTTTTCTTATCTGGCTGGTTGTTGATAGTTTTCAAGGGCCCAGTCTAGATTGTGGTTGTTTTTGGTTATGGGCTAGTCATGATTTTTGTTGTCTAAAGTCTCTGTCTCAGGTCAAGGGAGACATAAACATCCCTATTGTTTGGATGAGGGTGTATGCTAACCCTCATCATAGTCTGAATCATTAGCCTAGTTGGTGTAGCCAACTTGATCTATTTTGATTATATCTTAAGTGTTTGGCTGGTTCTTTCTGTTGGTGTTTGCTGGCTTTTGCCGACTCAGCTTTGTTTGGGCTGCTGGTTTTCTTGGTTTATTTTCTTTGGTAGTGTTGTTCTTTGAGTTCCAGATCCTAGTAAAATCTGAGGGTTTTGGGTCCCTCCAAAACCTGTTGTAAGGGGTATCGGGTCCCCTCAAAACCCGTTTTTCCATAATAAAAAACAAACTCTTTTTGCAAGTCCGCATGTCCAAGAACTGAGAATTTAAAAACTACTGACATCTGTGTGTGCAGGGTTATTTTGAAGCAAATTTCATGCATTTACACATCTTGTTAATTAGGAGTTATTTTGGAGGGTAACATATCATATCTTGCTCATCTAGTCTAACTAGGAGGATAATCAACAACATGCAACTTGCATTTGAGTGTCTTCTTAAAAGTTTGCAAATAGATTTTAGAAGGCTTAAAATAAACCTTTGTCTTCCATGGCTGTTGAAGTAGTAGGTGAGTATGCTCTCACCCTCATGTGGTGATCAAAAAACCAGACCTACTTCCTTTATGTGTAACCTTTAGAGAGCTTGTCTTCCCAAACGCCTTGAAGGGGCTAGTGAGAAGAGAACGACTCGAGTGAGTATGACTAAATCCAAGTTTTCTAACTCACTATAATTAAATAACCTTTTGAGATGAAAATATCGAGGGACAAAGCATATTTGAGTTATCTCATATTGAGTGCTTTATAGGGCCTTGAGGTCTCAATCACGCTTGCGTGACTACATCTTATTTGGTACTTTTTGGGCTATAAGTCTCAATTGCGCTTGCGCGAATTCAAAGGGTATCTTCAAACAAAAAACTTTACTAAAAAAACCATTTGTATTAGTTGCCAAAATCCTTCTAATTATTGGCGTAGGAGGTCGGACCTCTGAAGCAGCTCACACCCATACGGTTCTTAGTAGAGATATGAAGTTTTCCATGAGGAGTTTTCATGGAAACTGGTGCTTGGCTGCTTTGGAGAAGTGAGTGCTGAGGGTGGAGCCAGTGGGGTCAAGTACCTAAATATCCGCTTTGAATAATGTAGCCTCGAGGGAAACCCCATGTGAGATTCAACAATTATTGTCTCAGCCTACCATAAGTTTTGTGCTTGCTTGTGCACTTTGCTTTCCAAAACATTGTGTCTTGTGTGTTTGCAAATTTTTTTCTAAATGGTCAAAACTTAAAAAATCATCATTCTAAAATGAGTAAAAAATCCAACAACTTGCTAGAAAATTGAAAAATCTTTTTAACACAAATAGAATTACGTATTTGTTACATAGAACAACACATTTTCTGTGCATAACATCACTTTTGATCAACAATACAACATTTTTAAGCTCTAGAATCACACATTTTCTCATTAAAACAATGCTTTGACACTTGAAACAATACTTTTGCACCATATTTTAGCGCATTCGTGTTGTAGAATCTCCCTTTTATTACACAAAATAACACATTTGTCTCGCATGTTAGCGCTTTTAATCAATAGGTTAGCACAAACATTTTCCCACAACAGTAACAATGAGAATTTCCGCATATCAGATCAAAAATTCAATATCATTTTCAGATACCCTTTTTCGAGTAGATTTGTCTTCAACTATCACATGTCTTCAAACTAGTTAGATAATTAGGTTATCAATCAAACATGCTATTTTCGAAGGTTTTCATCAGCATAAAACATCCAACAAGTTAGTGATTCAACCATCTCAAGTGCAAAAATCAACATCATTATCAGTTTCTCATCAGGATATATCAAATCCTTTATCACGAAACTTGGTCATATCAACCTTTGTTCATTATCTTGGATATATTGTTCCTATTTGAACCTAGGTTTTATCAAAATCAAGATTGCACTCACATTGGAATCAAACAACTTGTAAACCATCATATGCTTATATGACTTTTAAATATCGCCTTAAGGAAAGAAAAAACCTAGTTATAAGGCTACTTTGAAGAAGGCAAGATTGTTGTACAACAATCGCAAAATCTTGTTAACACACAAGACAGTCCTACACCATTTTTGTCACTATTTACATGGTTACGGAACAGAGTTTGATAGAGAACTTTTGCAAGAACGTGCCTTTCAACAACAAGATGCTTTATCGCAACACACTAATAACGATGGTAAAATCAACAAAGCTCATCTCCCTAAACCAGTGATCACTTATTGAGTGGCATTTTAGAAAATGAAAACTTGAGAAGTTCAAATCAATCACATGCCAGTTTGGACTAGATCTCAATACGAGAAATTCAAAAAACAACAAAAGCAAATGGAAGAAAAAGATTCAATGTTTCAAGCTTTTGGATACACAGATTTTGATGAAGAGGCAGTCAATAACACCATTAGAGACCTTGAACAAGATCATAAATTTGACAAACTAATGGAAAAGTTATTGGAAAAACAAAAAGAAAAGTACATCCTAATGTTGGCAAAATCAGGAGCTAAATTTCCACAAGACTTTAACATAGAAAGTTTGAAACAAGATGCACAGACAAGTAACCATCAAAACACTGATGATCCCAATAATGAGGATGTAAATCGAGTAAATCATGAGGAAACAAGAGGAGATAAAATAAGAAAAGACCATAATGATACGAGAAGAGAGCGTGGTGACAGAAGAACTTATGAGGATGCAAGGGGAACCTGTATTGATAATCCTTTATTAACTCTCGCTCAACAAATGAAAACCTTACAACAACAAATATAGGATATGCAGAATGGAACAAATTCCAAGAAATATTCATTAGAGGACATTTGCCCATATCCTTTTGACAAGAGTTTAAACATGATACCTTTCCCACAACATTGTGAAATCCCTAAATATGATAAATATGATAGGAAATTCGATTCTCAAGATAACTTTAGGGAATTTTACACCATGAGCATGGAATTTGCACATGATGAAACTTACCTAATGTGTCTATTCCCTAGAAGCTTAAGTAGACAATCAATGGAATGGTTCTCAAGACTACCATCTAGAATTAAATCTTTTGAAGAACTTGTGAACAAATTTATCTCGCAATACTCCTACAACACAATAAATGAGATAACAATGCTAGATCTATGTAACGTCAAGAAAAATAATGGTGAAACTTTCATGGTTATTTTACGAAGATGGAAATGAATGTTCAATAGATATCCAAGAGATGTACCCGATCAAGAGAAAATGGACATATTCATTGACAACCTTATCAGTGAAATGCGTTACCGTCTTAAAATGCAATGTCCTCCTTTTGTTAAAATGATTGAAAATGGTATAAAGATAGAAGATGCAATGGTAAAGAAAGGAGAGTTAAAAATTTACAACAATTCCCACAACAACAATAATGATAACAACAACAACAACAACAATGGAAACAATAACAATGACAACCTAAATTTGGGTCAAAGAATAGGAATGTTACCAATGGAGGAAATGATGACATCAATGCTACCAAACAATAACCAATATTCAACTTATCAAGTCAAGTACCAAACAACAACAATCAAGAGAATAGTAAATCCAAGTCTTTCTTCTCCAATCCTTGCAAGAAATTCACAAACATTGGGGAATCCTTGGAATCAGCTTTGAAAACTCTTCTTGCAAATAAATTGATTACCTTACTAGAAGCAAGAAATTATGAACCTCGAGCCAAACCTAATTGGTGGAATGACAATCATTTTTGCAATTATCATCGAAACAAAGGACACCAAACCAATGATTGTCAAAGATTGAAGCACCTTATTCAAGATTTAATCGATAATGGAACTATCACAGTGGATGGTCATAAGACGAATGAATCACATCTAGCATTCAAAACTCCACTTCCAATCTATGAAAAAGATGAACAATCCAAACCAAAAGATGACAAAGGCAAAGCTAAAGTAAACTACACTTACACATATGATGATGTGGTAAATGTCATTATTGTCAAAGACAACGCACCTTCATAACCAATCAACTTTATTACAAGAAGCAAAGCGAAGGTTACATTTTTGGATATAACAAATGAATCAGCATCCACATCAAGACAATACAACTTAGTGGAATAATTGCAAAAGATACCTGCTCAAATATCAATTTTGGAGCTCCTAAAAGTTTCACCTATGCATAAAGAATATTGGAAAAAGATCTAATGGAAACAACGGTTTCAAAAGACTTGGATGTGGATCGATTCGAAAACATGGTGGGACACCTCATAGCCCCACATTGCTTATCCTTTTTTGAAAATGATGACACATCCTTGCAATACCCTCACAATGCTCCCTTACATGTTGAAGTCACCATTCATAAAACCCATATCAAACACGTACTCATAGATGGTGGAGCTAGCTTAAACATTTGTGCATTAAGTTTAATAAAAGTTTTGGGATATTCAAAAAATGCAATAGATCCAAAGAAGAAAATAGCTATCAAGGCTTATGATGAGGAAGAGTGTTCTTCTAAAGGGACTGTGGTGTTACCAATCAAAATAGGACCTGTGGAAAGAGATACATTGTGCCAAGTTTTGGACTTGAACTTATCTTATAACATTCTTCTAGGAAGACCATGGATTCATGAAATGCAAGAAGTTCCTTCCACTTATCATCAGTGTGTTAAATTTCCTCATAAGGGACAAGAAATCACTATAGCAGCAGATTCTAGTCAATATTGCAATAATTTGAAACCAACACACGATGCAAGATTTCCACATAACAAAGAAGAAATCTATCTCACTAAAGAAACTCAAGAAATATTATGGGAAAAATTTGAGAAAAAGATCAAATTAAATGATGAAGGAATGGGAAAGTATTCTTTGCATAACTTACCACTTTCACCTAAATCATATAGAAAACATACAAAGGCACAAGCAAGAATCACATATAAATCAGTTGAAATATTTGATGGAGCATTTGTTAGAGCTGGAATACTTGCATAAGAAATTGAAGACAAAGACATTATTTAGTTGGTTGTACAGAGATGAAAATGAAACCATATCAATAGATGCAGGAGTTGATATTCCCATAGGACAATATGACAATGGTTACAAGATCATGCAAAAGATGGGATATGAAGGAAAAGGGCCAATTGGAAAGAGACAAGAAGGTATTTTAGAACCTATTTCTCCTCATACGAAATATAAAGAAGAGAAGTCAAGACTTGGGTATACCAAATCAAAGCAAAGGCAACATAATTATCAACATCCAAAGTGGCGAAGGAAAGCAATCCCTAAAGAAGAACCATGGCAAGAAACACTACATCAAGCAATATAGACAATAGATAATAAACAAAAATAAGAAGAATATGAGAAACAACAAGAAGAAGTTGCTATCAAAATAGAAGAAGCATCTTGCAAACAAGTTCAAGGAATACAAGCAAGCACAAAACCTGACCAAGATATTCTAGGTGCAGTGAAAGAACAGATGGCCAAAATCAAAGAACTCTTCTCACTATATAACATTCCTATAAAGTATAGTGGTGTAATTATAGATAATGATTCAAAAATAGATTCAAACGAATATGAATGAGGTCGATATCCATCATTTGATGTATCAGGTGAAGAAAAGGATGAAGAACAAGTAGCTGTTACAAATGAAGACTCATCTTTCACAAAACAAAGAATAGATTTGGAAAGAAGACAAGAAGAAATCAGAATTCAGAGGAAAGAAGCATATGCAAGACAACAAAGGAAAGAAGATGAGAAAGATCAAGAAGTGACACCATAGGAAACATAGACTATTAGATCTATATCAAATTTTGAGAAAGAAATACTAAGGTATGGAAGAACCATAGAAGAACTAATAGAGAGTCAAGCAAGAATGATTATTAGTCTAGAAGAAGACAAGTTTGAGAGAAGATAAAAGATATCAAAACAATCCTCTATGTCAAGTACACAAGTATGCCAACTTCAAGCCACAAATGAATCTATTGAAGTTGACCAAGAAGGAACATGTAGTATCAAAGATGTATGCATTGATATAATTCATTCGTTTGAGGGACAAACGTCAGATGATGAGTCACTTGAGAGTGAATCACAAAATACCAATCCTGATTTTGTTAGAGCTAATTGGAGAGCACTTGGGAGAGACTATCCTTAAGAGAGTTCAATATATGAAATTACCTACTCTATGCCAAATTATGACTATTATGTCATGAACCTTGAAACACCCAACAATGATGTTGACTATGACCTACCCCTGCTTCATCCATACCTGATCGATTGGGATAACCTAGAAAACCCTGAATTGGATGCATTTTGCAATGATCATGATTTAGTCATATATATTAATGTTGTGCTGCCATTAACACTTAAGATATCTTCCATCAGTGAATTTAGTAACACTTCTTGCAGTCAGGAGAGTGCCAAACTTTTGAGTCACAAAATTGAAATAAAACAAGGAAAAAGACTTAGTGCTGAAAACCATTTTATGGAAACACTAGATCAATCAAGAGGAAAAATAAAGGACATATCTGATGGTGAAAACCTGCCTGAGGCGCCAGAAGATGGAAAGTTTGACACCCTCCCTACATATTTTCAGGAGAGATCTACTAAATTAATAGAGCTAACAAAAGAAATAAAGATTGGTACATCAAAGGATGCCAAGGTCCTTCATCTTGTTGCATCATTATCAGATGAAGAGAGGAAAGACTACATAGAATTCTTCAAACAAAGACATAAATTTTAGAATTCTTCAAACAAAGACAAATAAATTTTGCTTGGTCCTATGCAGATATGCCAGGAATTGATCTGGATCTTATCATGCATCATCTTAATGTAGATCTAAAAGCAAAGGCAGTTAAATAAAAGCAAAGGAAGATGCATCCACACATCGCTCTCCTTGTCAAAGAAGAGCTAAAGAAACTATTGGATGTGGATTTCATAAGACCTGTCGCCTATCCATAATGGGTCTCAAGTATTGTGCCAATGTCAAAGCTAGATAAAAGCATAAGAGTCTACACCGATTTCAAAGATTTGAGTAAAGCATGTCCAAAAGATGATTTCCAACTGCCCAACATTGATATAATTGTAGACTTATCAAGAGGTCATGAGAAGTTTTTATTAATGGATGGATTCTTAGGATACAATCAAATAATAATTGCTCTCAAAGATCAAGAAAAGACATCATTCACTTGTGCATGGGGTACTTACTACTGGAATGTCATGCCATTGAGACTTAAGAATGCAGGAGAAACTTATCAGAGAGCCATGACAACAATTTTCCATGATATGATGCATACATTTATGGAAGATTGTGTATATGACATACTAGCAAAATCTCATACAAGGAAATAACATTTGAACATCTTGGGCAAGATCTTTGACAAGCTTGAACAATATCAGTTGAGATTGAATCCAAAGAAATGGGCATTTGGAGTAACCTCTGGAAAACTTCTTGGGTCCATTATATCAGCTCATGGAATTGAAGTAGATCCTGAAAAAGTCAAAGCTATCATAGAAATGGAGTCACCTAAGAACATAAGTCAATTGCGTTCTCTACAAGGGAGATTGCAATCAATCAGAAGATTTGTTGCCCAACTAGTAGATAGATGTCATCCATTCACTCACCTTTTACACAAGAATGTTCCATTCAAATGGGATTAGAAGTGTGAAGAAGCTTTTATGCAAATCAAGGAATGTCTGGCGAATCCTCCAGTATTGGTATCACCAATCAAAGGGAAACCATTATTGCTTTATATCTTAGCAATAAATGTATCACTAGGAGCTCTCTTAGCACAACATGACGAAGAAAGAAAAGAAAGAGTAGTGTATTACATCAACAAAACACTTGTAGGCTATGAATTGAACTATACATCAGTTGAGAAGACATGCCTAGAAGTTGTATTTGCAACTCATAAATTGCAACACTATATGCTAGATCATTCTGTCAAATTAATAGAAAAAATAGATCCACTGAAGTATTTGCTGAGCAAGTCAACTTTGACTGACAGATTGGCTAAATGGGTCATGATACTAAGTGAGTTTGATATAGAATATATTGATTGAAAAGCTATCAAAGGACAAGTCATTGCTGATCAATTGGCTAAAGTACCCCTACAAGATGACATAGCATTGCACATCGAATTTCCTGATGTAGACATTCTGACAGTTAGCACAAATTTTTGGGAGTTGTATTTTGATGGCTCCTATACACAACATGGTTTAGGTGCTGGAATTTTGTCCATCACACCTCAAGGACACACAATTCCAAAATCACATGGATTGCAGTTCCCTTGCAAAAATAACACTGCAGAGTATGAGGCATTGGTCATTGGGATCAAAATGGTCATTGAATGGAACATCAAGGAATTACATGTTTATGGAGATTCACAACTCATAATCAACCAAATAAACGATGATTATCAAAACAAGGATGACAAGTTGATGCCTTATAAACAACTGGTTGAAGATTTTAAAGAGCACTTTGAAGAAATATCATTCACTCAGATCCTAAGAAATGAGAACAAAGAAGCAGATGTAATGGTTACAATAGCATCTCTTTTGCAGAATGAACAAAATCAACAATGCTATGAATTCCTGGTGGAAGATATCTTGAATCCTACCATTGAATTCCAAAATACCCACATGATTTGCCATATATATGCAAACAATCAATCCTTATACAACCAAACTTATCGATACCTAAAGGAGAATATCCTTCCTCTTGACCTATCCTGCAATCAAAAGAGAAATTTTATTCATCAGTCATCCTGCTATACTATCATTGCTGATACCTTATATAGAAGAGGTCTAGATAGCGCTTTATTGAGATGTCTTGAACAAGAATAATCTGAGAATGTTCTTAACGAAGTCCACACAGGTATTTGTGGCATGCACTCAAGTGGTTTAACGCTGGCCAAGAAACTTATTCGCTTGGGTTACTATTGGCCTACTATGGAGAGAGATTCATTTGTATATGCTAAGAGATGCAAACAATGTCAGATCCATAGGAATCTCATTCATGCACCAACACAAGAACTGCATCTTATGGCAAGTTCATGGCCATTTTCTCAACGGGGACTTGACCTAGTGGGTAAAATAAATCCTTCATATTCTAATGGATATAAGTTTATTTTGGCTGCTATGGAGTATTTCACTAAATGGATTGAAGCAATGCCTTTGACAAAGGTGATAGGAAAACAAATATCATTATTCATTCTGAATTATATATTCTATCACTATGGATTCCCTCTGACCATCATCACTGATAATGGAAGACAATTTAAGAATCCAAATGTAAAGGAACTATGTGAGAGATTTCATGTCCAACATAGGTTTTCTACACCATATTATCCACAGGGAAATGGTCAAGTTGAGGCATCAAATAAAACAATCTTGAAAATCCTCAAGAAAACAATCAATGAAGCTGGTAAAGATTGGCATATTTAGCTAAATCCTGCACTTTGGGCATACAGAACTAGCATCGGCACACCAACAGGGGCAACTCTATATTTCTTAGTCTATGGATTAGAAGTCATATTACCAATAGTAGTAGAGATACCTTCTCTATGAGTATCCTTGAAAGGTCTTATCCCAGAAGAAGAGCAACGAGTCTCTAGACTTCAAAAGCTTGAGCTGATTCAAGAGTGCTGCCAAAATGTTTTAGATCACTTGAAGGCATATCAACAAAGAATGGCAAGAAGTTATAACCACAGAGTTAAGCCAAGAATTTTCTAGATTGGAGATTTAGTCTTAAGAGAAAATCCACAAAATCAGTAAGATCGAGAAAAGAAAGGTAAATTTGAGCCAAACTAGTCAGGTCCCTTTGTCGTGGTAGCAACATATGGTTCAGGAGCATACACATTATCTACACCAAAAGGTGATTGGTTAGACGAGCCTATCAATACTATGCATCTGAATAAATTCTATGCTTAAAAGTATCAACTAAAAAATCCTAAAAATCATAAAAGAAGCAAAAATTCCTAAAAAGCATAAAAGGAAAAAAAAAAAAAACAGTGTAAAACAATGAAAACAGTTACAAAAAAAAAATCAAATATGAAAAAAATGCAATAAATTTAGATGGTGAAAACCTGGTAAACAGGCGCTATCTAAAAGTGGGTTCTTCCATCTATGAGATCGTTGTGCACATACCTCCATCCTATCACATCCATCTATCCTCGTATATTCATTTCATCCTATCACATCCATTGCTTGGAATCATTAGCAAAGAAATATGCAACTTATCAAACAAGTTATTAATCTCTGACATAATTAGTGTAGTCAATGTCTTAGATTTTATCAGACTTAATCATATTCGCATTGCATCCCACCATGGTTTGGATAATTTTTTCGTACATCCGTAATAAAGTTTGTTTCCACTAGGGGCAAAATCCTAAAATCCTTTTTCTAAGGTGATCTTTTAAATCTTTGAAAATCCAAAAACATTCAAAAAATTTAGAAAAACTAAAAACACTTCGGGTTTTGAAATAGATGATGAACAACAAGCAACGAAGATCAAGGCATTTGTAACAACTGAATTGTGACATTCAAAATACGAAGATTTAAACCAACAAGTAATGAAGGATTATCAATGAACATTCATCAAGATGATTATATCAGTTAATGACCCTGAGAACATATGAATGATACATAAGATTCAGTGTTTATATCTTGATTTTCGCTAAACATGTACTCTATGTAACTCGATGATGTCCATGACTAGAGAATCTATGATGGGGCATGATTATTTTCTTTGTTTGTTGTCTGTGGTTTATCTCTTACTAAGGTATGTACTTGTCTAATGATATGATTGGCAAAAGATCATGGAGGATGTTCTGAGTCATGCATGAAAGGGGATAATCCTTGTCTGTTCTGCAAAAAATACTCAGGTCAGCTTGATTCATTATATCAAGTTGCTTGTATAAAATTGCTATATCAAAATCCATGTAAGAAGCACTCAGGTCATCTTGAATCATTATGTCAAGCTGCTTGTATTTTCTTACAACATTTAAAAGCTCAATGATGAAATCAAGCATTGTTACAAGAAAGCATGTGAATAATGGAAGTATCATTTTAGATAGATCATTTAGATTGATTATTATTTGCATTATAAGCATTCATTCCATTTCATTCAGGGATCAATAGTCATAAACAAACATTGAGTATACTTGGACCAACAAAAACAATTTGCACTGGTCATTTTAGGTTCATTTATATTTAAAATCATTAGGTTTGCATATTAATTGTCATCATTCATTTCATTAGTTTGAATTTAATCATAACAAAAAAAAACATTTGCATTTCATTGATCATTTGGCATTATTATTTGCATTAAGTTCATCATCATTTTGTATCTAGTAATCATTAGTTCATTATATCCATTAAAGATCATTTAATTGCATCTTTTTCATCTATCATATCGTTTATAAGCATCTCATTGAGATCATAACATCACATTTATAAGCATCATAATATCATCTCATTAACATATGCATACATCATAATAGGCATCCATCGCATGAGTCTCATCAAGCATATCATTTAAGTTATCATTATAACATTTGCATCCATGATTATCAAATCAAAAAATTAAATGCATTTCATGTTAATCATTTCATCATTTCATCATCACATGCATATACATCAAGGAATAGAAATAAACATCCATTTGCATACATGTCATTATAAGCATTATCATCATATAAATCGTCATATCATATAGAACATCATGAAATATAAAGGAAAGGAAATATCATCATAACATCATCCATGTAGTCAATACATATGTCATCATCATATAAAGTAGCATGCATAGTAAATCATGAATCATCAACATCGTATAGGGTCCATGTCTGCATATCATCATAAAACAATAAAAAGTCCAAGTATAAATGATATCACCATATCAATACAGTAAAAATGTCTCAATGATACAAATACAACATAAGATCAAGATCAAATCAAGGATGCCATGTACCACTCCCTCCTGACTCTATCGGTCTCTGTGGTGTTGACATGTTTGGCATAACTAATGAAGATGAAATGATGGTGGATGACTGTATCGGTAGAGGAAGATGACATGATCAATTATTTATATTGTCATTAATGTCAACCATGTTCAATTGATGTTTAATGATGTTTAAAATTAGTTTTTGGTGATTGAATTGTTGGCTAAGTGATTTGGTCTACCGGAGTAAGAGTTTGACAGAGTTTACTGACAAGATTGCGAATTAGGACCTTAACTGGAGAAGCAGATAAGTTTTGATGGAATCGGGTGATTGGCGATGTTTGGTAACTTGTGGTTTGATACATAAGATTTTATGATGGATTTGACTATGTGACCAAAACTGCATCCTATGTTGATTACCGAAAGGCATGTTTTGAATTTCTAATGAAGTTCTAGCAGGGTTTAAGAATGGTTTAAGGAGCGGTAAAAAATTCTCTTAACCGGTAATGATTTTTGGTTTTGCGGTGATCTAAATAATGTTCACGTGTTGATGATAATGCGACACAAACCACATGATGAGTTTGAAAGATGTTTTAGCACATTTGGTGAATGAATTTCTTCAGAATGTGCAAAGTGCTTAGAAGAATGTGCTAAGGGTTTGACTTTGTACCAAATCAA
Organism: Cryptomeria japonica; assembly: GCF_030272615.1. NCBI lineage: Eukaryota > Viridiplantae > Streptophyta > Pinopsida > Cupressales > Cupressaceae > Cryptomeria > Cryptomeria japonica. The sequence continues at coordinate 348,420,502 of NC_081407.1, read as the reverse complement.
CTTGTTGTGATGATTTATGATTTTTCAACGACCGATATTGATTTGTAATTGATTGTAATTATCTCTATGATGATCTGTAATTAGTTGTAAAGATCTATAATGATCTATGTAGTAAGTCTTAGGATTTTGATGTTGACCTATTTTATAAAAGTTGTTTATGTCGGCAAGGTTGATGTTTCGAAGTGTCGATGATTTTGAGAAGTGTGAGAAGACAAACCAGTGTGTGAGAAGATCTGCAAGAGAGATGCAAACTTAGAACTTAATTGGGTCTGATCAAGCAAGCAGTAGAGTACTATACACAAATCATTCACTATTTTTCTCTAACAATTACAATAACTAAAATCCTTTAACCGAGTAGGTCCTAACAGGGTGACTCAATATCTGAGTTCTAAATCCTCTTGCAAAGTTGATCCTAATAGATCAAAGCTTCTAATAGGGCTGAGGTAAATCCCTTAATCGGGTGACTCCTAATAGGGTATGCTCCTAATAGGGCATCATTGTAAGGTTCTAACCGGGCTTGGCTCCTAACAGGGCACATTTTGAAAGAGTGCAAAATATTTGTGGGTACCAATTCCCACCGTGGTTTTTCCCTATTTGGGTTTCCACGTGAAAAACATGGTGTTCATGTGTGGTATGCTTTTATGATGATGTTCTTGTTTTATTTCTGATAATCGGTAAAGACAATTTATGTTTGTTTATTGGAGATCTTAAAGTGATTACCGGTATTGATGATTATATGATTGATGAAGCATTTTGATCAATTAATAAGTTGGTAACTTTGTTTGTTGATCTTATATTGAATTGGTGGTTGATATGATTAATAAGTTTGCATAAGAGGAAATGATTATCTAGATCTGATAAGGAAATCTGTTATGAAGATTTGGTTTAAGTGTTGAATGTTTTTAGATTTGAGATAAGTATGTTTTGGTGTTGAAAGTTTCAGTTTTTGTTAATACTGATTCACCCCACTCTCAATATTAATCAGATCCTCTAGGTTTATCAATTGGTATCTGAGAATTGGTCCTATGTGTGCAAAAAGCCTAATATCTTGAGGGAAAGATTATGTGAAAGATGATGAAGGAGGGTCCCAAGTTTACTAAGGATAACTACTGGATATGGAGTGATCGGAATAAGATCTACATTAAAGGAATGGGTTCTCAATACTGGAATCATGTGTTAACCAGGTATGTTGCACCTATTACCAGTCCCTTGACACCAGATGAGCTCAAAGAACAACGGGAAAACATTCAGGCTCTTGAAGCAATTGTAACTACTATGTCTGACTCTAAATATATTGATGTTCATGGATTAGAAACTATAAATGAAATATGGGAGAAATTAAAATTAATCTATGGAGGAGATGAACATGTATAAAGGGCAAAGGAAGAGAGTCTGAGAGGAAAATTTGATGATACGAAAATGGTTGAGAGTGAGAACATAACTCAATATGGACAAAGGATTAAGGAAGTTGTTGGTGGAATAAAGAGTGCCAGAGGTAAGATTGAAGATTATACTATTGTTAGCAAAATGCTTAGAAATATTTTACCGCGATATTCTATCAGAGTGTCTTCTATTCAAGAACTGAGATCCATTTCACAAGATAAAGTTACTGTTGATTCTTTAATTGGAAAGTTAACTTCATTTGAACTTAACAACTTTGATAATAGTGTTTCCAAACCTTCTGAATCTACATTTAAGGCTTCAGTAACCGGTACATCAGAAAGGGAAGGAAAATATGCTTGTTGTAATCATGACTGTAGGTCTAGTCATGATGGTAACAGAGGTGTTGGTGATGATGAAGATCATCTGATGGAACTTGAGGCATTACTAGCTAGAAAATTCCCTAGAGGAACATGTAAATATAAAGGTAAATTACCCTTGAAGTGTTTCTCTTGTAGTAAGATTGGACACATAGCTGCTAATTGCCCTAACGCTGATAAGAAAGATAAGTTTAGGAGATTCAAAGGAAAAAGAAAGAAATGTTGTTATGTTGCAGTGGATGAAGGTGTGACCGATGATGAATCAGAAGAAGATGATAATGAGAAGATAGTATTTGTTGCTATGAAGGAGGATCTAACTAACGAGAAGGCTTTGGTGTCTCATATGAATAACAATGATGAACGTATAATAGATAGTGGTTGCTCACACCACATGACCGGTGACAAAAGTAAGTTCCTATCCCTTGAAGAGTTTGATAGAGGTGTTGTAAGATTTCTTGATAACTCTCCCTGCATGGTTAAATGTAAATGATCAATTTCATTAAATAGGAAGAGTAATGCAGATGATGTCTTTTGGGTTGAAGGGCTAAAACATAACCTCTTGAGTGTTGGACAACTTAATGATAAAGGATATCTTGAATTAAAAATTGGCATGTGTAGGATTCTTGGAAATAATGGAGAATTGATTGCTATTGGGAAGCAGACTAGAGGTAATTTATTTCATTGAATACTAATGTAAATGATTGTTTGGTGGCGAAGATTGAAGACGACTGGTTGTGGCACAAGAGATCTTTACTGACGATTATTCCAAAATGATGTGGGTAAATTTTCTGAGAGAAAAGTCTGAAGCTTTTAGTAAGTTTAAAGAATTTAAAGCTCTTGTTGAGAAAGATACCGAGAAGAATCTAAAATGTTTGAGATCTGACCAGGGAGGTGAATTCACATCTGATGAGTTTGTCAAGTATTGTGATTATCAGGGAATTAAGAGGCAGATGGCAATTCCTAGAACTCCACAACAAAATGGGATAGTAGAGAGAATGAATAGAATAGGTGTTGAAGCTGCTAGAACCATCTTGATTCAAGGTGAGGTACTAAAGATGTTTTGGAGAGAAGTAGTTGACACTGTTGTCTATACTTTGAACCGGGTACTTGTCAAAAAAGGTAATAACAAAACACCTTATGAATTATGGCATGGAAAGACTCCTAGTGTAAGAAGCTATTTCAAAATATTTGGGAGTAAATTTTATATTAAGAGAGATGATTGCACTGAAAAATTTGATGCTAAGTCTGATGAAGGCATTTTTCTTGGTTACTCTACAAAGAGCAAGACATTTAAATGCTATAACAAGAGAACTAAGAAGATCATTGAGAGTGCTAATGTGAAGATAGATGAACTCCTTGAGAAATTTGGTGAGTCCAACAGATCTGAGCTTGAGAAAGATGAAGAAAGACTTGTGTTCATAGAACTAGAAGTGCAGAAGATTGATGAGCAAAATGTTGTAGAAATAGGTGCTCAACCGGTAAATGCAGAGAGAGATGAAGAAATTTACGGTGATCTCTTCGTGACCACACCACAATTAGGACAATGATCTCAAACACACTTTTTACCATTCTCTTGGTGATTGTGCCCAATTGTGTATGTCTTGCTTATGTATGAAAATGGCATTTTGTAGCTTTCCACCAATGATGTATTTGAGATGTCTTTGATTTAGATATGGCATGAGCTTAGTCGTAGAGTGAGACTAGGGAGTTGGACCATCTCAACCATGGTGCGCCTACATATGTATATAGTTTTGTGTATTCATTAAATATTTTCATTTAATTTTGAGCATTTTGGTTAGCAAATCAGGGGCACACTTTACATTCTTGTTGTTATCCAATTCACTTACTTTAGCTTTGTTTCTTTCTTCAGATTTGGGGTCTAGAGCTCCTCCCTAAGCAGAGATTGTTGGTTTTGCCTCCCCTGCTTTGGTTGGAGAGTTTCTTACCATCTATGGTAGTTTTCCCTTAGAGTTCATCTTCTCTATTGGTCGAACTACTATTTTCCCTACCTTCTTCTCCAAGTGCTCGTCCTCTTGTTTCCAATATTTTTCCTTTGCCTTCTACTCAATGGCCCTTGGTTGTGCCTTCATACCCTCTTAATGTCTTCACTGGGTTCCTATTTCCACAAGGACATTTCCTCCCCCAAAACTGTTTGTTTTTGAAATGGGGACACCTTCAGAATACAGGGACTTGGATGGAATGTCCCCCTGCCGCCCCAGTGCAATCCAATGCCATCATCTTTGAGACATCTCTAGGACATCCTTGAGATGTTTGAGGGACTCCCAAGAGCCTCCTGACCATCCCAACAACCCATAAGTGATTTAAAAAAAATCAAAACTTTTTTTCAAGCTCCATGCCCAAGGTCAAACCGTCACAGCCTATGGGCCCCACTCAAACCTCACCAACTTTATAAAACCGCCTCCTATTTTTGTTTCAACTCACAAAAACAAAGAGCAAGAAGTTGACAACTGTGAATGTGAGAGTGAGAGTTGCAGGTGCCAGGTGAAAAAGTGAGAGTGCAGAGCAAGAGGGTTGAGGAGAAGTAAGAAGAGAAGTGATGCCAAGTTGTCAATTTGTAATGGTCTACCCCTATTTTGAAACCAATTTCTTTTGAACCTTTTCAGCTATGCTTCTTGACAAACAATTTACTTGAATTCTCTACTGCTAATTTTTTAGTTTGTCTTTCTTGATTTTGTGAATGCCAATGTTTGTTTGCTGCTACTTTTTAGATGGCATTTTGGCAAACAACATGCATGCACTGAAAGGGTTTCAATTTGGAATTGATCGTGCAAATATCACTTTATAATAATCAAGATTTACATTAACTGAAATGATTTTAATCAACTAAAGAGCAATATTCATGACTTACAAGCAATAAAAAAACTTACAAGGATGAGGCATATTCATAACTTTTGTAGTCCCACCTTGGATATCAACACTAGAAGCAACTCATATTGTTCGTGTACAGACGAGACAATATGGGAGTTCATTATACCCAACAACTTGTGGTGTTGTTGTTCGTGTTGGCTCTGTTGGACCCTGCAATTAAGATTCAATATACATTATTCAATAAGATTAACTGTGCAACATAATGAAATATTGAAAAGTGTGTTATCTTGTTGAGCTTTGCTTGGTTTCGAGGATAGTTTAATATTCTCTACCTAACAGGGCCAACCACGTGAAGGTGGAAGCTCATTTGGCCCCTCCCCCCCTACCATCACTCTAAATTCCCAGTTAACATCTTATAACATTCATTCATTCATTCTTTCTACCATTAATAAAATATAGCATTCATTCATTAATATCACATAACGTTCATTAACACATAACATTGATCAACATTAATTAACATGCAACATTCATCAATATTAATTAACACATATCATCCATAACCATTAATTAGCACATAATTGCATTCACTAACACATAAAAATCAGTCATTATCAAATAAGTTAGATTACAATCATTTCTTTCTTTGTTTTTTTTGAAGCTATGAAAAGACTAAGTGGAACATTGGTTTCTTCATCATTTCCCCCCTCTGTAGATGTTCGGCCAACTGCTCGTGATCTTGATGTATGCCTAGTCCTATACTAAGGACGAGGACAATGAAGCGAAGGGGGGTTCTCTGTAATAACAAAGAAATGGGTTAAATTCAAAAAAAAAAAATATTATTGTTACAAGTATTTCATTAATTTAGAGAACATAATTGTTGTGCTCTTTACCTGATGGGGCCACATCATTTTGTGTAGCCTCAACCTCAACATGCTGTACACCCTCTAGATCATCTGGAGTTGAAATACTAAAGGTTACATTAATGCTGAACACCAATTGCAATTATATTTGTTTAAATCAATAACAGTGGTCCTCTTTACCTAAGTGGGGAACATCATGTTCTTGATGTTGTGTACCCAGATCATGCTCCACGTGCTCACCACAGACTACATGCTCTAAAATATTAACAAAAAAGGTTACATTAATTACTACTCTAATTACAAATTAAGATGTTTAATTTTATTAATAGCTAAATAAATAAATTTTAATAGCAAAAGAATACCTCCACTACTAGGATGCACATCCGGACCTTCATGTGCAGGTGGTGTTTCACGATTAGCAGGCTGCATTCTAATGACATGCACATTGTTATCATTGCTTGCTTATTTAAAAAAAATATAGTCACTTTATGTTGGAACTCAACATCAATTAGATTATTGGTAAAGTATTCAATTTGAAACAACTTCCATTTAGCATATTTACCTGTGTGACAGATGCACTCAAATGTTGTGTATGCCCACTCAATTCTCGTAGCCGATCAACCATGGCTGAATAGCCTTGTTGGTAGGCAATTCTCTTGTCATCTTCTGTGGGTGCTCTATTGAATTTAGAGCCCTGCATTTTTGCTTGGTACCGTGAATCTTGCTTGCATTGTTTGATAAAAAAAACGCGTGCAATTTATTAACATTTTGATGCAATATTTCGTTTACATGAGATACTTACAATTCGTGCAGCAAGTTTCATGTAGAGTCGAGTTTGTGTTGCCCATGCTTTTCTTGCCTTGCCTTGGTTTCCTTTGATGTGTCACTTAGTCTATAAAAAGTTTGAAGTATGTTAGATTATATAAATATAAAGAGTAATTAATTAGTACATAATTACATTCTTAATAGTATCCCGTACCTTCTTTTGGCTTCTAGTGGTGTATTTCCTTTTTTCCTTTCAATTCTCTCCTTGGCATCCAAAATCGGGTCCTTCCACTCCCTCTCTAGAATCATGGGGGGATGCTCGTACTTTAGGTTCCTCTCCAAATGGGTCTTGTATTGGTCCCTCACATACTTTAGATATATGCCAGCTTTTTCAAGGAGCTTGGTTTTGTCAAAGGTGTCATTTCCAAACCACTCAACCATTTGGTTTGTTAATTCATCTTTTAACCTTTTTTCTTGGTCAATCCACCTTTTAAAGCAAAAAAAAACCTGTTAGATTCAAAAATGAGTTGAAGCTACATTTATTACACTTCAAGAAACGGATCAAAGGAAAACTATTCTAGCAATGATATGAAATCAAAATAGTGGATTAGGGTTAGTTCACATATGATGTACCACCTTTTACGTATGGTGGGCCCAAATATCTACAATGCAATGTCACTAAGATGTTTATAGAAAATATTATTGCCTGCAAAAAATTCATAGGATCATTAGTCCAAAACGAGTGATCATAAAGTAAATTAAAATTAGAGTATATATAATAATAATTTTAAAGTACCTCGAACCTTTTGTATCTTTAAGGGAATCATTTCTTCGTCGCTCACCACCAATGTGGCTTGCAACGTTCCCGTACTAGCAATGTGAGAAGATCCAGGAAATGATGGTATGTTATCAGCAGTAGTTGCCTTTGACACATCCTCGTGTGTATCTCCTCCTGCAAAAAATGAATCCACTGTGAAATGGCATTAGAATTTAAGAAAGAATGCTTGAGGGGAAATAAACACATGACATAAGATAGAGAAAAAGAGGGATCTACCAATAGTGGGTGGGCCAATATGACATGCACTAGAGGATATCTGCATGCTTTGTGTTGCCGACATTGCAGTTAGCAATACAGGTGAGGGTAACCTCTGATGAGGCGGCGACAACATTTGCACAGTAACATTGACAACACCTAAAGAATAATACATTAAATATATCAAACATTAAATATATGAAAAGTGCAAGAATTGTAAACAAGGATGAACCTTTATTTTGAAAATTGATAGTATCAAGTATGATGTGTTTTGGGTACTCAGAGTGATAAGCCAAGCAAGTGATAATACAAGAAAATTGTCATCACCTGAAGATCCTTCAACACCCTAATTGTGGGAACGACTTTGATGAGGGCAGATAAATTGCTGTAAAAAAAAACGTACATATTTTAGTTAATGACATAAAAGAGAATAAAATATAAACCATTATTGAACTTTTGTTATAATTAAATTTTTCATTACTGCTTACTTGCAAGTTTTCTGCTATCCGAAGCAATAATTCCACCCTCTCTCGTATCTCATCAGTAATAGGATGCATGGCTGCCAAAGCAACAATCTCTTTTCTAATTTTTCTAAGAGGCATTTTAAAGAATTTCATAAAGTGTGTGGGATCTTCAGGGTCATCATTGCTTAACCCTAATGATTCCACATCCCTAGAAAGTTGCTCAGGTACTGCAACTCCCTTTCCCTTTCCCCGAACATTCGTTTGTGTCAAGAATATCATTAACAATTACAAAATTAGTATAAATCACTAAAAAAAAAGAACATAATTATGTAACAGTTTGCTTCTATCTAATTTATACAATTACAATGAGGTTTACCTTCTTGGTAGAAGTGTCGCAAGCTACATCCTTGTCTACGATATGTGATAGATCCATGTCGGCCTGTGACAAAGAAAAAATATAAAAAACGTTAGCAAAATTAAACCAATAGACTTAGCAAAAAAGCTTCATAATAAAATGGTACATTGGATTCATTAATTGGAGGTTGGTTAATTTAAATGGTATATAGTACATACCACCCCCATGATATTAACTTTGTTTGTATCTATACGATTCAAACTGTAATTGATTAGAAGCTCTTCACCTGCACTTATTGATTTTATCGCACATACAAATACACGATTTCCCTCGCGCGCCTCAAATATGCAATTGGGTTGTTTATTAGTTGACCCAGGTCGCGTACTATTTATAAAACCTGCAATATTCCCTGTTGCTTTTGGCCGACCATCAATGTATACAACCACTCATTCACTTTGATCATTATCTTTCTGTTGTATATAATTTGCTGACAGTGCATACCTACGCATACTTTTTTATATTTAACAATCTGCATCCAATTATTGTAATTGTAACAAGGTCCAACAAACTCCATCAATTCAGCAACTCTATTGTAACAAACCTTTATGTCGTCCATGGAAAATAAGCCTAAACCATGTAACGACAAAGGTGCTATGCGATATATCCTATTGTTAACACAAAAATCAGTGTTTATTGGAGGAAGTTCCTTCGGCACCCATTGTTTCTATAGATGTTTTTACCTCAATGGCACCTCAATGTCACCTTTGGTCTCATCATCATAAGAACATGAGCCCCCTTGAGCAAGGAAAAATTTCATGCGTTTATTGAATTTTCTTCTAATCTTTTGACCTCTTGTTGATCTCCCTAGTGTAGACCTACTACATGTGTCACTTTCATTTTCTATTCCTACATTTTCCTCACTCGATGAAGACAGATCTGACAAATACCTATTTGGCGGTACCTGCACTCCATGAAATGAGAGAGTTAATTGGTAATGAGAGAGAAATTTTGCAAATGAGGGTAATGTTGATGAAGAAGTCAGCCCTAAAGTTGATTTTGGGATGAAAATTGGAATAAGTTCAACCAGGGCCTCGAGTGTTGATAATTGTATTAGATTTGCTGCTAATGTCGATATTTGAAAAACTGAGGAAGTTTGTTTTCCAAGTAATTTTTTAAAAATTAACTATTTCTATAGGGTGTATTGACTAGTTATACCTGTCCATCCATGAGACTGTGCAGGATCCTCGTCAAAGGGGTTTAGGGTACTGTACAATGTAATTCAATTATCTTATGTTAGCTAAAAATCACATAGTACACAACATGAACAACATGAACTTTGTAGACAAAAAGAGTATTAAATAATAAAAAGATGTTGTCATTAAAATCATTGTAAATTTTTTAATTCCTTACCTTTACTTTATGTAGACTATGTAGGATCCTCAACTAAATGGTTGACAATGTCTGTAGTCAACGACCTGTTCCCACCAAGGGTGACAACTTCACACAGGGACTATACTTGAAATCAACACCATCAATTGAGCATCATAAGCATTACTACATTTGTAAGTTGATAAACAATAAATACATACGTATCAGAAGCATCAGAAACATCACATGACGTGTCATCATATATGTAATTGAGCATCACAATTAGCATCACATATTATGTGTCGTCATAAACATGTAATCCATCACATATGTATCATAAATCACCATCAATCACATAGGTAATAAATAATCCACGTTCTATAAATAAACACAAAGTTCAAAAAATGTCACGTGCATCATCATAAACATGTGATCCATCACATATGTATTTTAAATCAACATCCATCACATAGCTAATAAACAATCCAATTTCCATAAATAAACACAGTTTAAAAAATGTCACATAAATAGTTACTTTCCCTGTCTGCATCTCCATATTAAAAGGTGCATCATGAATTAATTATGTAATGGCATTAGAATTCAAAACATAATGAATTAATTATGTAAAAAAAATTCTATCAAGAAGTCAATATTAAATAGATAATATACTAATCGCATACCTCATACATTTCATTCATCATCATTCATCATCGTCATCATCCTCGTCGTCATCATCATCATCATCATCATCATCATCATCATCATCATCATCATCATCATCATCATCATCATCATCATCATCAGTTTTTGCATATAAGCTCGCCCAAATATTTTACAGTTATTTTTCATCAAGATTCCCTCAGGAGCTGGTAGATCCTGCTTCCATACTTTAATTCCATACTTTCATTTTGTTTTCTCAAAGGACAATCCTAAAAATCCATGCATTACAAACAACTTTTTACACCTTTGTTGGTTGTGGTGGCGTCAAAAAGAGTTTACATCAATAAATGAAGAACATGCCAATGCTTTTAATGCAGCAGTAGAAGTCTATCTCTTGTTCAATATCTCTAGTGAAACGCCCATGATCTTTTGTTGGAGTAGAATTTGTTATATTCTAGAAAGGGTCTTGTCCTTTGTTGATGGGATATTCATCTACCTCAAGAAATAACTGTTCTTTTCTTGAACAAGAAGTGGAACTAAATGAAGATCTAGCACCATGAAATGAATCCTCAAAAGGATTACTATAGTTAGTTTTGGTAGATAATAATGATCTGGGTAAAATACTAATGTGGCTTTAGGAAACATTATGTACTAGCTTAGCATACTCTAACAACTTTGGTGTGACATGCTACATCCAATTAAGTCTCCATCAGTATCTCTATTGTGTTTATGATCTCTAGATTTATGATCTCTATAATATAACTAATATGCGATATCTAGATTTATGATCTCTATAATATAACAATCCCATAATTATGTTTCCACGCATCTATACCACAACACAAACATAATGCTAGTGTTCAGCCATAGCAATTGATATCCTAATTATAGAATGTGAAATATGCACATAACTATGAATAATGATTAAGAAAAACAAAGAAAGATGCTTATTGCAAACATAAATGACTAATGGACAAGAATTGAATTCATTGTAGATAGTTTTGAATATCAAATTCACTTATTTGTGTGCATTTGGTGTGGCCAACCATTTATCTCTTTCATAAATTAAACATTTATTAATAACATTAAATGGCTGAGTAATTATGTTTTAGTTGAAATTGAAAATAAAATATTTTATTTCAGGATAGCTCACACTATTCCCTGTCATATTTTAGACTCTCGGTTTTGTTAGTAGTGGTTTGATGTCTTTGGAGCCTGTGCCAAAATGGGAGCTTTGGAATAGGGTATGGACATCCATCAAAGCATAAAAGATAGAGGAATTTTGTCAGATGTAGTTGCAACTACTTTGTTAGACATGTATGCAAAATGTGGAAGCATAGACAAGGCACAAGAACTATTTGACGGATTGCCTCAAAGAAATGTGGTTTCCTAGACTGCAATGATTGTCGGATATGTACATAATGGATTTGTTGAGAAGGCTTTAGAAACTTTCAAGCAAATGCAATCAGTAGGTATAAAGACAAATTCCACAACCATTGCTACTATCCTCCCTGCCTGTGCCAAAATGGGAGATTTGGAATAGGGTATGGACATTCATCGAAGCATAAAGGATAGAGGAATTTTGTCAGATGTTGTAGTTGCAGCTGCCCTGGTAGACATGTATGCAAAATGTGGAAGCATAGACAAGGCATGTGAACTGTTTGATAGAGTGCTTGAAAGAAATGTTGTCTCGTGGACTGTAATGATTGCTGGATATGCATAAAATGGATTTGTCAAAAAGGATTTAGACACTTTCAAGCAAATGAAATTGGTAGGCATAAAGCCAAATTCCACAACCTTTGCCAACATGCTCCCTGCCTGTGCAAAAATGGGAGCTTTGGAACAGGGTATGGACATCCATCAAAGCATAACAGATAGAGGAATTTTGTTAGGTGTTGTACTTGCAAATGCCCTGCTTGACATGTATGCAAAATGTGGAAACATGGATAAGGCTCGTGAATTGTTTGATACGATGCCGCAAAGAGAGATGTGATCTCATGTGAACAATCAACACGCATGTATATGGGAGGAAGGGATTGCTACGACAAAATTGAATGCTCACTCCTCAATCACAGTTCTATGGTTTTACGAGGAGTGGATTCCTACAGGGTATTACGCATTCAGGGAACCACACCTTTGACTAGAAGCCATCCGGCCTGAGATTGGATAATCAATATGAATACGAGATTGACCAATTTGCATTAAAAACTAGGGCAATTTGCATAAAAAAGAAATCTCTTGAATGGTATATTTTTTGCAACATGAAATTAAGGTGAAGAATCTACCTCCTGTGCGGGATTGCAAGCAATGCCACAAATGCCTTCGATGCAGGTTTGATGTTGTTGGGGGTTGAAGTTGCCATAGATGCCTATGAGGGATTGCAATGCACAAATGAATTGCCCTCTTCTTCTTTTTTAAGTAATGGCCGTTGTCGTCCGAATTACGATGAACTCGAGCACTTTTTTGAAAAAAAGAAAATTTTCATTGCTAATGCCTTCTTCGTCGAAACCAAATGGAAAATTGTCGTTGGAATTATGATGAATTTGGGCATTTTTTCAAAAAAAAAAATCAAATTTGGCCACAATATACCTAATCCGTCAGAAACCTCAGTCGAAAATCTAGTCCAATTGTATTAGTGTTAGAAATAAGTTAAATGAAGAAGGAAAGGTTGTTAGAAATAAAGCAAGATTGGTTTGCAAAGGCTATGCACAAGAAGAAGGAGAAGATTATGGTAAAACCTTTGCACTTGTGGTGATATTGGAAGGAGTCAGAATTCTACTTGCTTATGCTGTATTTAAAGGATTTAAAGTCTATCAAATGGATGTTAAATCAACTTTTCTCAATGGCATCCATGAAGAAGTATACATAGAACAACCAGATGGATTTGCTAAATGTCTGAAGACAAAGATATGGTTTTCAAAATACATAAGTTACTGTATGGATTGAAGCAAGCACCTAGAGAATGGTTTGAAAGGTTGCATGCACACCTGATCAAGATAGGATTTCGGTGTACCAATGAGGACAATAACATATATCTAAAGACTGATGAAGAGAAAGTATTGATAGCTGAAGTATTTGTGGATGACATTATCTTTGGTGGTAATGATGACTTATGCATGGATTTTGCCGAGGAGATGAAAAAGGAATTTGAGATGTCTCTTATTGGAGAGATTAAATTTTTTATTGGGTTGTAGGTCCAACAGTTGGATGGTGGAATTTTTATCTGTCAGAGTAAGTATGTCAAAGAGGTGTTGAAAACATTTGGCATGGAAGATTGTAAACTGGTTGGTATTCTGATGGTGATAGGATGCAAGTTGTCTAAGCAAGATGACTCACCATCTATGGATGAGAAACAATACAGATCTATGACTAGTAAATTGCATTATGTCGTTCATAGCAGACCGGATATTGCACATGTTGTTGGATTGGTTGATACATTTCAAAAGGATCCCAAGGAGACTCAGTTGGTAGCGGTGAAAAGGATATTCTGGTACCTAAAAGGCACAATAGATTATGGTTTATGATATCCTTATAAAGGGAATTTCTCTTTGGATGTGTTTACTGATGCAAATTGGGCAGGCAATGTGGATGATCAGAAAAGAACTACCGGTGGAGCTTTTCTTCTTGGAGGAAGATTGGTTGCTTAGACAAGTAAGAAGCAAACTTGTGTTTCTCAGTCAACAACAGAGGCAAAGTATGTTGTAGCATAAATGAATCACATGCAAGCAATCTGGATGAGACATGTGCTTGAAGGATTCAGTTTTGATATGTCTGAACCGGTAACTATTTACTGTGATAATACTAGTGCAATCAATATTTCAAAAAATCTTGTGTTACATGCAAGAACAAATCACATAGAATTGAAATATCATTTTCTAAGGGAAAGAGTACAGGAAAAACAAGTCCACATGGAGTATGTGACAAGCAAAGAGCAGCTAGCACATATTTTCACAAAACCATTGCCGAAGACAACCTTTGAGTATCACAGAGGTAAATTAGGGGTTAGACCTGTACTCAGACAAAACTAGAATGCAGGATGCATCAATCTAGTGGGCTTCATCACTATTTTTCACTTTGGAATGATGAGATGCAGGCTACTCCACAGGGGGAGCAACTTAGATGTGTATGCAAACATGTTGATGACTACAATTGCAACAAACTTAATGCTTTGTGATGCTTATGCACCTTTGGCATTGCTATCAAAGGGGGAAAAGAAATATTCTTGGGAGAAGAAAGAAGAAATATGATTAAGAGAAGACATATGATTAGCTAGAGTAGATATAGTGTAACCGACAGATGAGATGCAACAGAGAAGAGAAGAGTTATAGAGAAGGTCCAGAACATAGTGGAACAATATGAGTTGAGTATGCTGATATTTAGTGTTGCCATCAATTCCAAAGGGGGAGATTGTTGGCATGTTTGGTATAATTGATGAAGATGAGATGATGGTGGATGATTGTACTGGTAGAGGAAGATGACATGATCAGTTATTTATATTGTCATTGATGTCAACTAGGTTCAACTGTTGTTTAATGATGTTTACAGTTGGTTTTTGGTGATTGACTTGTTGGATAAGTGATTTGGTCTACCAGAGTAAGAGTTTGACAGTTTGATAGAGTTTATTGGCAAGACAACGAATTAGGACCTTAACTGGTAAAGAAGATAGGTTTTGATGGAATCGGGTGATTGACGATGTTTGGTCACTTGTGGTTTGATATATAATCTTTTATGATGGATTTAATTATGTGACCGAAATCACATCCTATGTTGATTATCGGAAGGCATGTTTTGAATTTTCGATGAAGTTCTGCTAGGGTTTAAGAAGGGTTTAAGGATCGGTAAATAATTCTCTTAACCGATAATGATTTTTGGTTTGGTGGTGATCTATACCATGTTCACGTGTTGATGATAATGGGACACAAACTGCATGATGAGTTTGAAAGATGTTTTGGCATGTTTGGTGAACAAATTTCTTGGGAATATGCAAAGTGCTTAGCATAATGTGCTAAGGGTTTGACTTTGTACCAGGTTGACTTGCTGTGATGATTTATATCATTCAACGACCGATATTGATTTGTAATTGATTATAATTATCTCTATGATGATCTCTAATGGGTTGTAAAGATCTATAATGATATATGTAGTAAGTCTTAGGATTTTGATGCCGACCTGTTTTGTAAAAGTTATTTATGTTGGCAAGGATGATGTTTTGAAGTGTCGGTGATTTTGAGAAGTGTGAGAAGCCGAACCAATGTGTGAGAAGATCTGCCAGAGAGATGAAGACTTAGAACTTAATTGGATCTGATCAAGCAAGCAGTAGAGTGCTATACACAGATCATTCATTGTTGTTATCTAACAAGTACAACAGCTAAAATCCCTTAACCAAGTAGGTCCTAACATGTCTTACATTATAAAATCCCCTAATAGGGGGACTCAATATCTGAGTTCTAAATCCTCTTGTGAGGTTGATCCTAACAGATCAAAGCTTCTAATAGGGCTGAGGTAAATCCCCTAATCGAGTGACTCTTAACAGGGTCTGCTCCTAACAAGGCATCATTGTAAGCTTCCAACCGGGCTTGGATCCTAACAGGGAGCATTCCAAAAGAGTGCAAAATATTTGTGGGTACCAGTTCCCACCATGGTTTTTCCCTATTTGGGTTTCCACGAGAAAAACATGGTGTTCATGTGGGGTATGCTTTTCTAGATGTTGTTCATGTTTTAATTCTGATAACCCGTAAAGACAGTTTATGTTTGTTTATCAAAGATCTTAAAGTGATTATTGGTATTGATGATTATATGATTGATGAAGCATTCTGATTAGTTAATAAGTTGGTACCTGTGTTTGTTGATCTGATATTGAATTGGTGGTTGATCTGATTAATAAGTCTGCATAAGAGGAAATGATTATCTAGATCTGATAAGGAAATCTGTTATGAAGATTTGGTTTAAGTGTTGAATGTTTTTAGATCCGAGATAAGTCTATTTTGGTGTTGAAAGTTTCAATTTTTGTTAATACCGATTCACCCCCCTCTTAGTATTAACCAGATCCTCTAGGTTTATCATGTGGTTGTGGGCGAGATGATCCTCCAAATGGCCTTGCTCCTTGATCCCTACTCCTTCGAAGAGGCCCCATAACCCCACCATTGTTGGTATCCATCCTGCCAGATACAGGAGTAGTCACACAACTCCCAACTCTCTGACTCTCTAAGACTAGATCCTCATATCATCGATGCCAATACACTGTCTCCTTCCCAACCCGATACAATGCTCTAACAGTATTAACTGAGAGAGTGTCATATCCAACCTATTGAATATGATCAAGGAAAGCCTATGTATCCCGTTGTCTCCTCATGACTCTATCCCTCTCAGCGGTGAGTGCTTGTACGTATGCCCTGAGCTACTTTATCTGTGCTCTGAATTCCTCTATGGTCTCCTGCTGGAGTACATCCTGCATTCCTTCATCTCCACCTATGAGAGTCTCTACCCAAGTAGCTCTCATGATCCGTCATCAAATGAGAGGCACACGATCCTCTAAATCCTCCTCATCCCAACCACCCTGAGTTGTAATAATACCTGGATCTGGATGAATTTGATAAAAATCAATACCTCTCCCTTGACCCCTGTCCAATCCTCTGCCTTTACCTAGTCTTGGAGAGGGTAATCCTCTCACTTCTCTTAGCTCTCCTCTGCCTATATCCCGACCAATCCTTGCATCTCTTCCTGTTGGAGGAAGTACTCCTCCTACCCTCCCAACCCTACTTGCCATGGGAAGTGGTCTCCCAACCCATCCAACCTGTGAAAAAGGTTCTCCTTGGACTCTCACCCGATCTCCCTTCCATACTCGTCTTCCTCCTCTCCCATCTCCACCCTCATCTCCCCCATCTCCCCCGACCTCTCGTGTAACTCTCAGCTCTTGTTTGTGTCGCCTCTGTCGAACAATAGGATCATCCTCATCTCCTAAGCCGGGAGGAGGGTTTGCTGGATCACTAATACGAGTAAATGAGTGTGCAAGCATATACTGTGCATAATCTACTATAATCCCAACATCCAAAATGTGTAATCTCAAATCATAAGCTACAACCAGAACAACCAAAAAGTCTACACGTGCTATATCAAAAGACAAAGAAGGGCCCCAATCTCGCCTATCCTTGTATCTCGATGCATACATGGTGACACCAGAAGGCATGTGCTGAATAATCCCAAATTGTCTCAAAATGCGACCAAACAACTGTTGCTCAATAATATACAGAGTACGACCAATCAAATATGTACTTTGAAAAATCAATGGCAAAGTCTGAGCATCCTCCATCCAAGGCTCACAATCAATATATAGTCTCCAAATCACAATATCTATGGAGTCTAAAACCCATCGCCAATACTCAAGCTTACCCAGCTTTGACTGAGTAATGATACCTCTGTACAAATATACATATGACTGGCCCTCACCGTGAACTCTATCATGAATAGGCCGGGTAACAACAATGTGCTCCCAGCACTAGACCTATAGCAGTGTACATCCAGTCAATAGACTAGCCTTGCCATTATAAATTGATGCTCTACAAAATGGACAAGGTTAGCAAATGACAAACAACACAAGACACAAGAAACCGTTAGTGTTAATCAATCAAAAACTAATCTAAACAGGCATATCAAAAGAGAATACTAAAATCATGCTAATATATCTAACAAATGAAACAAAGATAATAAGGCATCTCCAAATGCCTCTTAGCATGCTCTTAGCTCCTTCTCCCTTGTTCCTCTCCTCTCCAAGTTCCAAAATAGTGTAGCTCTCAACAACTTTTTGCACTATGGATGCTTATGGAGGATTGAGATTTTAGTATTGTGCTCCAAATGTAAAATGAAAAGCTAAAATACTAGATGCTATTAAAATGATTGATTTTAACCAAAATAACAAGATTTTAGTTTGCTATGCTAAATACTCTCTAAAATGCCTATAGGTTAAATGCATACAAGTTTTCAGGATCTGGATTATGAAGAAATGGGCTCTATTTATAGGAAAAATGGAGCAACGGATGGTTGAGATTGAATAATCTCAACAAGGGTCAGGATTGAATGATTTCAAATCCATGTGAGGGCTTTCAACCCAATCCCAGGATGACAAGTGTCAATGTGAGATAGGTTGAGAGGAGAGGGAATAAGCATTAAATGCTTGATATGACCTTGGGAGTTAAAGTCAAGGTTAGTTGAATGAATAAACTCTTTATTCAAAGAATAAAGCTTTTATCCAATGGATAAACTCTTGTGCAAATGTAAAAAGGATAAATATGGTCAAAACAATAAATGTTTGGGGAGACAAGTTTGAAAAAACCATAAATGGTTATGTAAGAGCCATAAATGGTCATGTAAGAGCCATTAGTGGTCTTGGAAGACTTTGGGGGTTAATTTGTTGAACACACAAAGCATTAAATACTTTTCAAAAACTTTTGAAGTCTTTGAAAAGTGACTCCATTTTGCTTAGGAATGTGACAATAATTAGGGGATGGATTAGGCTAATTAGGAAGGGGTTAGAAGAATCTAGAAGGGGATTAGATTTTGCAAGTGGATTTGGTGGGTGAGGGAAAATAGGATTTCATTAAAATAAAAATTCATTTATTTCAATAAATGTGTACAAGTTGCATTTGTAGGAAAATGCAAGTGGGGGGGGGATAATGATTTAAATATAAGTTTTATTTAATTTATTTAAAAGAGGAAAAGGGGATTTAATTAAATAAATAGATTTATTCATTTAATTGATTGTGAATTTGGTTTAATGAATTAATTAAAATAAATTGAATAATTTATTTAATTAATAGAAGAATGCTTGAAGATGAATTAATTAAATATTAATTTAATTAATTGATGGCTAGTGGATTTTTAATCAAATAAATAGCAAATATTTATTTAATTAAGCTGGAAAGATTTGTGTGACTACATAAACAACCTAATGTATATCATGATATAAGTGTGCAAGCATACACACACCCCATACATAACGAGTTCCATGTTGCATCATGCTTTGCAAGATCCCATCCCAACCAACAACAAAACCTTTAGATCTCCTATTAGGACAAATGAATCCACCAATCAAGTGTGCAAGAATCACTGGGAGAGTCTCATAGTGCATAATCATGTCCTCCCATCCAATCTCTCCTCCAGTGATGTTGTCATCTGCAAACATGACTATGCAAGCCTCTGTCCCCCCAAGATCCTGGTAATCATAGTGCAATAACTCACCAGTCACAGGGATGTGTAAGATTTGATAAACATATACAAGAGTTAATACAATCCACACGCATCAATATGTCTCACCTCTTCCCGTGACAACTCTGGAACTAAATGGTGCATGGCCGAGAATTTCTCCCAACACTGGAGAACATCAAGTTTCTCCCATTTAAACAAGAGAATTTATCCTCTATCAATCATCTATCTATCAAATCTAACAAATCACTAATCTATCAAATAAACATCTCAGTATGATCAATCAATCAATCAATGTGTTCAATCAAATATATCACACTCTTCATCAAAGACTGAATTGGCCTCTTAGAGCTATCAAATCAAATCAAACCATCAATTCTAGTTTTCTATCAATCAAATATCTTATCAATCAACTCAATCATTCATCTATCCCATCAATCAAATTTATCAAATCCTTTATCAGACATCAATCATCTAATCAAATTTTATCAAATTGAATTTTAAACATTGACAAAATCAAACAGATTCAATTTTTAACCAAATGCGTTATCCAACCATGCAAAAGTGCTACACAATTGAACACAGGCACTAAAATAAACATATGTGTTAACCAATTTCTCATTTCCACTACCAAAAAACTCAAAAGCGTGAAACAATTCATATGCGCTAATGTATTTGTCTCAAGTGATAACATAAAAGACATAAGTGCTAACACTATGAAAGTGCTAACATTCAAAGCAAATGCGTGAACAAAATGCACAAAAGTGCTAAATGAATAGAAGCGCTAACCAAATTAACAATTGCGCTAAACTACGATACAAAAGCACTAAACCTAAACGTAAAAAATAGAAAATTTTGAAAACTAGCCCTAACACGTGCGGAAAACATAAAAAAATTGTACGAAAAGATAAAAACAAGCTTGGGATAGGTCACTCATTGGTGACCTGTACTCAACAGGTCTCTTGTAACATCGCACACACTCCAATCGATGGCTCTCGAACGGGATCACCATTTTGCCAGCTCAGCACCAATTTCTTTTTTCTTCCAAAATCTGTCAAGAATGCAAATGAGGATAAAATTAACTTAGGTTAATTTTATTAATACCCTTTTTTTATTTTGAAGGGGTAATTAATGTTTCAAGTGGGGCAATTTTATTTGTTGTTCAAAAATGAATTTAATTGAGAGGCCTATTATCAAATCTTTTCAATCAATTATTGTGAGATCAATCGTTAAATCATGATTTTTATCTTCGTCGGGTGCATTATCAAGTCTTGATTTACTCTTTCAAACAATGTTGTCTCAACATTGTTTTAAAGAGGGGCAAAATTTATACACATAAAACTGGCTATGAGCAATTAAATAAATATTATATATTTATTTAATAATTACTCTTCTATTAAATAGCTAATTTGAAAAGATTAATTTACTTAATTCATTCTTCTATTAATTAATTAAAACATTTTTATTAATTAATTCATTTAGCCTTTCTTCTAATCAATTAAATATTAAATATTTAATTATTCTTCTATCCACTATCCTATAGTCTTCTTAATTAAACAATTTCTTAAATTATTTAAATCCACCCTCATCTCCACATCACTTCCTCTTTTTCCAACTCATTCAATCACGTGGCTAAAGATATTAATATTTTTAATATTAATATGCATCATTATCTTCAACATTCATTTCATTCTCCAAATAATGTGTACGTACACACATTTCTCAACCTCCCTATATTCTCTCCATCCTTCCTACATCTTTGGAGGAAGTTGAGTCCACTTGTCCTCTTATCCCTATATCTTCTCCAACTATCCTATATTCTCTTAGTTTTCATCCTCAGTCAAGGTGAGATGAATGACATTTGCCTTCTCTTTCCACCTTTTCCTCCATCTTGTAGGAATAGGAGGAACAACTTTCACCTTTCTCTCTCACATCCCAACCTCTTGCTCATAGCCCTCCAAATTGCAAGATTTGATCATGATCCTTGATGTCTGCCACCTAAGCTTATGCACTCAAAAATATATAAATAGAAGTCTCCTAAGCCATTTAAAAAAACTAATCGTCTAATAGTCTAATTAGCTAATCTTACAGTCATTCTAGGAGTCATTATCTTGCATCTCTGAGTTTGAGTTTGAAGCAAATAATTTTTTTAGAGTTTTGAGCATTAATCATTTTCATATCATGTTAGCTTAATATCATTTGCATACCATAGTATCAGTTAACTATCAGCCCATTCTTCATATGCCATCTTGGAAGCTACCCCTACTTGTCTGAGAGCAAAAATCATCTGCAACCAAGAACAATCGAGTTAGGACACAATGAGGTGTAAATCATGGAAGGTATACTCTTGTTTATTTTGTTTATGTTACTTCATTGGTTGAAGCTAAGTTTCCTGTAGCTTTCTTTTATATTTTATGATGGACTAATAAGTTTCAGGATACTTCTTTGGAGTTCAAAATTTAGCCTCAACATTGATGATATTTGATTTAATAGAAGTTGTTGTTGTAGATGAAGTAATAATTTTTTAATATAATAAAATAAAAATATTAGATTTGGTTGTTTAGAAAATTAATAAGATCATTTAAGATTACTTATAATAATAAGATTATATTTTAAAGAAGATTTAAGAAAAATGTCGATTTGGAAGAAAATTTCAAAAGATCAAAATCCTGCAAATTTTTGGACTGGAAGTGCTCGGATTATAGTCCTTCTTGAAGGCGGTAGCAGGATTGAGGTAACCAAGGTGGATGATGTGGACACCTCTGCATTAATGTGGAGGAGTTAATCTCCTCCACATGGTTTGGAATCTCTTCCCTGCTCATCTGCTTTCCTTTAACTCTGCAATTAAATGCTCTGTGGTTTCATTTAAACCTAACTCTATCACCTACCTAGTCATTCATGCGACCCAACCCTGGTTCCTGATGGAGCCAGAATCAGATGGCGGTGCCATTAATGGCCCTAACTCTGCTGCTCAAACAAACTCAACCCAGAAAAAATCTTTTGCCGAGACCGTCGCCCCGCTTGCTAATGGAGTCCACCCTTGTGCGCGATTTCTTAAGGCTCCTGGAGATGAACGACCCAGTGAGGAAGGTAAGTGCCCTAGCATTGCCTCAGACTCCTTCTGTATTTTGCCAAATGATGAAATGCTGAAAGAAATTGCTTCAGAAAAGATTAGGTTAAGTGACACTGCCATTTTCTTTGCTTGCATTGATATTGAAAAATGTCTGCCTAGGAAATTCTTAGATGATTGATTTAATAATCTCTGGAATTTGAAATTAGGGCTTAAGATATCATTCTATAGGCAAATACAAAAAGGTCTTTACCTTATTTTCTTTAACACTCATGAATCCCAGCTTGAAGCCCTCAAACATCAATATTGGACAATTAGGAATACCTCCTTTTGTGCCCTAGCCTGGTCTCCAGAGACAGTTAATGAGGAAGTTCTCGCACTATCCTCCCCCAGATGGGTCATCCTTAAGGATGTCCCCCCCTTTATTTGGTGTTTTCTTCCACAACTAATGGAGTCATTTGGAAAAATAATTCAGATTGATGAGACTACCCGATTGGTGCCCAACCTTGATGCAAGAATGCTTGTATCTATTAAGCCTGGGATTGACATCCCTCCATTTTTAAACCTAAATATTAATGGAGATACCTTTGTTCTCCCTATTGAAATACTTGGAGGTCTGAACGCCTGTTTTCTCTGCAAGAAAGAAGGGCATCTTCAAAAAAATTGTCCAATCATCAACCACAGAAAACAAAAAAATAACAATAATTTAGCTGATGCATCTGCAAACCCTAGAACCAATAAAGATTTAAATTCAACTAGCTTACACTCTATTAACGAAGAGGCATCTACACTTGGCACCAATTCTAGTTGAATTAAATCCAATGCATATTGACAACACACCTCTGGTATCTGAACCCCTCAAAAGATCTTGGAGATTTGCCTTCTGACTGCTTTCATTTGGTCACCTCAAGAAAGCGAAGACAGAAAATTGCCCATCAAAATTCCCCGAATCAAAGCCGGTCTAGTGTCCCAAATACCAACCAATTGGTGGGCACTAGTGAATACCCCCTCCCTGCGAATAATGACATACCAACTACTTCTCAAACCCCAGCCAACTCTTTGGTTAAAAATATGATTAAAAATCTGGAAAAACCTAGTCGTAGTGCTGGTGATGCTAGCATAACTGATAATCCTGCAAAAAAGATACTCAGGTCTGGAACTCCCAAATGACTAGATTCCTCATCACCTACAGGACTTACCCCTAATGTTAACATCACCAACCCCTTGACAACATCTATGCTCAATGAGATAGAGGACAATCATGTTATTGAAGTTATTTATGCCAATAAGGGCCTAGAAGACATTAGGTCTAGCATGATGCTTCTTGGCTTTCTAGGCTCCCAAATGTCTGGGTCCGGCATAGGAGGAAATGTAGATAGTAAAATTGAGCCGTTCGAAATTAGTGAGGATGATGATGACCTCATGAAAGGATCCTCCATGGCTAAGAAGAAAGGTAATATGGAGATCAATGTGGTCTCCCTAATAGTCCTTCTTAAATCCTCCTCTCTAATGAAATACATTTCATGGAACATTAGAGGCCTTGAGTCTCCTGATAGAAAGTTTGTTATTAAAAGATTTCTGAATTATCATAAAAATTTAGATTTTTTGATGCTGCAAAAACTTAAAGCCGTTGGGTTCTCTCTCGACTCTACACTTGACTTTATTTGGAGAGATGCAATCAAAAATTTGCACCAATCACTCGAAAGGAAAGGGGGGAGTTGGCCTTCTTATTTCCCCTAAGTGGGCAAGTTACATTAGCGATAAGGGCATCTCCCCATGTAATAGAGTGGCCTGGGCTACCCTGGATATTAGAGGCTCTTGCTTTGGCATATGCTCCATATATGCACCTAATGACTACAAGGAAAGAATGTCCCTCTGGAATTGGTTGGCATCCCTCCCAAGTATCCCTTGGGTCATGGATGGAGACTTTAACATGACTGAACACCAAGATGACAAGTTTGGGGGTCTTCCTTTTGAATGGAAGAGTCTAGAAAAACCTCACTAGGATAGGTTTAAACAACAACT
The DNA here is from genome assembly GCF_030272615.1 of Cryptomeria japonica. Taxonomy (NCBI): domain Eukaryota; kingdom Viridiplantae; phylum Streptophyta; class Pinopsida; order Cupressales; family Cupressaceae; genus Cryptomeria; species Cryptomeria japonica. The sequence continues at coordinate 348,396,112 of NC_081407.1, read as the reverse complement.
GCAGTTGTTTGACCCCCTTGAGGTCACCAAATCTGATACCTCTCACCTATGGTATACTTGGTGCAACTTTCAGCAAGGCCCTAATCGAATCTACTCCAGATTAGACAGGTTCTATGGTAATAATGACTTCTTCTCCTTCTCCCCTAACCAGTTGGGGAATGCGGTGGCTATCTTACCAGTAACTCTATCTGACCATTTTCCTATCCTAGCTATCATTAATACTAGAAACTCCATCTCCAACAACAATTCTTGCAATAAGAAGTTTATACTCAAGATCTCCATGTCGAAAGACAATGATGTCCTAATTGCCATTAAGATGGTTAGGCTCTTCAACATACAACCTCAACGTCCCCAATCCCACACTCTTAGGTGAAAGAGGAACATCTCCTCCTGGCAGAAAATATTCCAAACTATTGGCCAGAAGAAAGCCAAGGATTTTAGATCCCTAGAAAAAACTCTCACTCATCGACTCCATTCTTTGGAACAAGAAATCCAATTACAACCCTCCTCCCCTACCTTGGCTAAATGGGTCTCCCAGGCTAGAGACATCCTCATAAAACATCAATAGGTCAAAATCAGGGGTGCCTTCATCAGAGCCCGTAATCACTAGCTTAAATTTGGAGATAAAGGCTCCAAAATTTTCTTTAATCTTCTTAAACAAAAACAAACCAAATAGAAAATTGATAGAATAATGGTAGAGGACAAGGAGCTCCTAAATATCAATGATATCAAAGATGCATTTGAAATGTTTTATAAGACTCTTTTTACTTCAGAGGATAATGAAGCCTCGAGAGATGCTAGAAATAAATGTAGTACCATTATCCCAAAAAGAATTTCTGAGAATGAAGCTCTCCTCCTCAAAGCCAAGATCTCTATGCAAGAAATTGCTGATGCCATTAATGCTCTCAAGGATAATAAGGCCCCAGGCCCCGATGGACTTCCTGTTGAATTTTACAAAACCAATATTGAGTGGGTCACTAATGACCTTTATGACATATACAATGAAGCACTTGACACTGGCACCCTGGGAGAGTTCATCAATAGGGGTATTGTTAAACTTATCCCAAAAGAAGGGGACAAAGCCCTCATAAAAAACTGGAGGCCAGTTACCCTCCTTAATGTCTCATATAAAATCCTAGCCAAAGCCTTAGCTTCCCGCCTTGAGAATATTATTCCCAAGTTCATCTTCTCTACCCAAACTGGATTCATTAAAGGTAGGTATATCTTGGAAAACCTTGTCACTAGCTGGGAATCTATGGAATGGGCCAGAACCTCTAACCAAGACTCAACCATGTTCCTTGTCGACTTTGAGAAAGCCTATGACCGGGTGGAATGGGACTTCATCCTTATGATGCTCAAAGCCTTTGGTTTCCCTAGCAAATTTTGTGATTATGTTCGAATCCTCCTCAAAGATGCTTTCGCCCTGATTGAAGTCAATGGGACTCTTTCCCAACCTATTCCTCTCTCTAGATCCATTAGGAAAGGCTTCTCTCTTGCCCCTGCTCTCTTTGTTATTGCATCGGATGCTGCATTCTATCTCGTTGGAGATGACACCCTATCTCCTAGAGTTCATGGCATTAAGTTGCCGGATGACTTTGAATTGCTCAACATTCAGTTTGCCGATGATACCTCACTCTTCCTGGAGCTCTCTAGCCATAATATTAACTCCATCGATAAAAAAATTGACACCTTTGGTAGAGCCTCTTGCGCCCGGATCTCCAGCTCCAAATCTATTCTGTTTGTGTGGAAAGATAAACCACTGGATTGGCTTCAGTAGTTTGGATATTCATGGGGAGGACCTAATAAGATAGTCAGATACCTCGGTATCCCCTTCTCTATATCTCCCTCTCTTAGAGACATGTGGATTTGGGTCAAATAAAAAATTGATAAAAATCTTAACAAGTGGAACAATAGGACCCTCTCCCTAGCTGGCAGGATTCAAGTGTGTCAAAAAATCCTCTCTTCTTACAACATTTACTACTCCTCTGTTTTGATGTTTAGCAACTATCGAGTTTTTAAAATCCATAAATCTATCAGACGCTTCCTATGGTTTGATGGTAGGGGAAAAAGAAAAGCTCACGCAGTTAAATGGACCTGGTGCCACTTAAACAAAAAAATTGGTGGGCTGGGCCTTAAGGATCTCAGAATGCAAGGAATCTCCCTCACTACCAAGTGGATATTCCATGCGCTAGAAGGTCAAGAACCTTGGAAGATTCTTGTCAGAAATAACATACAAAATGGTGTCCCCAAGGCTACCAAATCTTGGAAAGCCCCCCCGTTCAGTGATTTGGTTGCAGGTGGTTTCTCTGTGTTTGTCCAAGGGACCTGGGTGTTTAAGTCCATTTTAAAAGCTTGGGAGCATGTGCGTAGACTTATTGACAATTCTATTGTTGGCTATGATAACACTCTCCATGGTGAAAGATCGATATGGTGGAATCTATATCATAACTCTAAACCCCTTGCCTTAACCCAAGGATGCTCTGCTAGGTACTGGCATAATAAGGGAATTAAGTATCTTATGGATATTTTGGATCATGATAATCTCATCAGCTGGGAGAATCTTAGTACTAAGCATGATCTCCCTGCCTTGCATAAGATGACCTACAATATGATTAAAAATGCATGTGCTACGTTCATCTCCCCAGAAACACTCATGTAGACGATCACATATACCTCTCATTCCTATGGAAGGATGGCTCCCCCCTCCCCAAGATCAAAGCCAAGTCTATTTATAACTTGCTACACCATGACACCTCAGTGATCGATCATGTTAATACTCTGTCGTATGTTGACCGTAACTCCTTTGCATGGCAAAAAACCTTTGAGAAGCTATGGAAATCTCCCATCCCCCCTAAGATCAAATGCTTCAGGTGGCAACTCATACTATATAGACTTCCTATTAGGAATAAATCGGCTGCATATGACCTATGCTCTGTTTGCAGGAAGCCTAAGACTGTACGACACATTTTCTTTGACTGCTTTTTTGCTCGAGAGGTTTGAATAATGTTTGGAATTTCTATCATTGAACATGTGTGTACTCTTGATATAGTTACTAGTTTCAATCATGGGCTTAAGAAGGATGCTAACCTAGTCTGGAAAATTCTATCTTCCTTCATACTTTGGTTCATTTGGAAACTTGGAAATGAGGAGAAGTTTCAAGGAAATGATAGGGGACTTACTGTTTTTTTTTTAAAAACTCACACATTACAAAATTGTTGTGCAGGTATGCTTTCTGATGAACGTTGAGAGGAACCAACTACTGCGTTTCCTCAAAGATGGCTGAGAAACCATGTTTATTTATGAAATGCAAGATGGATATGAATGGGCCAGGATCGCAGAGAACCAAACTGCCTTCGATGATGCAGTGAAGAAACTGATCAAGGAACTCCAAGATAACAGAGGTCCTCACTTTAGCAAGGTAGAGATGTGCACCTAGATCTTGGAGTGGAAGAAGGTGGTTTGGATGGAAGGACCACAAGGCTGGACCACGTGGTTGGAGGACCAGGATGAGATTCTGCATTAGTGCCTTATGCTAGTAACATAACTATATGTACTCTTCAGTTCCTCCTTTTTGTGGTTAGTAGATGACTATATATGTTACTTAGTTAGTCTCTTTGGTTTCACTGCTTGGTGGTTGAGGCTCTGCCTCCCTTGACCTCTTTTGTATAAACTCTATGATTATCGGTCTCTCGATTTCTCATATAAAAAAAGAAGATTTAAAATATTGATAATATTTAATTTTTCAATAGGATTTGATGTTGTAAATGAAATCATAAAATTTTATAACATAATAGAAAAAAAAAATATTAATTTTAGTTGTTGTTTAGAAAATTATTAAGATTGTTGGATTTGTAAAGAGCCTAGTTATAATAGTAAGGTTTTTTTAGGGTATTAATTTTTATATAATTGTAATGGAGAATAAACATTTTTTTTTAATATTATGTGTACTATTTAGATTAATTAACTAACACAAGCAAGATATCTATAGATTAATTTAGATAAATTATTGAAAATAAATTTTAAGAAACTAGAGGTGCCTAATTATGTTCTAGGATTCACAATTTCACCTTTAAAGTTTGAGAAAAATGTAATGATAAAATTTGCCTACTCATGTCATTTCCAATTTAATTTTGTGCCTTTTTTGAAGGGAGTGTTTTTTTTTATTGAACAAAGCGCGGAATGGTACAAAAGAAATAAATAATAGTTCTAAAAAGAGGACTGCGCAAGGAAAAAAAATAGAAGCTACAATTGATGAAGCCAGTGCAACTCATCAAACTAAAGCAAAAAATAATAGTTGCAATGCTGCAATATGTCATGAAAAAAACATACTAGCTAATCTAATAAGCACTATAAACATGAAATAAATTACATCAAAGAGGCTAACTAGTAACATTTGACTAAAAAAGTCCATTAGACTTCAAAAATGAGAAGCCTACTCAACTACCTAGAACATTTCATCTCCCCTTCGTGAAGATGCATGCATTGGTATTTGATCTCATTCAGTTGTCTATTGTATTTGGCTCCATCTTTGCAATCAATCTTCAGTTGTAAGCATAAAGAAACTAGTTGGAACATAACTTTCGAGTAAAAAATTAGAGTATCTATATCCTGATGCAAACCGTGATCAGAAAATGCTACTTGACATCTACTTTTCTAGATATATAACAAAATGCATTGTCTCATAGAATATGCAATTATATTATTCTTAAAACCAAAACCAAAAAGTGCTCCTTTCCATCTTAAAGCATGATAAAAAATAGTAGGAAAATGATTAAAGACTATTTTCCATTTCATTTTAGCTCTAGGGTAGTACCCAAAAATATGCTTTAAGCTTTCACAATGATGACAAAATGGGCACTTAGAAACTTGCACTGACAAGAACTTAACCTTATAACCTATAGGAAGTTTATGATGCAAAATTTTCCAAGACAAAACTTGTGCATTTGCCTCAACCTTAGAATTCCAAATTTGAGCACTCAAGCTTCTCCATACCCTTTCTTTCAATATGCAACTCCATTTGATGTTGAGTCTTGGGTTTAGTTTTAAAGATGGAAGAATCTGTAGATAAATCTTTTTCAAAGGAAAACAAGAGAATGAATATTTCCCCAACCACGATCAATCCTTAAAGACACTGCACTGTAAGGGAGATCAAATCTTCAACATATAGATATTCACAAATGACATTTAATCTTGTGTATGGTTAGGTCCTTGGCCCATGCTATCCACATATCTCATTATACATTATTCTTTGTATGCATTACTTATCACATTTCTCATGTTCACATAGACTTATAGATTTCCCATATCCAATTATTTATCACTTGTATGCACACACTTATTTCCATGCACATGATATTCAATGTTATCTAGTACCTTTTTAGTCCTTGGACTAGTTTTTAGTTTCCCAATCATCTACACAATCATAAACTTGTCCTACCATATTTAAACTTAAATAAGATCAACTTTCCACTTTTACCTTTCCCACTTAGGAGTAAGCAAGAAAAAGTTTATATGATGTGTTGTTATGTCTTTGTATTAAATGTATTCAATATAATCATTTGATGAATTGGGAACTACATCTACATATTACTTGCATTTCACACCACTAAAAGGAATCTAATTTTGTATATAATCATTTTAAAGAAGTTGTATCACTAAATAATGACATATTTGATCATCATTCAATTTATATGGAATGATATAGGAAAAATCTTCTTGATGTAATGCCAATTGTTTAAGCTATTTGAATGTATCATCAAGTCTTTAATCATTTAGGAAACATATAGAAGAAAATCAAAACTGATCAGGTGAACTAAAGGACATAGACAAACACAATATACATAAAGATTTCATAAGTGTAGGATGAGCTCAAAGTCCCCCTCATCCCTAAATGTGTCCCCACATAAGAATAGAAATTTTTAATCCCGATATGATTGCCAATATGTTTTTGATTAAGAAAAAATAGGTTTTGAGGGGACCCGAAACCCCTTACATCATAGAGTTAAAGATAAAGAATTAGAGTATCATAAAAAAACCTAGGTCTAAGAAACAAAATTGGCTGCAATCGATAAGCAATACAACCCAGTAGCCATAAAAAGACCAACATAAGGCCAATGAGATGCTAGCAACAACAACAAACACAAACCACCTACTTAAAAATGTCTAAGGCCTGGGAGGCTTCCTTCTCAAGTAGCAACATAGCCTTGGCAACTTCCTTAAGGTCCAATAGGTCCTATGGAAGAGACTCTTCCACCAGTTTAGTGCTCTATCTAGTTCTCCTAGTAGTGTGAGGAGTCATCTTTGAGCTCAGAGCCCCGACTTCATTTTCTAGATCCACAACATTCTTATCATTATGAATTCTCTCTAGCTTGGAAACCAGAGAGTTCATATTGACCGCATAAACTTTCATCATAGAAAAATTATTCTCCATAATTTTCTTCATACCTTCCTCAATTTGCATCATCTTTTTGCTAATCTCATTGTTCTTCTGATCATATATGCTCTTTAAAAGTTCAACTACCTCACCATTCTTCTTTAAAATCTCTAACATCGTACTTTTCCCCCCCATAGTCCAAGTAGCATAATCTTCTGTATCCTAGGTCGCCCCCTTATTATTCACCATCTGCCTATCTTTATGCTGCTTAAGTTCACCCTCTTCAATTTTGGCATTTGTGGCTCTTAATTTTAAGCCCACGGTCTTAAATTCATGGAAAGTCCACCTGTTGAAACAATAAAAGTCAATTGAGGAGCTTCTGCCAGTGCCCAATATGTCAATCATGGATTTCGGCTTGTCCTATAATTCCTTTGAGTCTAAATCCATCAGCTCAGAATCTTGGGCTTCATACTCATGCGGAGATGACTTACCCTCCTCCTCAGGATCAGACATACGAGTCATGGAATTAGCCCTCGACCTAGGAGGTGAACTGGCATTCTCCTCCTCCTCAAAGTCAGACTCCCCAGGGTCATCACTTGGTTCATACTCCTTATCATCACTAGAGTCATTTTGAATTTGCTTAGCCTTGACCTTACAATACTCATAAATCAGGAGGATAAGACCTTGATGGGCAAGAGGGATAGCTTTAGGATTTTTAATGAAATCCGCCACATTATCATTCAGAGAATAGGCGAGATAATAAGGGACAAAAATCTTAATGACATGACGAAAATGGTTTAAAAGGACAAAATGATAGCTGTAGATTTTTGTAAACCTACCATCAACAGTGACATACTCCATAATTGCCCTAAGAATTTTCCTCCAAAAAAGTTTAATTTGAAAAGGGGTAAACTAAGATTTGTTTAACTTTACCAGATTATTCCTCTCCACATCAGATTTAGGGAAGGTCTTCACAACACTGTCAGACAACTTTCGATCATAAAGAACTTCACGCCTTCCATGGACATACCTATCACCTCTGCAATTAACTCTTCATCCAATTTGATAGTTTGTCCAAATAAGGTGAATTTCTTCTTAGACCATCCCTTAACAAAGGCTTTGGAGGCATGATCCTTCTTACCATGCAACTTCTCCATGAAACTAGACACTCCTCCCTTCTGCAGTCTCCTCCAAATTTTCTTTTCCTTCTTCCAAGCCTGGAAACTCGAGGGTTCAATCCTATTGATATTGCCTCTCATGGTGATGACCAACCCAAAGATATCAATCACAAACACAAACTGAAAGCCTTGACACTGAAAATAGGGGAAATGAATGTTAAGAGACTCGGCGGAGAAATCAACCCAAAAAGCATGCGAAAGGAGCCAAATCATCCCACCTAGAATCTTCCCCCTATCGATATACTAATTTCCATTCTTTCTCTCATTATGTGTAATCATTATTAGATAAGGAGGAATTGATACCATTAATTCGATAAAAAAATAAGTGCCCCTTCACCTCAAAAGGTAATGATTCTTCATTTTGCCATGAAAAAGAGGCAATAGAGTTAACTCCAAAGTTAGCAAAGAAGTCGGCACACCTGTTGGCTTCTCTAAAAATATGAGTTATAATACAATCCTCGAAGTCATCAATAATCTTAAGGGAATTAAGAATGATATTCTTAATATTCCAAGAGGGCTTGGCCAGTCTTTTGAGACATCTAATAATATTTAATGAGTTCCCTTCAATCCAAACTTTATTAATTTTTAATTGTCTAGCAACTTTGAGGATTTCCAAAACTCCCATGGCCTCCACTATGTGATTGGACTGAATCCCCAAAGGAGAAGCGATAGCAGCCACAAAAATCCCATTAGAATCTCTTATAACACCCCCACATCCTGCCCTACCAGGGTTCTTCTTAGCAGCACCATCAAAGTTAATTTTCATCGATCCTTTTGGAGGGTAGTACCAGACAATACCATCCCTACTCTTTTTAACTTTGTAGTTAATGATGTCAACTTGAAGTCCCCATTTCCTAGCAACGATCTTATCCTCCTCCTTGGCATAGGAAGAAGAAACAAGCCCAGCATCACCAATAGACAGGTTCAAGTTTTCTCTAGCAGCTCTGCAAATTTTCTCAAAAACAATCTCAAAAGAACAAGTCACATTTTTTAATATACGATTGTTTCTTTCTTTCCACACCCACCAAGACACAAAAGACAATAACAAAGACCAAAGATTTTTCAAAAAGGGATTAGAAGAGGGGCACTTCCATTGAGTAAAAAAATCTTCCACTTTCTTAGGAAAGACCCAACCAATACTCTAGAGATTAAGGATTCTGCTCCAGATATCATAGATAAAAGGGCAATGAAGAGCAAGATGTGAAACAAATTCACTATCATTAAGGCACAAAAAACACCTATTCGGTAATTGAAAACCTCTCCTCATGAGGTTATCTAGAGTAAGGATTTTATTTTGAAGAAGTAGCCAAAAAAAGATGTTGATTTTTGGAATAAGAATCTTAGACCAGGCTTTGGCCCACACAAGAGGATGAGGAATGAGAGGACTCATAACCTTGATGACAGAAGCAACCGAGAATGAACCATTTGAAGTCATCTTCCAAATAAAAAAATCATCATGATCTTGATCCACAAAAAATCATCATGATGCCAATATTTTATTTACTATTTCTAATCTTAAAACTTATCAAATCGAAATCTTTGTTAAACTTTGTATACCAATCAATTATAAGTGATGCCCTCCTAAATGGCACAAGGTTAGCAAATGATAAACAACACCAAAGACACAAAAATCGTTAGTGTTAGTCAATCAAAAACTAATCTAAAAAGGCATACCAAAAGAGACACTAAAAGCATGCCAATATATCTAATAAACAAAGCAAAGATTATGAGGCATCTCCAACTGCCTCTTAGCATGGCTTTAGCTTCTTCTCCCTTGTTCCTCTCCTCTCCAAGTTCCAAAATAGTGTAGCTCTCAGCAGCTTTTTGCACTATGGATGCTTATGGAGGATTGAGATTGTAGTATAGCTCTAAATATGAAATGAAAAGCCAATACTAATCTATTGATACTAAAATGATATATTTTAACCAAAAAGACAAGATTTTAGTTATGCTATGCTAAATGCTCTCTTAAAATGCCTATAGCTTAAATGCATACAAGTTTTCAAGATCTGGATTATGAAGGAATGGGCTCTATTTATAGGAAAAATGGAGCAATGGATGGCCAGGATTGAAGGGTTTAATCAAGGGTCAAGCTTGAAAGTTGGGGATCCATGTGCACAATTTGCACCAATAAAATGGTGACAAGTGTCAACATGGGGTTGGGTTGAGAGAAGGGGTTGGAGGCATTGAATCCCTGAGAAGACTTCATGGTTATCTAGAAGGTAAGGGTCAAGCCTAAATTAAGATTACCCATTGGATTAAGAGTTAATCCAAGGATAAACCTTTGTGCAAATGATTAAGAGATAATCATGGTCAAAGCATTAAAGGCTTGATGAGACCCTTGGGTTGGGTAAAGGTTGAGTCAAAACAAATGTTTTAACCATGTAAGAGGGTTTGAGTTAACCATTAATGGTTATTGGAGACTTTGGGGGATTAAGTGGTTGAAAGTTGGAAGCCTTTAATGGCTATCAAAGACTTTGAGGAATTAAGTGGTTGAAGGTTGAAAGCCTTTAATGGTTATCAAAGACTTTTAGGCTTTGAGAAGTGACTCCATTTTGCTTAGGAATGTGACAATAATTAGGGGATGGATTAGGCTAATCAGGAAGGGGTTAGAAGAATCTAGAAGGGGATTAGATTTTGCAAGTGGATTTGGTGGGTGAGGGAAAATAGGATTTTATTAAAAATAAAAATTCATTTATTTTAATAAATGTGTGCAAGTTGCATTTGTAGGAAAATGCATGCGGGGGAGGTTTTTAAAATGATTTAAATAAATGTTAATTTATTTAAAAGAGGAATAGGGGGATATAATTAAATAAATTGATTTTATTTATTTAATTGATTGGAATTTGATTTAATGAATTAATTAAAATAAATTGAATAATTTATTTAATTAATAGGAGAATGTTTGGATATGAATTAATTAAATATTAATTTAATTAACTGATGGCTAGTGTATTTTTAATCAAATAAATAGCGAATATTTATTTAATTAAGCTGGACAGATTTGTGTGACTACAATAAGACTAAATACACTTATTTTCTATTTACATTATATTAATTACTAAGTTCAACATTCAAATCAACTCTACTTCTTAAATCATTATTCTAAATTAATGATATTTTATATTAGGAAAAGTTATTTTTAATTAAAAAAGATTTCATATTATTAAAATATAACCAAGTCTACCAATCAATCATTGGAACATAATCCAATGAACACCCAATAGAAATATAGTAAAGTAGTTTTCTAGGGTAGGAATCTTCTTTGAGATTTGATGTTAACACCAATGTGCAATTTCATTCAAATGTTGGCTTTCTTTGGAAATTTAAATTAGAAAAATATTAAACTTTTGTATGGATGTTAATTTGACTTTGTCCATGCCTTACGAATCTAGATGTGTCCTTGACTTTATGCGAGGCACTATGTTTAAAAAATATATATACACATACGTATTTTTGTTCTTATTAAAATACCGACAATTTTATAATTTTAGTTTAAAACACTATTTTTAAATGCAAGTAGGAATGAAACATTCTGTAAGCATTTTTTATGATTATAGGTTTTAAATAATGTTTAGTGTTAAGATTTGTTTAGTATTAAATAATGTTTAGTGTTAAGCATGGAGATAAAAATAATGAAGAATGAGGATGTATTTTCTATTTTTTAAAGACCTAATAATACATAAGAATTATAGAGATCCAAGATTATAGATAAGAATATTACAAATAGAACTATTGTAATACTTTTAGAAGGAGTAGGTTTCTATTGTCAAGCAAATTTACATTATTCTATATAAAGTGGTTTTAAGTAAATTCTAGAAGTATCATTAATGATATGGGTAGTTATTAAAATAATATTATGGGTTGGCATTTAGTAAACTTTGTATATTATATAAGATTAAGTGTATCTTTAATTGTTATCTTTATACTTTGTGCATAAATACTTAGATAAGAAGGGTGACCATTTGTTACTATGGTATTGTCGATGGGTGTCAATAATATATGTAGAGTAAATTTAAAATAACAAATTATATCATATGATAGTTATTAACAAAAAAATGAATATCATCTACACAAATTGTGGATACTAAAGGTGAGACATTCATTTTTTTCCCTAGTATCTTGAATATTTTAAAAATTGCATTTATATTACTAGCTAGAAATCTACTAAACTAACTTAATTCACAACTCACAAACAATAAACAAGATTATGCTAAAAATATAAACTTGAAAGAAATACTTAGTTCACAACTCAATCTTAAGAAGACTACAAATTTTCTAATTGTTACAAAGAAGATGACTTGAAAGAAATCCTTCATTGTTAGTAGTATGTTAAGTAGAGAATAACCTAGCATATCATTTCTAAGAATTCGTATATGAAGAGAATATATAAATTCAAACCCTAACATACAAAGAAATTGATCCGAAATTAATGTTTTATGTAAATTCATATATGAATAGTTATTGGAACATGGGCACGCCTCTTCCCCTAGTACTAAATCATTTGGTATTTGGCTAATGAATGATAGATTTTGGTGTATCAATAGTATACATAGTTTCTCCATAAGCATTCTTGTAAATATAAAGATTAAATATAAGAGAATTAATTAGATGATAGTTATTAACACAAAAAAATAAGTGGGTTGCAAGCTAAGTGGGTTTAAATTTAGAGGAAATTTTGTGGTAAAGCACACTTGAGTTGGAGTAGTACTAGGATGGGTGACCTTTGAGGAAGGCCCAATGCTTCACCTCTGTGAGCCTCACCTAGATGCAATGAGTGCCGAGTGGGCCCATTCATTCTCATGAGAGATGGGTTTTTGTGAACCACTACTCATGAAACACATGTCAATGAATTTGATTTGAAAATTGAATCCTAGTAGCAATATCATAACAAAAAAATAATATTTATTGATATATTAACATTATTATATTATTAATAAATCAAAATGTAACAAACACCTTCACAATTTTTAATTTATTTTTTTTATGAATAAGCGCATCAAATTCTATTAATTAATATAATACACATGTTAAAAAAAAAAAATTGAGTATATACAGAGATCATCCGCCTCCCAATCTTACTGAGCATTGTTTTGAGAAGGTGGACAAAATGCACGAAGAGTATTTTCAAACACGATAAATGGAACTGCTGCAAGTTCCAAACAAGAACCATGCTCTAATGATGAGTCAAACCAAAATAACCGGAAAAACATAAAACAACTACTATGCCCTTTAGAGTAAACCAATCAAATATTAAAAAAAAATAAAAATTGTCCTGTCCTAAGGCCCTTTTTTTAGCAGAAAAAGTGTAACAACTCATCTCCATTAATGCAGCTTATTATGCTTTAGCATTAAATTTCTCTTGAAAATCGAATCTACTTTCGAACATGTTGGGCACATTTATATCTAGTTTTACCCACTCTTAATTATATGTAGCTAGTACAAGTATACAGACTTTCAGTTGCTAGATTTTGTCGGCTCTCTAAATTCTACGGATTACCTAGTTCAACTCAAAATTTGCGGATTTACATGTGGGGTCCAGCTAACTTATCTGCCAAATATAAATCAACGATGCAAAGTGAGGTGTAATCATTAGCCTATGCCAGAGATGAGTTTACTAAGGAGGAGGTATTTTATTTTATATGTTAAATTATGATTATAATATTAGGATTGATAAAAGCAATTTTGGATTCAAACTAATTGATTCATATTTAGGTAATGAGTAGTGTAAATGAATCCATCTCTCATAAGAATGAAGGCTTCAATTAGCACTCATTGCAATTAGATGATGTTAGGAAGGGTGAAGCATCATGTATTTTCGAGAGCTTTTCTTCCAATACTTCTTTGACTTAAGCGTGCTTAATCATGGAGTTTCCCCAAAGATCAAGACCACTTAACTTGTTATTTCATTTGCAAAAACCTTCAACAATTGTTATGCTTTATGAACTATTCATCATAAAACTCCTTTAGCTCATTAATTGATAAATATGAAGTTTTTTTAACATTGTGCCCAATTATGATATTAATATTAGGGTTCAATTGCATAGTTTTGGAGTGAAATTCATTGATCCATAATCATATGCAGTTGTTCAAATGAACCTATATCTCATGAGAATGAATGGTCCACTTAACACTCGTTGCATCCAAGTGATGCTCAAAAGGGTGAAACATCAAGACTTCTTGTAAGGTCACTCATTTTAGTACTTCTTTGGCTCAAGAGTGTTTAAGCATGAAGTTTCTACCAAGCTCAAGGCCACTTAACTTGTTACTTCATTTGTAAAACCTTTAGTAAGTGTTGTGGCTTATGAACTATTCATGAGAGAACCCCTTTTAACACATCAATTAATAAATGAAGTACTATAGGGGAAGAGCACCAGTAGCTGTCATAGCTAACTTCACGCACCCAGAGATCCTAAACGATACATCAGATTTTGAATTTTTTTTGGTTGTCTTCGTATGCGACTTAACTGCTTATAGCTATTGATCTGGCTTTTGGGTAGTTACAATTTGATTTCTACGGGTCGTTATGCGTCGAAAGGTCAAAAAGTGGCCATTTCAAAGTGTCGCCCAATACTTGACCTCTATTGTGCCAATAGCCGCACAAGAAAAGGCCAATATCCATTTATAAAATACCTAATAACTAATATGTTTATCACTTAAAAAAGATAAAAAATTAACCTAAATATATTATCTTATGCATATTATAAAAAAGCTATTTAATATTATACAGTTTAAAATGGGTGGTCGAAAAAATTGTTGACAACCCATAAATGCCTTCACACGTATGCATTATGGGCCCACATGGCACAAACTACCACCATCTATGTTGCCCTAAAAACTTAGTGAAAATAAGATTTTTTTGAGGCAGTTTCATTGTTTTTTTTTCCCTTCGTTCCCCTTCATCTGTTGTTCGACTCCATTTCTCCACCATTTGTTCGACTCCTTAGCAACTTGCGTTGGCTCCTCTACGCTTCCAGCTAATAGTCGTTCTCTTCCTTCATATATGTTGGATGCCCAATGATGGTTTAGCTCCTTCGTAGCTACATTATGCTTTGCCTATTGATGATTTCTTTGTATGCGGTTTAGGGTTTCATTTCACTGCTTTGCTACAATTTAATAATGATGAAATCCTCATAGAGAATGGCAAAAAAATTGATTATCTCTTCGTTTTCTTTGAAACCCCTTCATTATTTATCATTTCATTTAATGGGTGCACTGTTAAATGGTGTCTCTCTGTTTATAATGCCAAAATCATTACAGAGAATGCCAAAAAAATGATTATTGTTCATATTTATTTGAAACCCCTTCATTACTTATCATTTCATTTTATGGGTGCGTTGTTAAATGGTGTCTCTCTATTTATAATGCCAAAATAATTACAGACAACGCAAAAAAACTTGATTATTGTTCATAATTATTCAAAACCCCTTCATTATTTATCATTTCATTTTATGGGTGCGTTGTTAAATGGTTTCTCTCTATTATAATGTGAAAATCATTACAGAGAATGCAAATAAAATTGATTATTGTTCATAATTATTTGAAACCCCTTTATTATTTATCATTTCATTTAATGGGTGCACTGTTAAATGGTGTCTCTCCGTTTATAATGCCAAAATAATTACATAGAATGCCAAAAAATAAATTATTGTTCATAATTATTTGAAACCCCTTCATTATTTATCATTTCATTTTATGGGTGCATTGTTAAATGGTTTCTCTTTGCTTATAATGTGAAAATCATTATAGAGAATGCAAAAAAAATTGATTATTGTTCATAATTATTTGAAACCCCTTCATTATTTATCATTTCATTTAATGGGCACGTTGTTAAATGGTGTCTCTCTGCTTATAATGCCAAAATCATTACAGAGAATGCAATTTTTTTTATTACTGTTCATAATTATTCAAAACCCCTTCATTATTTATCATTTCATTTAATGGGTGCATTTTATGGGTGCGTTGTTAAATGGTGTGTCTCTGTTTAAAATGGCAAAATCATTACAGAGAATGCAAAAAAAAAATGATTATTGATCATATTTATTTGAAACCCCTTCATTATTTATCATTTCATTTTATGGGTGTGCTATTAAATGGTATCTCTCTGTTTATAATGCCAAAATCATTAGAAATAATACAAAAAAATGATTATTGTTCATAATTATTCGAAACACCTTCATTATTTATCATTTCATTAATATGTATGCTTGTATGGGCTTACTTGGCACGAATTACTGCCAACTACGTTGCCCTAGAAACTTTGGGAAATGAAGATTTTTTTGGAGCATTTTCATTGTTTGCTCTGCAAAAAACCTTGTTCTCCGCCATAACTCCTTCAATTTGTTAATATTTTAATTTCAAGTTTATGTATGCCTGATAATATTATTTATAGTGAGTATATACTCATTGTAAATAATATTATCAGGCATACATATTACACTGATTTCAAACAACTTTATAATATTATCAGGCATACATATTATATTGTTTTTGAACAACTTTAAACTTTTCTATTTATTACTTCCAATAAATTTCATATGAGAAATACAACAACATCATTCAGTAATTAATCATATGAGAAATGAATCCCCATCTAATAGAATATCAACAATATCCAGTTTTTAATCACATCACAGTTACATCTTTCACTCCCGCATCTTGTGCTTTTATTTTCTGACCTTGTGATATTAAGTTTTAAGTTATGTGCCTATATGGTTATTGTCCACACACACACACACACACACACACACACACACACAATAGTATTTTATTTTGTTCAAAGATGGATATATATATATATATATATATAAACACACAGTTTTTAATCACATCACAGTTACATCTTGCGCTTTTATTTTCTGTCCTTGTGATATTAAGTTTCAAGTTATGTGCCTATATATATATATATATATATATATATAGATAGAGAGAGAGAGAGAGAGTATCATTTTATTTTGTTCAAAGATGTTCAATGATGGATGTGTGTGTGTGTGTGTGTGTGTGTGTGTGTGTGTGTGTGTGTGTGTGTGTGTATGTATATATGTATGTATGGATATATGTATATGTATATGTATGTATGTATATGTATATATGTATACACACACACACACACACACACACACACACACATATATTTGGACAATAACCATATAGCCACAGAACTTAAAAAACTGTTAATATTTTTATTTCAATATAATGTATGCCTGATACTATTATTTATTGTGAGTATATACTTGTTGTAATCAACAACAAAATTAGTAAATTCCTTATTGAAGGGCACTCATTCAAGTTGGTACACGCAAAATAACTAAATTCCCTCTATTTGTCAATGCTTAATGTTATAAATCTTTCAATTTAAATTATAATGTTTTCTGTAAACCAACATTTCTTTCAATATCTCATAATTGTATTTGATTCCAAGTTTTCCATTCAATATAGTCACTATAAATAATATTAACTGGCATATTGGATGTCAAATGATGGTTTATGCTCCTTAGTAGCCGCATTATGCTTTGTATATTGATGATTTCTTTGTATGCGGTTTACGGTTTCATTTCAATGCTCTCTTACAATTTAATGTGGTTATATGGTTATACACACACACACACACAGGTGTGTGTGTGTGTGTGTGTGTGTGTGTGTGTGTGCGTGCATATAGACACACACACGATAGCATTTTATTTTTTTCAAAGGTTTTCAATGATGGATTTGTACTCATTGGTACCTACAGAAATTGATTTATTTTTTCATCAGTTCTCTCAATGGCATTGAAGGTTTCATTTCAATTATCTTTCTTTGTTTATAATGCCCCTGTATTATAGTGTGAACTTGACTCCATTTTCTTTGCTTCATTCAACTTACGAACAACGTGCAATTATATGAAATCTATACTGTCCATATGTATTGGTATACACACACACACACATGTATATACATATACATATACATATACATATACATATACACATACATATACACATACATATACATGTATATACACATACACATACACATACACATACACATACACATACATATACATATACATATACATATATGTATATATGTATATGTATATGTATATGTATGTGTATATACATGTATATGTATGTGTATATATATACATACATACATGTATATATATGTATATATATGTATGTGTGTGTGTGTGTGTGTGTGTGTGTGTACACACACACACATATATATGTATGTATGTATGCATTTATAGATTTTATATTTATATGTATACATATACATATATATACCTCCATTCATTGAACCCAGTGTAGAAAACAAACCTTGCTTGCATTGAAGGACTACATATTTAATATGAGATGACCAATTGTTTCCCACAACAATTCAAATTTGAAAATCAACTACCACAAATGAATGCATTCATATCCCACATTCGAATTAATTTATAAGACAAAATTTCCCATGTCACTTTCATTACAATCCAATTCACTGCATATTCTTGAGCTCTGCAAATTCCCTCTACACATTCCTTATGTAACTATTTATATGCATTTTGTATGTATGTTATATATATGCATATGCATATGTATGTATATGTGCATTTGTGGAATTCTATGTATATGTGCATATGTATGTAGATGGATATGTATATGTATGTACTTATGCATTTGAATATGTATATATGGATGTGTGTAAGGGTTGTATGCATGTTGTGAAATGTTGAAGATGGTCAAAAACTTGTTGTGCATGCAATAATGTATGGATGATTTATTGTGACAACGTTGCTACCCCCAATTATTACAATTTTTTTGTAGGCATGCTGGAGCATCGAGGGAAAAACCATACTTGTGGAAGACCATTGTACCAATGTAAATGTGTTTCTTAACACACTTTAATTCTTTGGAGATTATGCCTTTTATTCTTACATTTTTTATTAATTTGTGTATTATTGTATGTTATATAGAAATGAGTTGTATTGCATTTTGTTGTGATTGTTGTGGCAGGCATCTAGAGACGTGATAAGGAGCTGTATAGAAGACAACGAGTCTTCCTCTCAGGTAAAGTCTTTATGACTTTACTTTGGCAGACATCAAAAGGAAGTGTCCCATTTGCATAAAAAAATACAAGATAAATTATTTAATAGTGCCTTAAAAAAGATTTTTTGTTAGATACTACCAATAACCAAAACTTGGCAGCTAACAAAATATCTTGTAACACACTAAAAAATAATTCTTCCTCTACTGCCTTTTACGAATAGGAAACTTCCTTTTATCATTTCAATGCACATGTATATATATATAATTTATATACATATATATATTATAGAAGCAACAAGCCTTTACTTTACTTTGGTAATGACCTAGTAGACCTAGTAGACACTACAATTTGTGAATTGTTGTCTTCTTTTATTTTTTATGTTTCGGTCTTGTCTTTGTGGATTGTTTATATATAATGCATGCAATTTCAACACTTATAAGTGTTGAAATTGCTCACTATCAAAAGAGGGAATATCAATGGCATTTGAATAATCAGATGTGGCATTTTTGATAGTGAGCAATTTCAACACTTTTATGCATATCTTGTTTTGTTGTTCTTCTTATATTATTATGTTCTTGTTATGTCATATCTTGTTAATTTCAACACTTATGTGGCCTCTTTTGATAGTGAGCAATGCACTTAGTTGACATTAGAAAAAATTCATATAAGATTATGAATTGGTATAATAATTAGAAAAAAATCATATGGCTGCAAGCAACACACTTAGCTGACATTAGAAAAAATCAAATGAGATTTATAACAACATCATCAATTCATTGGTACAATCATATGAGATTTTAGAAAAACAATGAAACAACACAGTTAGTTAAAATTAGACAAAAATCATATATGCTTTACAACTGAATTTTTATAACAACACCATCAATGCATATATGTATATATTTGATACATACATACATACACACATACACACACACACACACACACACACACACACACACACACACACACACACACACACACATATATATACATATATACATATGTATGTATATATGTATATATATATACATACATACATACATATATATACATATATGTATATATATGTATATATGTATACATATATATACATATATGTATATATATGTATATATGTATACATATATACATACATATGTATATATGTATACATATATGTATGTCTATATATGTATATAAATATATGTATATATATATACATATATAAATATATGTATATATATACATATATACATATATACATATGTATAGATATATATATGTATGTATGTATATATGTATACATATACACACACATATATGTACATATATATATGTGTGTGTGTGTGTGTGTGTGTGTGTACACACACACACACATAGCTGCAAGCAGCACACTTAGTTGAATATAGAAAAAAATCATATGATATTTATAAAAACATCATCAATTCATTGGTATAATCATATGAGATATCCAAAAAACAACAACGGAGTTCTGAAAACATTACAAAATATGGCAGTATGTAATATGATTTTGTCAAGATTTTTTCATTTCTTTTCATGTTTTGTTGTTTATTTGGGATGTAATAATGTCTTGAGGACCATCTTGCAATATTTTGAAGTCATTTTAACTCACCTTATAAGGCATTGATGCCAATTGCTTGTATGTAGCTAATTAGGACCGTATTGGTCAAAGTTGGTCAACGCCTCCCAATGTGTGGTATGGGAGTGGAAATAATGTATTTGATGTTTTTATGTCCCATTTGACATGTTTGCAATATTTTTGGAGGTTATTTGAGTCAATTGTACAAAATGAGCAAAATTGTATTTAAAGTTGCTGACAACTTTTCAAAGTTGTCAAACAACATAATCACAAAAAGTGGTTCCAATGGCTAATGAATTCAAAATATCGTTAGAGGCGTTGGTTTTGGAGTTGAAATAGACCCATAAAGTGTTGAGGAGGGGTTGGATATAAATTTTGTATGGAGAACTCAAGTATTGAATGAACTTTGAAGATCATTTCTCTACAATTTTCTGTTAAAACGCTGCACTTTCCTTCATATATTTCTTGTTTGAGCGTTCTAGCACATGAGAGTAGATTTTTTGGAAATTTCTCTGAGTTGCCTTTCATTTGAGACCAGTTTGGCTTGATTTCATTAAGTTTTGACCACTTTACAATCGGATCTTCTAAAACTAGTCTAAAACCCTAGGTTTTGGGGTTTTGTCAAAGAATAATGTAGAACTGATCATACTGTCAACGAATTGACTCAATACTTGATGGAATGGTAGGCGTGGTAGTGTTCCAGATGGGTTTTCATCAGTTTTTGTAAAGGAGGAGTTTGGAGGGAGATTTGAGTGCTTGAGAGCTTAACATCCTCATGTGTTAAGCCGGTTGGACAGGGTTTGAGTAAGAATTTGGAGTTTTGGTATCAAAACAAGAAAATAGACCTTAAAACCTATTAAATCCTTTAATATTTTACATGTCCATGCATTCCATGCTGGTTGTGCAATTTTTTGAAGTGTCTATAGGGTACCTCTATTGCAATTGGAGACCTAATAGGGCTCTTGGAGGACAGTAACAATCAATTTTTGGACATTGTGGTCCAAAACACCATATCCTTATTTTGATATATGTTTTATAAATTTCAAAAGGGTATCTGGAATTGGTCTTTTTTTGTGCCTAGGGTTAGGGTGTCAAAAGATATAGCCAAAAATCTCTCTGAGTAGGGCTACTAGGATCTAGTCATCCCTAGAGAGCCAATGGTGTGGAATGGCCTAAAAGGGCTTGTTTCAAAGGTTAATTTGGTTGGTTTGAGTCGATTTGAGTTTGAGGAAATTATGGGATTCCTTCTTCCATCCTTGCAAGTGTCTTTTGTTGTGTCATCTCAAGTTGCCACGTTGTGAGACCTAGTCAGAAGTTGAGAGCTTTGGGTTGAGTAACCTAGTGTGTAACTTGGAGTTTGAAGTTTGAAACCATAGCCTTGGTGTTTTGTTAACCCTCTCAATCCCTCTGCATCAATATGTTATTTTATAATCATATCACAATTATATCTAAACTCAAAATCTGCTCTTTGAGTGCTCAAAAAATATAATTGATCACATACTGGATCAATTATCCATATGGGTATTAAATGGAGGAGGTGTCACATATCTAAGCCCAACAAGTTGTGGCCCAATAGAGGTGTTTTCTTGGTTTTGAGGGGCTTGTAAGAAACTTTCTATACGAGCAAGAAACTCCTGGTTTACACTAGAATTAAGTTGTGTGATGTATGAGCATCCAGGTGCAGTCCCGACTTGCATATTATTAATAGCTGCAAAGGTTGGGGACAAGAGGTTCATCATATCGATCAACATTGGCTGTTATGGGGGTAGAGGATCTGCAGTTGAGGCCACATTTTTTCTTTTCTTTGCTTGTTTACTTTTCTTTTTAGTTGCCTTTCTCGCCTTCTCAAGATTCACTTCCTCATCTTTCTTTGCCTCCTCTTGTCTTTGAATGAAAATTTCTTGGGAATCCTGTAATTTTTTTGCTTCTTTTTCTTCCCTAATAGCCTCCCTTTCTATCGGATCTACTTCACATTCTGCCTTCCTTTGCTTCATCTGTTCTTTTTTTTGTTATGTCAATTCCTCATCTATTTTCCTTTCTACCTCTTTGTCTTGTTCCATTTGAATGTGATTGTAGTGTCATAAAATTGCAACCCTTACAGTTTGCGACCACGTTAGGGTCTTCACATTGGTGATTTGAATCCCCAAACCTGATCGGAGACCTGAGACTTGCTCAATCCCTGAAAATTAGACTTGTTTTGCCCTCCACACCGCCTGAACTTTCTTCCTGTCCTGAGACAAGGGAAGGAAAAGGGCGTGGTACCCTTTTCCTTGCCCTATTTTGGGGCCCCCTCTATCTTATCTTTGCATTGGACTTTTCATAAAGCGGGAAAAACATTCCCTGTGTCGGCCTGTGACAGAAAATCAATCAGTTAACTCTAATTGACAAGTATATATGTCACATTTGTCCTTCCCATTTGCATACATGAGAGGTTGGATAAGTGGGAATACATGAGATCACGCATTCAAGCATTCCTTTCCAGCATTGAACATTCGCAAGTCTCCCTTCAAGGCTAGGTGTTGCATTCAAGTCAAGGATTCAACCATTGAAGAGGAGGTCCCTTTCAACATTCAATTCAATACAAGCAAATATACATACATTCTACCTACAACCTCCCTTGAGGTGAATTACATTTCAGTCTTTCATTTACATTTACTTGCAAGTACTTTCTTTCATCATTTGGTTAATTCCAAAACTGGGGTTTGATCGGAAGGCAAACCCCCAATCCCAACCACTTTTCCTCTCTTTTCCTATTTGTAGGTTGCAGGTGTGCAACTATGTTTGTAGATTCAGACTCCATTTGCAGAGGCAGAAAACCCTTTCATTTTGTGGATTTTTCAGAGGACCGTGGACACTTACAACACGGTCCCGACAACTTTTCTTCAAATTCACAGGGCAGCTTCATCTCGACATATTTTACCCAGATCTAGGTGCATAGCTTCATCTCACACTTCTATCTCGAGTTATAATCAGTTCTTTTCTACTTTTACACTTAGTTCTACAACACATAATTCAATCATTTTCCATTCTAGAAGAGGGGTTAGCTTGTCATTTCTATCCCATTATCAATTCATTTAACATTCAATCTCTTCCCTAAGAGATTGGATCTAGTGAATTTCCCCCTCTTTTAAATGTAATGTGGATAAAGTGTTTTAAGGGAAATTTGCAGTGAAACTTTCATCTCTCCTTGGGGGGAAGAAAATCTTTCCTCTTGATCTCTCCATCATTCACCTTTTTCACCATTACAGTACTCATCTAATGTCAAGATTTGTGACTTCCTACTAAGACGTAGCACCCATCTCCTACCTCCCCGTGTAAATTGAATCATTCTTTGCACTAGAAGTCTCAAGAATTTGCTAATTTGCCTTGGCACTTGTTGCCCATCCTCTTGGGTGCATGGCACAAAGTCAAGTTCTTCTTCACTTATGTGAGTTTCTTCTTGACAATCGACACCATCTTGCTGCTCTCAGTTGGTTGCATTGGTGAAGTAATGGATCATATCTGTAGAATCAATTTCTGACGATCTTGTCATGGAAAAGGTTACATCATCAGAGTTGACTGCTTCTTGAATTGACTATGGTATGACAGCTTGTGTTGGCAAAGACATGCCTGTTGATGTACTTTCCACACCCTCATTTGGTTGGCTGGTTTGTGGGGGAAGAATTGGTTTGCTATTTTGTGGTGGCAAACTTATACCATCAACCGTTACTTGTGTTCCACTATACTGTTCCACAAATTCTTCAATTTGTTCCTCACTATAACCATACAACCACAAGCAAGCCTCCACTGCAATGTGCTCTAGTTCTTCTTCCATTTGGCATCATGTTTTGTTCCAACAATTTGTTGTATATCCACTTCAACATCAAATGCTTCACTTGGCCTCATATCATTCTGCAATGCAGTCTGATTAAGTGGCCAAATTCCAGTCCTATAGAAGCCACTCATTATATTAGCTGGTGTTAATGCTTGGGAAAAGGCCTTGCTCGCAAGAGTTGCCAACTCTTCCCTTCTGATTTTAATTTGTGGGTGCTTTGATATCCATATAGTCCTCTGCTGTTTAAAATAATTTTTGAATGGAGAAAACACAAAGACATCAAGTGGTTGCAGTTTGTGGCTTGTATGAGCAAGTGAGGTTACGAAGTCTATACCTATCCGCCTTGCTTCCTCAATCGTCTTGAATGCCAAATGGGTGTCGTGATCATCAAAGATAAGAAGGGCCCTATTTGAGGGTGAAACCCCACTAGGGACTGCACCTGCAAAATGTTCCAACCAATTTAGGAATAACTCCTTTGTCATCCAAGCATGTTCTTGGACTGCCATGCATACTGGCTCACAGTTGGAAATATAGTTTCAGATATACCTCTCGGATTTGAACAAGTAAAAAACCAGGAATACTAAACCCACATGCACTAACACATGCCAAAATAATAATCCACTCTCTAATTTTTGAAATAAGGTGCGATACACACCTCTGCCCCAATTTGGCTATCACTCTCATTCCACAATTCCTCCCAACTTGCACACCAATCTCATCACAGTTCCAAATTCGACTGGATCCATAGTGATTCAAGTTGTCATAGAAAGAGGCAACAATACAAGGTCGAAGCATAATGGCTCTATCAGAGTCCACTCCTTATGTTGTTCTCATTGTTAAATTTGTGTACCTTCGTCTAAAACCTGCCCACCATGACCTCCCTGGAACCCCATTTCCGAATGGATTGTGCCTATTCCCACTAATTTGGGCAACAGTTGATTGTAGTTGATTTATTTGCAGATCGTGGCCAATTTTAGCCATGTCCTTGCACCATTGGACAACTTCAGCCTCCTCCTCTTTTGATAAAATGGTGCGTGGAACCTTCACAATCGTTCTTGTAACTACCATCAACCATGCCCTCACAGAGGTAATGGGGATACCATACTTGATTGATGTGGCTCTAATAGACATATTTTTGTCTTCTATACATTCTATTGTTGCTTTCATGTCAGATATGGTCCATTTTTTTTGACACCTTTAAGGGAAGCTATACATTTGGTGTTTCAGGAGATGGATTACAACATGCATTGGAAGGCTCATCTATAGCAGTAGGTTCCACATCAGTTGCATTTTTTGCTGCATGGGGCAAATCAAAAGTCTCGTGTCTTCAATTTGGACCATACTATCTTCGTTAGTGAAGTGCACCGCACGAGTGACTCTAACTGTTTGATGTCTAACAAATTTGTTTCCCTTTATACCTCATGCCATTATGTTCACTTAACTTGCAACCATACAGTAAACAAAGACAAAGACAAATCATTGAAATGAAACCCTCAATGCCATTGAGATAACTGATGAAAAAACAAATCAATTTTTGTAGGTACCAATGAGTAGAAATCCATCATTGAACATCTTTGAACAAAATAAAATGCTACTGTGTGTGTCTATATATATATCACAAAGACATAAAATAGAAGCACGAGATACAAGAGTGAAAGATGTAACTGTGATGTGATTAAAAACTAGATATTACTGATATTCTATTAGACAATAACCATATAGCCACAAAACTTGAAACATCCATCATTGAACATCTTTGAACAAAATAAAATGCTATTGTATGTGTGTGTGTGTGTGTGTGTACATGTATATACATACATATATATATATATATATATATATAGATAGATAGATAGATAGATATGTATATATATACGTACATATATATGTATGTATGTATACACACACACACATATATATACACATACATATATATATATGTGTGTGTGTATGTATATATATATATATATGTATGTATATACATACATACATACATACATATCTATATATATATATACATATCTATCTATATATATATATATATATATATATATATATATATACATATATGTATGTATATACATGTTACTACTTATTAAGTTGCCATTAGTTTTATATCCAAAGTCATTCTATATACTCTAGTCAGTTATTACTACCGAAACATTCAGTCGGTAAGCACAAAGCAGTTGGTTATAGAAGAAAGTAGTCACAGAGCCTAGTATACACTGAGTGAAACGTTTTACCAGATTCATTGAACCTAGACACGTGTGGAAACATGTTACAAGATCGAGGAACAAAGAACCGTTATCACATTGGGAATTGCACTTAAAGATTTTGTATGATTTTGAGGTCATCTATCCAATGAAATATTTTGTATGGTTATTCATTCGATAAATCATGTTTGTAAGATCGAAGCAATGAACAGATCACTTACATAAGAGATTTATTTATACAACATGAATTAAGAATAAAAAAGAAGAAGAGAGGTGTATGAAGCAAGACATGTGTAATAGATAAGGAAGCATCGAGTATTACGACTATCAAAGACACAGAGGTCACCGAGAAGGATTTCATAGAACAGTCAATGAACAGAGTAAACAGAAAGGTTTACTGAGTTATTTTATGGGTTACCGAGGTATGCTATAAGCAAGGTAATCTCATTTTGAGCACATAGAACCTGCTATAACATTTCAGATGTAAAGTTGCAGATATTTGTAAAGATTTTATTGTAATATTTTGAGTTGTAAGAAAAACCTTTAATAGGGTAAAAGACTCTAACAAAGTCTATAAATTGTAAAGCCTTTAACTAGGTGCAACATTTAGAATAAGTGTTGTAAAATCCTTTAGCAAGGTAGATCTAATGATCTTAATACTCCTAATAGGGTAAGCTATCAAAAATAGCTAAACATGTAGCTCTAACCGAGCAACCTTTATTATTGTAGTAGTGAAGTTGTGGGTGCCATCCCCACCGCAATTTTTCTCTCTAACCAAGGGTTTCTGCGTAACCAAAATATATGTGTTATGGAGTGAATCATGTATGATTGTTATTTGTTTGTTTTAGCTTTATGTTATGTTACAACAGTTTTTGGTTTATGCATAACTGTAAAGTTATTGTTGAAGAAAGGATTTGAAGCACTGATTCACCCCTCCCCTCTCAGTACATTAGCTTTCCATATTGGGCCTAACAATACATACATATATGTATATACATATATATGTGTGTGTGTGTATGTGTGTGGACAATAACCATATAGGCACAAAAGTTGAAATTTAATATCACAAGGACAAAAAATAAAAGCATGAGATGTAGGAGTGAAAGATGTAACTGTGATGTGATTAAACACGGGGTATTGTTGATATTCTATTAGATGCAGATTCATTTCTCATATGATTAATTACTGAATGATGTTGTATTTCTCATATGAAATTTATTGGAAGTAATAAATATAAAAGATTAAAGTTGTCCGAAAATAGTATAATATGTATGCCCGATAATATTATGAAGTTGTCTAAAAACAGTATAATATGTATGCCTGATATTATAAAGTTGTCTGAAATCAATATATTATATACAGTGAGTATATACTCATTGTAATTAATATAATTAGGCATACATAAACTTGAAATAAAAATATTAACAAATTGAAAGAGAAATGGCGGCGAACAAGGTTTTTTGTAGAGAAAACAATGAAAATGCCTCCAAAAAATCTTCATTTCCCAAAGTTTCTAGGGCAATCTAGTTGGCAGTAATTCGTGTCAAGTGAGCCCATAACATGTATGCAGGAAGCTTGTTATGGGTGTTCAACAGATTTTTTGACTGCCCATTTTAAACTTTATAATATTAGAAATATATATATATATATATATATATATATATATATAGTCATTGTAAAGAATACTATCAGACATACATATTAATGAAATGATAAATAATGAAGGGGTTTCGAAGAAAACAAAGATATATCAATTTTTTTGCCATTTTCTTTGAGGATTTCGACATTATTAAACTGTAACAGAGCATTGAAATGAAACCGTAAATCACATACAAAGAAATCATCAATATATAAAGTATAATGCAGCTCTGAAGGAGCTAAACCATCATTGGACATCCAATATGCCTGTTAATATTATTTATAGTGACTATGTTGAATGTAAAACTTGGAATGAAATAAAATTTTGAGATAGTGAAAGAAATTTATGAAGAAATGTTGGTTTACTGAAATCAATATAAATTTAATTGAAAGATTTATAACATTAAACATTGACTCCAGAGGGAATTTAGTTATTTTGTGTGTACTAACCTGAATGAGCACCCTTGAATAAGGAATGTGCAGAGGGAATTTGTAGAGCTCTGGAATCTTAGGAATATGCAGTGAATAAGATTGTAATGAAAGTGACACGAGAAATTATGTCTTATAAGATTTTTTGTGGGAAACAATTGGTTATCTCATATTAAATATGCAGTCCTTCATTGCTTCGTTCCCTTCTATTTTCTTTGTTGGCTTGAATGAAATTTGATTTTTTTATTATTAATTTTATGCAAATTCTTGGTTACTGGGGAGCCTTACATCAGTTGTTGCAATTGCAAGCACCAAATACAAATCTATTTAATGTATGAAGCTGTGAAGTGATGTTTGAGAGAATGTACACATGAGTGTCTAGGAAGTCAATATTTGATTGTTTTTATGTAATGTAATGTACCAATAACTGTGCATATGTAAATGTGATTTGAGTACATTTGTACATTTTAGCCACTTGCGTAGAGTGGTAAATGTAAACATAAAATTAAAAAAAAAAATAAAAAATGTATATATTTTGTGCAAGTTGATTTGTATTAAAATTGGAAATGTACCAATAATTTATTTATTTATTTTTTTGGTGGTCAACTACACATTCAATTGTGAACATGTATTGGTGTTCAATTAAATAAGTGTGGGTATTGGAACTATGTCAGCTATTGGTGCTCTTCCCCTATGTAGTATGTAAAACAATGATTTAATATCAAATTTTAACGATACAGTCTTGGAATCAAACTTATTAACCCATATTTAATGGGACTGGTTCTAATAAATCCTATCTTTCAAAAGAATGAATGGTGGGGTCAATAAACACTTATTACTCAACATCTAGACAAGGACGTGTCTATTTTGGCTTCAAAACGGCAGTACGGATTGACTAACGCGCGTGTTAGCCGTGCATTTTATACCGTCGATTTTGTAATAAACAGCTGTGATTGACTAACACATCACTGTCACGCTGTACGAAAGATCTGTTTTAGAACCAGAATAACCGCAGCCTCTAAACAATACCCAAATAAATTTAATTCAATGTTTCAAAAATTTGTTCCCTCTCTTCAATCTACCTGTAAAATACGGCCAAATTTAAACCTTATACCATCGTTTTCCAGGCTTATCTTCTGCGAGGCTTTACGTATCATTGGAAACATTCAACCTTGAAATCTGATAAAAGCACAATATTCTAATGTTTAATGGAGAGTCTGTTCACCTGCAAGTAATTATTCCTCGGCAGATCAACTGATTACACCAGAACATGCACATTTATATTTATAAATATATGGTTGAAAGAAAGGCTAGCTTTAAGTACACATCATTATTCATGTCGGTCAGTAATAATGGCATCTAATGACATGATTATATCTGCTGTTGTTTGGTGTTATTAGGTTAACTCAATTAATGACATTAATATTGAAATTGAACCTGGCACTAACTTTATCTCGATGCATTCAATCAGAAATACAATTTGCTTGCACACTGCACGTGGGCTGACATGGTTTCTTGCATGCACATGCATTAGTCGTACTTTTGCATGGTGGGTCATTGGATTTTGACAGTGTCCAAACCACGTAGGATTGGGCTTCAATTTTATTCAAAATGTGAAAAAGCAACGTCATCGACGTGATAACCTGTAGAAATGGAAAATGCGTGCAAAGAAAATCCAGGCTTACGTAATCACACTTCCCTGCTATTTATATGAGTGCTGGATTCAGGGAAAGTTCATCCTCCGTTGTTGAATGTTTTGAGATTTCAATCTTCACTCTGGTTTTTTCCATTGTCGATTGATTTGCCATTTCAATCTGGTTTTTGTGCCAGCCCTGTAAGTAAGAAAAATCTTGCTAGGAGAAGAAAAAGCCATTATTTCTGTTTAAGTGATAGTTTCAAGAATTAGATATAGATTGTGGCTAAGCCATTAGAGGATTTTGCAGTTTTGAAGATTGTAGTTGAGGATCTTGCAATTTGAAGAAAGAAAATTGTAAGAAGAAAGCTGAAATATGGTGAATTCTGGTGAGAAAGGAGGGCCCCTTCGTTTGAGATCTCTGAATCATATATCTATGGTGGTTACATCGATAGAGGATTCCATTAACTTTTATGAAAATGTCCTGGGTTTTATTCGTGTCAAGCGGCCTGGATCTTTCAATTTCAATGGAGCCTGGTAATGTTAGATTCTTGCACTCCTCTGGTATTGAATTATTGGTGTTTTGAGGATATTGAATTATTGGGATTTGGTTCTAATTCAGTTTTTTATGAATGAATTGTGTCATGGTTTATTGGGATTCAACTTTGGTTCTGTTCTCATGGTTGTTTGTGAAAGTGAGTGCAAATGAAGAAATGCTAGCTTGATCATACGTGGATGTAAATAAAGTAATGCCAGGTAGATCATTGATGACTATGAGGTGGAGTTTTTTTTTTATAATGGTTATCCATAAAAGATGGATTGATTGATGATGATTACACTGAAACGGTGTTTTAATTTTTTTTTTTTCAATGATTATCCATAAAAGATGGATTGATCGATGATTACTACATTGAAGCTATATTTTAAATGTGTTTTTACTCTTTTTATATGGAGGATCAACAATCATTAGGATGGGCCATGTTTTAAAAGCCACTCAATCTGACATAACATTGAAATGAACGAAATTAAAGAATCTATGTCTACGACATTTTTAAGTTTTCATCGATGTCAGTTCTTTTATTAGGAATCTTGACCAAGAAATCATTTATTTTGCGAAGCCTGGTCTCCTCAAATAACTCATTTAAACTGCCCACCTTCAAATTATTTTCATTCTGAATATAAAGTATAAACATCCTCATACACTGCACACTCTATGATGAAGTGCCATTCAATTTCCAAGATCTCTTTGTCACATAAAATGCAAACTCTTTCTTTCCAATCGTTATTAAGCACTGTACATCTACCAATCTCGCAGCCGAATCAGACCTCATATCTGCTACCACCGTCCATGAGTTGACAATGAATAAATTGAAACTATGCATTAAATGTTACTAAATCATAAGCTCACATAGCTTTTATTGGTATTAACTCCTCATAATTGACGTGGGCTTTGAACAATTCAACAGGCTGTTTAATTATGGGATAGGCATACATTTGCTGCAGAGTGCCAACCCAGAGAAAGTAGTGCACAAGGAGATAAATCCAAGGGACAATCACATTTCATTCCAGGTACATAATATAAATCTACTCAAAAAGTTTGATGTTTAACCCAAATGTATGCTTGGATCTATGGAATTGTAAGGCAGCAGGAACTCACATTTGGATTTGCAGTGTGATGATATGCAAGGTGTGGAAAGAAAGATGCAGGAGATGAAGATCAAGTATGTGAAACGTATAGTGGAGGATGAAGGCATATATGTGGACCAGCTCTTCATACATGACCCAGATGGTTTCATGGTGGAGGTCTGTAACTGTGAGAATTTTCCAGTGGAGCCCACACCCTCTGGAGTTGGGCCAGTTTGTTTCAGATTACCTTCTCATCTGCACAACCCTCCCATAGCCATGGGAAAAAATACATCAGTTCTGTCAGCATCAAAAGAGATTGATCTGTAAATTTTTTATCTTGTGCTAATGCTCAAGATTGCATTATTCGGATGTGTTTGATATTGTTGGTCTGAAATTAATATTATTTAGGGTGGAGAGATTGACATATTTTTTCCCAATCTGATTGTTTTCTTGTGATCTATCAAGGAATAGATCCTTGCCGTGCTTGGTTTTATGTGACAAAGCCTATGGGTTGTAATGCCTTGCACCATATATTTATGGATTTATATATTGATTTATTTTATGTTAAATCTTGCATAGATTACGGCACGTAAATACTGGGTCATCCATGCAACGGGCTTCCACCGGCAACAAGCGACAATCTCGTTGTGGATAGCAATGTGGATAGCAATTTTAATAACACCTGAATCTCTGTAAGTCAAAGAGAAAATTGCTCATTAAAAAGAAATATTATCTAGATGGAGGACTTATCAAGTTTGATGATAACATGGAGTGACCTAACAATACCAAATCCAATTTAGGTGGATACGCTTACAATCACAATCATCAAAATTTTATAAGTTGTGGGTTGGCTTTAAATACTAACATTATTTATCTCATGGATCATCAATGGTTCTAATATAATTAATAATTAGATGTTTGATTTCACAATACATTCTAAGTTTTGATTTGTTTGATGATATATTTTAAATCATAGTAATAGGTGGTCCTATTGGAAAAGTGACTGTGATTTCAGATGAGCCATTTAAACAAACCAAAGCTTAGAGTGTGCTATTTAAACTTGACTATAATTACATGATCATTTTAGTTTTCTTAACATAGATTCATTGAAAAATATTTGTTTTTCAGAATTGTTTATATATGTTTGCCTTTTTTTTTTTTTTTAAATATTGGGTTCATTTTGATGAGAATGTTTTAAATGCAAATAACAATTTCATGAGTGACATACTCTTGTATGAATTTAACTCATCCCAAGAGATTTGATCACGGGTTTTAGATTCATCACTCTAGATTGGATCCATTAGTGTGGACTTGATCTAGGTGATTTCCATAAATCTTGTTAGGTCACTCTTACTAGTTGTTCTAAGTTGACTTAGCACACATTCACATTGATTTGCATGATATATTATAATCAATGAGGTTTTCAAGTTCACTCAAATTTCAAATCATGCTTGAATATGGAAGCACATTTACACTAAAGAGATTAAAAGAGAATCATTTTTCTATTGTCTACTTGTAATATCATCTTAGGTCAATTATATGCTTGCTTTGTGTCTGCAAATATTTTTCTCAGACATAAAGTTGTTCCAATTATTGTCCCAATTAAGGAGAACACAACATTTTCAATTCAACAAATTCCTAGTGAATTTCTCATTCCACTCAAGTCCTTATATGGATTTAGAAACTAGGAAATAGGAGCAAACTAGTTGCCACCACTTACAAGTTCATTCCCATGGTAGTTATAGAGATCAAGCCTGTATGTGAAAATCATTATCAAAACAAGTTATAATTTGTTTGTAATTATAAAGTGGTCATTTGATCAAAACCCTAAAATTATAGTGCCTTGGCAAATAGGTTCCCTACTACCTTCAAAATCCAATCTAGATATATTGTGCATTTAAATTTATTTATTTATTTAATTTCAACATTTATTATTTTGATTCCTAACTCATTACCATAAGTTACACTTATTTATCATTATACTTAATTAATACATCTCTTAGGTTAATTTATGTTACAAGTAGTTTATTTTTCATCATATTTTTGGTGAATCTAACTTTCCTACACCCTTGAGAGTAAGAAACAATTACAACCAATATGCATGCAATAAAAGAGTATGTATAGGGATCCATCCTAGAAATAATAGCAAAACCAATTCTATTCAATCTTACACCCTTCACTCTACCATGAGATCAAGGTACAGATTTGGGAGGACTATTCCTTCGCTTTTGTACAATTATTTAAGAAAGATTATCTTTCGTGTCCTTAGACCTAGGAGAAGCAAGGGGAACTCTTCCACAAAGGGCCCATCCATAGGTGCTATCAAAATAGAGGAATACCAAGCTAGAGTAGTCAAATGTTGAACCACATGCACATAAATAGACATAAGTAGAATCAAGGCTAATGGAATAATATATTGAGAAAACAAATAAAAAAGGTCGATAGTGTTAAGGCTTTGGTTAAAATTGAGAGATTATTTAATATTGGGTTTGGGATCTATTTTTCCCATGTTCATTTTCAAGTATTATTTCAAAATATATATAAAATACTTTTCCACTTCCACATGCTCATATGTCTCTTAGGAGAGATGCTTATACTATTTTATTTTCTATGGTCTTTTGCTTGTCAACCTCTTGGCCTATGTCCGATAACTACTTCCTAGGATAATGAACATTGGACCACTTAGCATTTTTGGGCCTGGTTTCAGGTTATTTCATACACATGTCCTTGGTATACAAAATTGTATAGGCTTGACATGCTAAGGTAGAGATGGTACAACTTAACTGGGTTGCTTGATATTTATCGTCTTATTAGGGTGGCTCATACTCTAGTACCATGACCTATTGATTTATAAGAAGGCTTGATGTGCAAACCTTGGATAGGATGACACTATTAGAGTATTGGGGTGGTCCATGTTGTTGTACTAGGTATCAATGTTAAGGGATGTCTAATATATTTTTGTTTGTCTTGTGTATGTTAAAGTTTCAAGGCGGCCTCTATTCTTGTACTAGGCATCAATTTTAGGGGATGCATGGCATATTGCATTTGCATTGTGTATGTTGTTTTTTCAAGATATTCCTTACTCTCATCCCAAGTTCAATATATGATATCAAGCTCGATAATATCAAAGGAAAATATATTTATTTTAGTTAGGGCCCAATACAAAATTGCATTGTTTTTGTTAGACTATTGGGGCGACAGTTCCTCTCCCTTGGCTTTATGTATTTGGAACCTCATTGTAGATTATTATTTATCAAGCTATAAAGGTTGTATATCCTAAGTTTTGATTAGTGATGAGAGATCTAACATTTAAAGGGCAAGGCCATAAAGCTTAAGAGGGGAGACTTAATGTCTATTAGAGGTCTAGAATTAATATTGTCTTTAGCCCATGAAAAATATGCAAAAGTATTAGTCCATGACTATGAAGGCAAATGACTCGGTGGGTGTCTATGATCTAGTAAATCTTCTAAAGCACACATTTTTTTGTTGAAGTGTCAATTACAAGTTCAATTTTTCCAAAAGGAAAGTGGGTAAAAAAAAGTTTTAAAGTCCGACTCTTTCAAGATGAGCATATATAATAAAAACATCTAGAGAGAAACATGAAGAGAAGATAAGACACCTTGAGAACACTTATCATCTTGAAAGAAACCATCAACCAACATGAATAGCCAAGTGATCTTCATTGTTATTCCTCCACCACATCATCCTACCTTTGACGAAAAAGTAGACAATAAGAAGCCATATAATCAACAAGAAGACATTGTCTACATTTGAAAGGGAGACCCTCATAATGAAATAGTGAAGTCCTTGAAAGCCTATCCCCCACCATTAAGATGGTATCCTTGTAAAGAGAATTGGCGATATTAGTGTCCACTAAATATGAACAAACGTATTTAAGTTAGTATTATTGTTCTATATTTTTAATTTCAGAATGAAGGCCATTTATCCATTGGGTCTGATCCTCATAGATTCCTACGTCACTTGTATCCAACAAGAAGCAACAAATTCAATAATGATACGAAATCTCTAAAAGTCAAAGAAAAAATTGCTGAATTATTTTATATATTTTGTCCATAAGGAGGACCTAAAATAACATTTTCAATTGGAGTAGATACGCTTACAGTCACAGCCATGGAAATATTGGAAGTTATTTGCTGGCTTCGAATTTTTAAAGCGTGATGACTCATCTTAGTGGACCATCAATAACTCTAATAAAACTAATGATCTAGATCATTCTATTTTTTTAACATAAATTCATGGAAAATCTATATATGTTTGTCTTCTTTGAAATTTGGGTTTTTTTTATTAAATTTTTTAAAATGTGTTTATAAGCAACATATTATTAAATGAATTGATATCTTGATTTCATTCTTTCTTATCTTAAAGATTTGGTCATGCCTTTTAAATTCATTGTTCTAGATTAGATCTATTAGTGTAGATATAATTTAGGTGATTTTCATAGTTGTAGATTTAAACCTTGAAATTTTAAAAATCAAATTGAAATAAAATCTTGCTAATTCTTTTCTATTAGTTGTTGTGAGTTGACCTAACATACATATGTGTTCATCTTTGTGATATGTTGTATTCATTGATTTGAAACTATGGTCAAATATGGGGGAGCGTCTAGTTCAAAGATCTTAAAGGAGAGATTTTTTTCTTATTGCTCTCTTGTAACATCGTTTTTGGTCCATTACATCCTTGTCAGTTATCTTTAAATCATTCCCTCAAAGCCATAAAGTTGTTCAAACTAGGATCCTAACTAAGGAGAATGTGACCCTTGCAATTCAACAAATCTATAATAGCGATCTTAAATCCCTCGAGTCCTTACATAGATTTAGAAACTAAGAAATAGAATAAAACTTGTTTACACCACTCATCTAGATACATTTCCATGGTGGTAAAAAAGATCAAGTTCGTAAGCACATATTCTTATCAAAGCAAGTCACAATTTGTTTGCAGATTCTAAAGTTACCATTTGGTCAAAGTCGTAAAATTATAGTACCTTTGAAATTAAGTTCCCTACTACCTTCAAAATCCAATAGGTATTGTGCATTTTTAAAAAATAAAATTATCAACCTTTATTATATCTAGTCCCAGCTCATTACCTCAAATATGTACCTTTTTCACCTAGGCTATTATGCAAGTGGTTTATTTTCCATCACATTTTTTGTGCCTTCAGAATTTGACCTTTCATTTAGTATTTTGTATCTAATGTTTCTAATTGTTACATCACCCTTATAGATTTAATTGAGGTTTAGATCAACCATTATTTATTTAACATTAATTTAAATCAAAAAGTTTACAATGCTACATTGTGTAATCTTTCTTTGATCCTCATCCACCCACCTTTGTGTTTGTACACCATTTATATATCTTCTATCATAGGATCACATTGACACCTATCTTTGGCCTCTATTCATACATCTATTACAAAGTTTGATGTTTATGTAACTTATGACATTTGATCCCACTTCTAAAAGATACGCTAAATAATTAAATCTTTGGGTTCCAGTGGGAATCATTATGTAAAAGGATGTCCTCATAAGGCAAAAAAATAAAATTTATCATCACAACAAACATAAAAATAACCCAAAATGACAATTTATACAATTGTCAAAGTCCTATACGTTATCAATATTTTTATTATATTAGAGTTCTTAAGCATAAAATTGATGAACAAAACCTTATTTCCCTTGTTTATTATGGATGTGGTCATAATTTTTTTCTAAAATATGTTTAGATAAACTTAAAATCTCATCTATAAACAGATGGATAATTGAATAATTATAAAACATATCAAGGTGCAATAATTGACAATTTAAATCTTTAATTAAAAAATTGAGACTAAGAGCTATTTTCATAATTTTAATTTAGAAATTATGATGCTATTTTAGGAATGAGTTGATTAGAAGAATATAATGTATTTATTATGGTAAAAATAAACAATTTCTTTTTGGTCATCGCATGGAAACATATTAAGCTTCACATGTGATAGATGACCCCTAGTTTTTGAATATGTTGTCATGATGGTAAGACATGGTCTTATGAATGTCATTTTTTTCAGCTAGATAGCTATTGCCAAATTGAATTTGGGGAGCTCCTATGTTTCAACCATAACTACTTTTCCAACAATACTAATGGAGATTGAGAATTTTCTATCTTTAGTAGTCATCTTTCATTGTAATTTGCATTCTATGTAGATTTAAATCACTTGAGATTTTTTATAAAAGAATAATTTCCATGGTATTAATAACAAAAATATAGAATCAATAAACAAAACCAAAGACAATAAATGAAAGAAAGATCCTCTTGCTAAGACCTTCATTATAATTTATTGATAATTTAAAAAATATATGAATTATGGTTTAAACATAAACATTAAAAGATCTAAGAAAACAACTATGGTTCTTAGAAGTGTTTTTTCATTGAAAAATTATTATGCAGGTCTTCTCATTCTCGCCAAATTAGATGAATCAATATTCACAATAAGAAAAAAGTACTTAATAAAATATCAAGGTTTTAGAGTTACTAGATTATTAGTATCTAGACAAGATTTTTGTAGACTCTTAAATGAAAATAATGATTGTTAGTTAAAAAAAAAAATCTGTGTCCCATACTAATCTCCCAATTGCTTCACATTATTTAAACTAAACAAGCACACAATTTTTCCTTTCTCTTATCGAGATGAATTTGCTAAGATTTCACTTGCACATGAGTGATTAATATCGAATAGGTTAAACTCATCTTACATTATACAATATAATGATTGTCACATTGATATCTCTCTAATGAACTCCTCAATGATTGATGCTTGGTACTCCTCTAAATGTTTAGGTCTCTAAGTGTAATTATTTGCATTTCTTGTGACACTCTACTATTAATAAACTTGTTTTGTTGACACGAAGTTTTTAAAGATCAAGTTACAACCCCTACTTTATTTTATTTTTATTTTTATTTTCTTAGACCTATATAAAAATTGTAGAACCTTATTTTGTCTCTATTCATTGTAAGTAAACATGTCAAAATTTTTGAATAGTGCATTCAATTATTTGCCATGCATTTTGCTCTTATGTAGACATATTTAGGCACGTGATTTGTTAACTCTAATAGATATTCCATTTTTTGGAATTTAGTGGATTATAAAAATAATCATATTGAACAACTATAAGACCATAAAATCTCCATAATTTGGAGTATATGAGGATTTTTAATCACTGACAAAATAAACATGGTTTTGATAGAGAACTAATGGGATTATTGGTTTGTGATTATAAAAACTACATAGAAAGAATAAAATAAAATTATTCTACTACAAAATGTTTTGAAAATAATATTACTATTATGATTTCATCTTTATAGAAAGTATTTATTATTTGAAGAATGACTAAGTTTGATTAAGTGTCAAAGAGGTATAAATTGAACAACCACTATGTCTCAAATTAGGTTTAATAGTTCTCTTACTAAATTTTCATCCATCTACGATGGGAATTCATTTGTATCCCATTTATCACTTTGAGATTTGTGTTATTATCATAAAGCGAATAGTAGGCTTGTTGGAAAACTTATGCGAAATTGTTTACTTCCAAACTCCATATAATTTTAGATGAAAATTTTTTTGTGGTGGCACCTATGATCTTATGGTTGAATTTGACTATATACTAATACTATATAATCATAATCTATTAATATATATTATATCATAATATTATATATATCAAATATAATACTAATAAAAAATCTACCCTTTGTTGTAACTCTTGTGACTACATGTAGCCACCTATATCACAATTGCCTCTTTACTAAGGCTTTTCCATTGCAAATGGTTGCAAGCGTATAAAATCCTCCAAGTTATTGTTTAGATACCATCTATAAATACCTAGGATACTACTACAT
This sequence comes from Cryptomeria japonica, assembly GCF_030272615.1. Lineage (NCBI taxonomy): Eukaryota > Viridiplantae > Streptophyta > Pinopsida > Cupressales > Cupressaceae > Cryptomeria > Cryptomeria japonica. The sequence continues at coordinate 348,356,720 of NC_081407.1, read as the reverse complement.
CAAATTATTTATGAAAATATACATTCTAAGATAATTACTGTGAGATTTTGCCAAGATCTAGAGGCAATGGTGGAAAGCACAAATAAGAGAGAACAAAATAGATGATAGGAATAAATTGCATTCTATTAAGATACAAAATGTGATCAACTGGATCATCAATCATTACATACAATGAATATGAGTCTGCATATATAGGCAATACAATATGGATATGTGACCACACAAACATGACATGTGTCTCAATAAGAAACAAGGGTAGGTAGGAAATAGGTGTGGTAGGTAGGAGAAACAATAAAATATTCCACATGAGGTGGATCAGCCACCGAAGGTGGAATTATCACTCCACAATAAGTGGATATGATAGAGTAGTAATAGGATCACACCATAAAAGGTGGAAATTCTCCTACACACACTATCCCAATGTGGCACAAACACCCAAGTGTCTCATACCCAAACTACTATGAAATGCATTATCCTATCCACCGAAGGTGGAATTATCACTCCACAATAAGTGGATATGATAGAGTAGTAATAGGATCACACCATAAAAGGTGGAAATTCTCCTACACACACTATCCCAATGTGACACAAACACCCAAGTGTCTCATACCCAAACTACTATGAAATGCATTATCCTAAGTAAACTTAAGTAAGGTGTAATAATATCCATGATGAATAATTATGTACACCAACACCCCCCTTAAGCGCAACTTAGGGGAATGCACTTAAGTCTACACTGCAACTAAGCAATGCAAGATGGGTCCTGACTACGAGGCCATGTTAGGTACCCATGTAAAAATGCAAATGCATGCAAACCAATGCAATGAAATCTCTCACAAAGCGGGGAAAGAAAGAAAAACCCAATCGGAAAAAACCCTCCCCCAAAATAGAGATGAAATCTATACAAGAGAACTCTCATAGAAGCATGTGAGGAACAAAACCCCATGTGAGGAAAAAGTCCCCCACATATGAGAGAAGAAGAGAAGCTAGGAAGCCCCCCCTCAATGTGGAATTTGCACCAATGATAGAAGCTTGATGATGTATGAAGAAACTGCTCCACGAACGTCGAACCATGTTCCTCCCCTTAGGAAGAAACAAAACCAAAGGTGTATCCATGAAGTCTCCCCAATCATGAAGGGAAGATGTATGAAAAAACTCATGATGAATGAAGTCTCTGAAAACTGTTCAAGTGTCCCCATGTCGATGCTGAAACATACCCCCTCCAAAGGTGGTGAACTGCTCCACATTGCTAAAAAAGGCACTCCAAGATCTAGTGGAGATGAATGTAGAACATGTCCCAAAGACTCACATGTCTCCTCTAAACATAAAGAGACCTCCTCCAACTGTTGTACATAAGTATCCACAATCATGTCAACCTCGAAAGAATGATCATGTAGAGAATGAATGAGAGGGTCAGAGTGTTCCCTTGCAACAATAGAAGAAGGATCATTTTCATCAAAGAGAAGATGAATATCATCAATGATGTCTCCCAAATATGCAATCTAGGATTCCATAAACAAACCTGCAATGTCTGTCAAGTAATCATCCCATGAAACTGAAGCTGGAAGATGATGTATATCCTATTGCACTGAATCACATGAAGGCAAAACTGTCGCACTATCTGCATCATCAGGTGCAATAGGTGATGTGATATTAGTAGGAGAAGATGAAACAAAAGGCTCAAGAACGGGATCACATGTGGGAATCCCCAAGTTCAAGTACCCATAGTTCTCCTCAAAATCTGCATCATCACAAGAAGTGTGATCATCACGTGTAGAATCATCATATGCAAAATCATTATCATCAACAAAATCTGAAAAGGAGTATAATCAATATGCATGATCAACCACCCTAGTCACAATGATAGCTCTAGTCTCCAAGTCTCTAATGAAAACTGACTCAGGTGTGAACTCCACAATTCTCTTAGTTGCACCATGTGTGATTTGATAGATGGAAAGGAGATTGTTTGTCAAATGGGGTATTCACAACACATCATTGAAGGAGTTATCCCCAATGGCAATAGATCCTTTCCCAATCAAATCCATGTATGTATGATTGCCCATCAAAATCTGCAGCATGATGCAAGGCTCAAATGAAGAGAACATAGACTGTGAAGATGCCATATGATGAGAAGCCCTTGAATCTAGAAGCCATCTCCCTAAATCATGACTTGTAGTAGGATAAAGAGCTTTTCCTATTCTTGTCCCAAAAGAGTGAGTCTTCCTACTTGTAGAAGCCATGAATGCTTGCCCTTTTCCTTTTGATTGTGAGGAAGTTGAAGTTGATGAATCATCCTTCTTGTAGACATTAGGCAAATCAATGTTATGCTTTTTGAGGATATGTGTGAGCTCATCAATCTTCTTAGAATGACAATGACGCTCCTCATGACCAAACTTTTTACAATAGGCACAAGTAGGTCTCTCCCTCTTTGGTGACTTGTCCCTCTTAGAATAGGATGAATCTCCTTGTTGTGGAGAAGGTGATGCTTTGTCCTTTTCTTTGATTGCCATTTTTTTTTGTTGGAGTTGGCATTTGGGCGTGTGCACAAAGATGGTGGTCAGAAAAGTGGACACCACCCAAAAAAAACTTGGAAAAACAGGCAGCGCATACACGGTTTTAAAATTTCAAATTCCCGTGTACGCGCTTAGGTTTGTTCTTCCCGAGCCTAGAAAAGGTAGCGCGTATGCGTTGCTTTTAGGAAAATGAGCTTACGCGCTACGCCTAGGAAAATTAGCACGTACACACTGCTTATAGGAAAATGAGTGCGTACGCGCTAATAATCCAAATAATACCACATACGCGGTGCCTGGTAAAAAAAGTTTAAAAAAAAAACTTGGTCTCATTTACCCGTAAAGCATGTTTTTTACTTCGTTTTTTTCCATTTTCTAACCTAAATCGCGAACAAGGTGCTAAATTTGTCCTCCAGGCTATGGATCAAGGTTAGTTTTTGTTTATTTTTGTCTTTCTTTCCGGTTTATGCAATTTGTTTTACATTTTGAATTTAATTTCATTAATTTTGATTAGGTTTTTTCATTTTTTGTTTCAAAAACTAGATTCTTCTAATCCAGAACAAGAACAACCAAATGCATCTCCTAAAAACCCACAAGAAGAACCAAATGCACCTCCTAAAAACACACAAGAACAACCCCCAATTCCTCCTTTTGACCACACAGTCGAAACACAGGAAGAATTAATTAATCAGTTAGGACGAAATACGTCTAAAATCAATAGACTGATTGTAAAATTGAAAACTTCTAAACTTGACCATCATCAATCCCTTGCCACTAGCCTAGAAACATTAGCTAGTGGTGCCATAGTTGTTTCCACAGAAATTACCAAATGGGGAAGCTTTAGGGATAGGTGTCGTCAATTCTATGCCAATGGGCTATCATACAATGGAGTAAAAAACAAAAATATTTCTAAACAACAAATATGTGCCCTTTTTGTTGATCCCAAAACTGGTCAGTCATTACCTCTTAATGCAAAGAGGTTTCCCATACATTGGTGTACCAATGTGCAGATGAAGAATCTTTTTTGGCAGAGGTGGTGGATTGTCTTTGATGATCCACCTTGTAATAATTATGAGGTCCCATTATATTTTTTGAGAAAAATATATTGTGAGTTTGTGCTCAATGTGCGGCCAAACTATTTTGACATGAGAGAGTTTCATGGTAGAGGTGGTGGCTCTGCCCAAGATAGACCTGGAGCTTGTAGGCGATTAGCCGCGGAGAGTCACCGCCCCTAGCACCCAAACCCAAGGTGCATCAGGTTGTCCCATTAGAGTTGAAAGAGTCGATGGAGCTACAGACTCTTCAGGTGACCATAACATTGACTGGTGCCATCATCCAACATGGGACGTCATTAGCACACCCTATTGTATTGGATAATGAGCCGTTGGAGGGCGACAGAGAGAGCCCATCGTGCATATGTGTGTCAGTTACTCGGGGATATGCTCGGGGATAGATGATGTAGTCGGTGCAGATGGATACTCATATCATTTGTGCACGATTTGCGGTTGTAGATGTCAGGCTCACACGATTGAGGATGTCACGCTGACAGATGAGTTGACGGACATGGTGTTTACCCATGAGCCACAGACACAAGTCTGTTGATTTGAATTCATAACATTTTATTTATCAATCACTCTAAATTTGTAATTACATAAATGAATTTTCATTTATACATCGCTTTAAATTGAGACAAATAATATGCATTTCAGGATGTAGCAACGGTATCCCATACACCTCCCCCAGTTACCATAACTGCAACTTCGATGCCTGAGGTATAAATTTTGTAACATGTTAAAATAGAATAGTACACTTTGAATTCAAAAAAATACAAGATATACTAACTATCTTTAATACTTGGTCCAATTTTTGGTTTGTAGGTGTTGACAGGGGACGAAATGTCCTAGATTGATGACATCACGCTCTCAGCGATCGATTTTGGCCTACAAGGCTATACGGTATCATATTTTGTACAGCTCTTTTTTATGTATTGTTTTGATGGAATATGCAAGTTGTTTCATTTTAGATTTTTAAAATTATGTTTAATTTATTATCTGTACTAATATCTCATGTTAATTTTGTGTTTTTAGGGTACCCCCTCCACGTCTAGGGCTCGTCCTAAAAAAAAGAATTCCTCGAAGACGCCAAAATGTGTGAAGAAGGTAATTGAACACATTTTTAGTTGTACAATTGTTTGAAAATGTTGAAATCAAGTATTAGTTGGGGTTTGTAGAGTGATTAGTGTTTTTTTGTCTATTTTACATTTACAACGGCCATTGAGCTTTATGGATATGTTGAATGCACCTGATTCGCCCGTGGATCAAGAGAAGGTGGAGGTATGTATCTCTACTTTATTTTCTTGATTTCATGATTATATGCACGCGTACATGTGAACTTGTGATATATTATAATCTTATAATTTTTTCATACAAGAAATATCCATACCTATTTCGTCAATGGCGAACCCTCCTCCTTCCACTGGAGAAGCATCTCAAGATCCGGTACACTTTTGTTTGATATGTAAAATTAATTGTTTTCAACCTTCAATACTTATCATTATATTAATTGTATTTAATCTTTGTACATTTTTTGTATAGGTAATAGCGACTGTTTCTACATCGATGGTGAGCCATCCTCAATCCATTGGAGAAGCATCTCAGGCACAGGTACGTCATTGTTCTCTATATTATAGCTTTTAAGTGTTTTTGATATATTTATGTTAGTACATTGTATTAATTGTACATTTAATCTACAATAGACTCCTTCGCGGTATGGCCATAACGTGGATCAATTTAAGTATGTCTTCAAGAAAACTCCTAAGAGTGACAAGGAGAGGAGAGCGAAGACATTAGCTCCTGGATCAACCGATGAGGTAATCTACATTTCAATTGCAAAGGAATTAAAGTTAAATGCATAGTTATGTTGTTAATTGTGAACTATTTTCTACAAAAGAATTCTAACTTGGCTTTTGAATTGTGGTTTTGCAGCCATCTACAAAGCCGCGTACTGCACCGAAGAGGCTTGATTTTGATGATCCACCACAAGTTTAGGATCATATAGTGTTAGTTTTGGTCATAGAATGACCAATACATGTAGATATATTCTACATTTTTATTGTATATCGATTTGGACATGGCATATGCCACATTTTTGTAATACTTGTATTGACTTGGCAGACATGCCTTTTTTTATATATATTGTATATGGTGAAAATGGATAACAATAATAACAATATTGAAAGGCTAAATGAATCCAACCACAAAACCCTAGCCTAACAATCAATAAAGATCCACCATAACATATGAAGATTACCTAAGACAATGCATATCAAATGAAATCACAAAGATTATACCATTACATGTCCAATAGGGTTTTGATCTCCATTCTTCCTATCTCCATTGATCTTGCTTGATATATTTGCTCTCAGATTTTTATATGCACAAGAGCTCAACAAAGAACGGAATGTGGTTGCAAGTAGGATCGTAGTGTAGCCAAGTCTTCAAGATTAGTCATTAGGTCACTAGAATGATTGATTAGGGTTTGATAATGAAGGAAGCATCTCCTTAAATAGAAGACACAATATGAAATGGAGGGATAAGATTGAGAGGTGTAAAAAGAGAGGTCGGCTAGGATTAGAGGGTAGGTAAAAGAAATAGTAAAATAATGAAAGAGGTAGGTAGTGCAGGAATTAAGAGATGAATGACATGTGTCATGTGTAGAAAAAGCTAATGAATTAATTAAATAAATAAATATTTATTTAATTAATAGAAGAAGTAGGATAATTAAATAAATAAAATATTTATTTAATTTAGGAAAAGGATAATTTAAATAAATAAATGTATTTATTCAAATGAGAAATAAGGCTAGAAGAGGATAAATGAATTAATTAAATAAATAAAAATTTATTTAATTAATAGAAGAATTAGGCTTAGATAATTAAATAAATAAAATATTTATTTAATTAGACTGGACAATTTTGAGTGTCTACATTTTGCCCCTCTTTGAGACAATGCGGCTTGTCGCGTTGTTTCAAAGAAGATAATATGAACTGATACAGAGTTGCCCCAGAATGGGAATAATATGCCCCCTCGAGAGATTGGATGAAAATGTCTGAAAAGATTGCAGACAATCTCTCGATAAGAAAGAAAGGCTAGAATGGATTGACCGGATAAAGTGACAAAGTCATAGGATGAAGAATACTGACTCGGGAAATGAAGGCCAAGGCTAGGGTAGGCTATAAGATAGACCACGGGCAAAAGACATCCCCATTGTCATCTACACCTTCACGAGATCACAGTGCAGAGCAAAAAAAGAGCAGCAGCAGTCAGCAGCGATGGCTTTCGTACACAGATTCGACCGCGTTCGCCGATTTCAGAGACCAGCAGAGGCAAGAGAGCCGGTAAGTACCACCAAACCTCCTCGTACTTTGACGCATTCAATTTTGTCATTAATGCATGCTAGTTAGCAATAAATGCGCTTAGGAATAGGGCACAAAAAAAGTGCAAAAACGTGCAACCGCGTGTGCCTCGGTGCCAGGCGCGTCTGTGTCCAACAAGCGCGTTTGTGTCGGTGCAAGGCACGTCTATGTCTGGAACCGCGTTTGTGCTTGATGCGGGCACGTCTACATCCTGTAGGGGCGTTTGTGTGCCAAAGTCGCGTTTGTGAATAATTTAGGCACGTTTATGTCAAACAGGCGCATTTGTGTTGTTTAAGCGCGCTTGTGCAGTCAATAGGCGCGTTTGTGAGTTAGAAACGCGTTTGTGAGTTAAAAGTGCGTATATGTCAGAAAATGCAAGGTTTTGTCTTCTAGGTCAAATCGACAGTTCTGTGATGAACATACGCTGTCGATTGGATAAGCTGCTGAGAGGATACACTCAAGCAGGTCCTCTAGGAAGAGTAGGATAGATAAGGGCACTTTGTGATGAACAGTGAGCACCAAGATAGAGTACTTTGTGATGAACAGGGAGTACCCAAAGTATGAGCTGCACTTTGTGATGAACAGGGAGTGCAAAATGTGAGTAACACTTTGTGATGAACAGGGAATGTCACACACGTAGTACTTTGTGATGAACAGGGAGCACTACTAGGATAGATAGCAACACTTTGTGATGAATAGTGAGTGTCACTAGGATAGATAACCATATGCATTTAGATAGCGAGTAGCATTTTGTGATGAACATTGAATGCCACGATGACTGACATGATTTATTTGTTTGACTGCAGGAGTATTTGCCTATGTTGGAGTCACGGGAGAGATTCCCGTCCACACAGAGGTTGCGACCGGAGTTGTCGTTTCAGGATAGAGCTGCCATTGAGGAGATGGGATTGAGACACGTATTATATGTGCCTGAGTTTCGGGCAAACATGGGTTTGCTGACTGCGCTGGCCGAGAGATGGCATTCAGAGACATGTACATTCCATTTGCCGATGGGGGAGATGACAGTGACCCTCGAGGATGTTTACAGGATCCTACATATACCGATCAATGGAGAGCTGATTCCATATGATCGCGATGGAACAAAGAGGCTTTGAGACGGGTGTTCCAGGATCCCGACCTAGAGATGAGAGCAGGACATGTGGCATGGGACACCATGACCGCGACAGGGTTAGCCTTGCCAGCTGTGATTGGAGGAGCTATCAGTGGGTTCCTATGTCCGGACAGGGCGACACGGGGGTTGGCAGTGGGCTGGGGAGGAGCACTGGAGATATTGGTGACTCAGCACACCAGATATGCATGGGGTCCATGTGTTTTGGCCCACCTATATTATGAGCTACACCAGTTTGTCTACCATGGATCAGTGGGACTGGGTTGTGGAGTGACACTATTGCAGGTGTGGGCATACGAGCATCTGCCTATCACACGACCGATACACTTCAGAGGCAGAGGTCATGGACGGAGTTTTGTGCATCTGTATGACATGATCACTTCGCAACCTCAGATTGGCAGGTTAGAGCATTGGAGGTGAGTGATAGATGACATTGACATAGTCATCTGGAGGCTGTATCTGGGGTGTGAGGAGTGGGAGGATGACGCAGTGGAGCTGCCTTACACCTTCCGGAGCAGGTATTTGATTGGGCGGATGCCCTATATACTGGAGAGACAGCTGGTAGACAGAGTATGCAGACAGTATGGTAGGATCCAGAGGATGCCACGAGGCTCGGGTATGTATGCCCGCACAGTGAGGGATCAGGCGCAGTTCGGGCCATTGTTGTCATATGATCAGGCAGTTACACAGCTGGCAGAGATGGTGCCCCTACCCTGGGATATGTGGCCAGAGATTGAGGATGCAGGTATGGATGCAGAGTACTCCGCATATTGGGCAGAGCATCCGTTCCCGCGACTGACAAATCCAGGAGAGTTACTGGAGGGAGAGGTAGGAGGAGATGACGATGATGATGGTGGAGGTGATGGAGGCAGAGGCCGACGGAGGCGGAGGGGAGTAGTTGGGGAGAGGAGGGTGGCACCTTGAAGGGAGGGTGGACAGGAGGGACAGGCCCAGGTGGTGAGGGGTCGCGGTGGATTGCCCCTGCAGGTACCAGCAGCACAGGGTCCTAGAGCACAGGGACAGAGACAGGGACAGGTGCCAGTACAGGCACAGGGACAGAGACAGGTACAGGTACCTAGGCATGCACCGAGACAGGTACTCGTTCAGGCACCAGCACAGGTACAGGGACATGCACAGGGGCAGCTACAGGGGTAGGCACCCATAGAGGGAGAGCCACAGGCAGAGGCAGAGGGTGGGGATCCGGAGGAGGATGAGCTGATTGAGCTCAGGAAGATCTGCCAGGGCCAGGCAGATGAGATCCAGGATCTGGAGCGGGAGAGGGACCGACTCAGGACCAGGCTTAGAGATACTGAGCGGGAGAGGGATCAGGTGATTCAGCGCTATACTAAGGCTGAGACAGCGCCGAGGGAAGGGAGGCAGGCGGCGGAGGACGCAGGAGCAGGCTACGCATATGTCCTGCGAGCTGGAGAGGAGATCGCCTACTGGAGGGACCTGTATTATGGTGCTGTGCCAGCAGATCAGCGGGCGAGGAGCTTCCATAGACCATCGCAGATAGCGACGGCTATGGGAGGGAGCCGGAGGAGACAGACATCGAGTGGTGGGGTCATGGGTCCTCCACCACCACCAGACAGGCAGGGTGATCTTGGAGCGGGTCTTTCTAGGGCTCAGACTCCGTCGAGGCCAGGCGGCTCCAAGGGAGGGAGTTCATCATAGCCATAGAGGGCTCCCTTGTATCAGTATTTGTACCATTTTTTTGTATTGTAGACACCTGCGGATAATTTTGTAGCCATATGATTTTTTTGACATCATTGTATCATGACACATTTGATTATATATGAGAGATGATTCATTTTTGCGGCAGCTATATGCATGTGTACCTATGTGATGAGATGTTCTTATAATGTATGTTTTATGATATGGATGCAAATATGATGTAATGCAATATTTTTGTTCTTTTATGTTTTATATGTGATGTGTGATGCAAATGTGAATGTATGTAATGCAGATGAATATGATAATGCAAATGTAAATGGTGCTAACAGGTGTTGTGTGCAGGATGTGATGCAATTGTGATATCTATATGTATGTGTGAAATGCTTATATGTGGTAATGCAGGTGTAAACTACATGAAATGCAAATGTTTTTGGTGTGTCATTATACTCAGTCATGTGATAACAGGCTACGCGGACTCGAGAAGGACGATGGAAGTCAATCAAGAAAGGGGGATGAAAGATAGAAGATATGAACGTGAAAGAGCTTCTTGTGCGTTATCATCATTGAGCTTTATTATGGCAAAATAGGTTATGACAATCGAGGCATATGTTCGACCCAGAAAGTCATTGTACCTGTTTGCATGGAGATAAGACAGTCACAAACAAGGAATGCCCCAGTTCATACTAGACTCACAGTGTCCTCATATCCTTGGACAAGTCATAGCATTACTAAAAGACAATCCACAGACAGCAAATACAAGTAGGTGACGATACCCCATCCTCGCCTTTCTAGTCAAAGACATCCTGGAGATAGAATCTCTAGTCAAAGACATCCTGGAAAAGCTAAAAGACATGTCACCAAAAGATAAAATCAAAAGAAAACCAAGACTCGACACCAACATCCACTGTAGTCCTCAAGTTTAGTGTCTCTTGTCACTTGTATAAGTCTTATTTTGATTGTGGTCACAATGTTTACTTTCACAAAAAGGATAGATAGCACTGAACCATATGTTGTCCGAGTCTGTTAAAAGATTTGATTTGTTGAAGCCCATTGTTGCTGCTGTGTCTCATCTGAAACTGACTGAATCCATGAAACTGATACTTTATTGCGGAGAAGACAAAACTTTATTGCGGATATGTGATGCAAATGTTGCTTTATTGCGGATTGTGCGCGAATAGACTGCTGGAAGAAACTGTACTCCTCGAAACATGTGATGTTCTCAGTTCCACACCCATTACTAGACGTAGGAATTGCCTTAGCCACAGATAGGATCTGATTTATTATGGATGGAAAGGGAGTGAAAAAGGGGGTTTATTATGAATGGCTAACCAATCTTAAGCAGATCAATAACAAGCCATGATGGGAATGGGTAAGTTTATTGTGAGTGAATAGGTTGTGAGTGTGTGCAAAGTGAAATGATGAAAGAGAATCCTGAAGGAGGGAGGAGCAATGTCTCTACACATGGTGCTGGTGACCCAGTTTTCACCATGGTACTTGCCCAGGGCGCCACCGAAGTGGTTTTCACCGTTGGACGAAATTATTTCTCTTTACTTTTTTTGATTTTTCAATTTTATTTTTTTTTGTTGTCACAAGGTGCCTGTTTGCCAGGTTTTCACCAAGTAACGATTTTTTTGCTTTTATAATTTTTTTGTATTTTTGAAATTAGGATATTCCGGAGAGCTATGTGTAGAACCTGCGAAGGTGCATGCTGTTGATAGGATCCTCCAAAGGTTCACCTTCTGTAGTTGAGAGCTGATATGCCCCAGATCCATAGGCTGCTGTGATGATGTAAGGACCAAGCCAGTTTGGTTCGCACTTGCCCCTCTTCTCTCTGTCTTGTTGATTCTTGGGATTTTCTCTTAGAACCAAGTCACCTACCTCAAACGTGCGAGGCTTGACTTTGTGATTGTAGCTGCGACTCATTCGTTGTTGGTAAGCCTTGAGATGATTAAAAGCAGTTTGTCTCCGTTCATCCAGCAGTTCTAGTTCTTGTAAGCGAGAGACCCTGTAATCTTCATCGTTGATGATGTTTTGCAAAGAGACTCGTAAAGAAGGTAACTCGACCTCAATAGGCAAGATGGCTTTAGCGCCGTAGACAAGTGAATAGGGTGTAGCTCCTGTAGGTGTGCAGACACTTGTGCGGTAGGCCCAAAGTGCAGGATTGAGTTGGATATGCCAGTTACGGCCAGCGTTGTCGACTGTCTTTTTGAGGATTTTAAGAATTGTTTTATTAGACGCCTCAGCTTGGCCATTACCTTGGGGGTAATATGGTGTGGAGAAACGATGGGAAATATGGAAGCGGTCACAGAGTTCACGAACATCCTGATTTTTGAAGGGATGCCCGTTATCAGTAATAATGGACTTAGGAATGCCATATCGGCAAATGATATAATTAAGGATGAAGGTAGCAATTTGTTTCCCAGTGACTTGTGTGAGAGGCACGGCTTCAATCCACTTTGTGAAATACTCTGTGGCTGTGATAATGAATTTATGTCCATTGGAAGAAGGAGGGTGAATCTTGCCTATGAGATCTAGGCCCCACTGACAAAAGGGCCAAGGAGACACAAGTGGTTGTAGTTCTTGTGCTGGTGCATGTATGAGGTCTCCATGAATTTGACATTGCTTACATTTCTTGACAAACTGATATGAGTCTTTTTCCATATTGGGCCAGTAATATCCAGTCTTGATGAGTTTCTTGGCCAAGGTAGGACCACTAGCATGCCGACCACATATCCCTTCATGCACTTCACATAATGCAATCTGAGCTTCGTCGCTTTCTAAACATCTAAGAAGAGTGCCATCTAGACCTCGTCGGTATAGGATATCAGCTAGAATGACATATCGAGAGGATTGGCGAATGAAAGTGTGGCGTTGGTTGTTTGATAGATCAGGAGGTAAGATATTGTTACGAAGATATGTGAATATGGAACCATATAACTGGGATTCGGGACCAACAACGCATATCATTTCAGTAGGAGTGATCTCATATGAAGGAACCAACAGGTTGTCTACCAGGAACTCATAGCAGGTTTCATTTTGAGGCAGGTCAATTAGTGAAGCAATTGTAGCCATGGCATCTGCAGCACGATTCTGCTCTCTTGGTATGTGCTCAAAATCTATCTTTGTGAAGTGTTGTTTCAAATCATCTACCAGTTGCTTGTAAGGCATTAATTTTTCATCTTTTGTTTGGTAATCATCAGTTGCTTGACGGATGACAAGTTGAGAATCCCCAAAAACACGAAGCTCTTGGATCTTCCACTGAACCGCAATTCGTAATCCAGTTGTTAATGCCTCATATTCCGCTATATTGTCAGTGCAAGGAAATGATAAGCGGTATAATTTTGGTATAGAATCGCCTTGAGGCATTATAAAGAGAATACCAGCTCCTGCCCCATGCTGTGTGTATGAGCCGTCAAAGTATAGTTGCCATGGCCTTGCATGTGATATCGTTAAAATGGATTCATCTGGAAATCCTGAATTTATAGGAACATCATCTATCATGGGAGCATCTGCTAATTGATCCGTGATTGCTTGTCCTTTTATTTCTTTTCTATCCACATACTCGATGTCGAATTCACTAAGGATCATTACCCACTTGGCCAGTCGCCCAGTAAGTGTAGCTTTATTGAGAAGATATTTTAATGGATCAATTCTTGCAATCAACTTGGTCTTGTGAGTGAGCATATAATGTCGTAATTTCTGTGAAGCAAAGACCACAGCGAGACATGCATGCTTGATTGGTGTGTAGTTTAGCTCATATCCCACCAATGTGCTACTGATATAGTATACTGCTTTTTCCTTGCCGTCAGCAATTTGTTGTGCTAGGAGTGCCCCCAGTGTTGTTGGAGTAGCTGATATGTATAGTAACAAAGGCTGATCTGGAATTGGTGGCATCAAAACTGGCGGATTCAAAAGATAATCTTTGAGTGTCTGAAAAGCTTGTTGACAGTTATCATCCCATTTGAACTTGATATTTTTATGTAGCAGGTGTTGAAAAGGATTACACTTATCTGCAAGTTGTGCTATGAATCTTCGTATAGACTGGAGTCTCCCTTGTAAGGATCGAAGTTGACTGATATTTCTAGGTGGCGGCATGTCCAAGATAGCCTTGACTTTTGCTGGATCGGCTTCGATTCCTCTTTTGGACACAATGAATCCTAGGAGCTTCCCGGAGGTTACTCCAAAAACACATTTCTTGGGGTTTAATCTTACCTTGTATTTTTCCAACCGATCAAAGACGACTGAAAGTATGTCCAAATGTGTATCTCTGTCTATTGATTTTCCCAAGAGATCGTCAACATAATCTTCCATGGTTATGTGCATGAGATCATGAAAGATAGTGGTCATTGCTCTTTGATATGTAGCGCCTGCATTTTTCAGCCCAAAGGGCATGACATTCCAATAGAAAGTTCCCCATGGACAAGTGAATGATGTTTTGTGTTGATCCTCGGGTGCAATCCTGATTTGATTATAACCAGAAAATCCATCCATTAAAGATAACATTTCATGACCTGTTGTGAGATCAACGATCAAGTCGATATTTGGTAATGGGAAGTCATCTTTCGGACAAGCTTTGTTGATGTCTTTGAAATCTGTATATATTCTGATTCTGCGATCTGGTTTACTGACAGGTACTAAATTGGAGATCCATTCGGGATAATCAATTGGGTGTATGAATCCGACATCCAATAATTTCTCCAGCTCTGCTTTGACTAGTAATGCCACTTGTGGATGCATTTTCCTTAATTTTTCTTTCACTGGCTTTGCCCCCGGTTTGACTGTCAAATGATGTATTACCAAATCCGGATCTAGTCCAGGCATATCAGCGTATGACCATGCAAAGTTGATTTGTCGTTCTTTGAAGAAGCTTATGAATTTCGACCTTTTGGACTCTGTCAATGATTGAGCTAGGAATATGTTGTGTGGAACCTCTTCTATACCAATGTTTGTTTTGATAGTCTCCTCTACCAACATGGATGAATTTTCCTCATATGATGCTGGGAGAATGTCGAGCCTTCCATCTTCGGGTGCCTCAGAGAGGTTTTCGCCCTCAGATACGTCCTTTCTTTTTACTTTTTTGGGATCAGATAGCGCCACAGTGTGGTTTTCACCATAAGATCCTTGTTTTGTTCTTATTTTCACATTTTTGCAACTGGAAGGTCCGACACCCTCACCGAAATATGCAATGTTGTTGAGTTCTATGGTGTATCCTGCTTTATGGTCCCCAGGGGGAAGATCATCTCGTATGCCAAGATAGTCGATAATAGCTTCGTCATTTTGAAATGTATCAAATTGTGCTGGTCCGTCATAATCCCAATCAATGAGTTGGGGGTGAACAAGGGGAAGGCCTTTAATGTTTTCAGAGTTTGCAGGGCTAAGAGTGAAGATGTGGTTATATTCAGGTATATCGAGGCAATCGTCGAGGTCATCAATGGCACTCTCCTCATCAGTTTCGATCGCAAGCGAATCCAAATTGTCATCACTAGCAGCGCCTTCTGGGACAGGTGTCTTCATCCTATGTGATTTCGACCTAAGACCTTGGAACGAAGACTGTGCGGAATCCTTATGGGTTGTTTCTTGACCAACTCTGAACCTTTTATAAAATTCCTCTTCTTCTGTGGGTTCATCTGGCTCTCTGAATGTCTCGGTGAGCTCATAGTCACTGGAGGATTTGTCTGAACCCCATTCCCATTCGTTGGAATCTGTGGAATAGTAATCCTCTTGTTGAACTTTGGCAATTTTGATTTGTGATGCCCCTTCTGTCCTTTTAGTATGGATCTTGGAAGTCAGAAAACCAAGTCCCTTTGAGCGTTCCCTTTTTACAGTTAATTCAGGCTATAAGGGCTCCATGACCCCTTCTTTGCGTAACCCGAGAGGGATTTTTCCATCATACCCGAATCTTTGCAGAATCTTGAAGCCTTTGCCATATTTCTCACAGGGTATATTGATCTGATCTTGTGTGTCCTCTTCAATATCTTTGTAAAGCATTTTGTATAAATCTTCCTCTTCTAGTTCGCCCCATCTTTGAAAGGTAGTAGGATCCCATTTGAGTATCATGATGGATATTTGCTTGTTAGGATGTGGCCTTCCATATTCTTTTGGAGAGCTCATGACTTGTCGTAAATACATGGTCTGATTTAAAGTGTATTCTCCCATGCCTTTGTCTTGAAATTTGCCTTTAAGTTCACCTTGTTTTGATGTCGAAGGTTTTAGTGACTCAGGGTCAATGTATGCCGAAGAAGGAACAGCCTCCCGATTACTGGGAATGATAGTCTCAGTATGTGATCTCAAGTTATTGCAATATATGAACGGATTAGGATCACCGTTAACTGTTACCTCGACTCCATTATGAGGAAACTTAATGCATTGATGATATGTCGATGGGACTGCCCTCATTTCATGAATCCAAGGACGTCCTAGCAATATATTATATGTGAGATCCAGATCTAGGACTTGATAAACCACATCCTTTGTAACTGGCCCAATTCTTAGAGGTAAGGTGACTGTGCCCTTGGATGAACGCTCTTCATCGTCATATGCCTTGATGGTAATTTGATTTGTTGAATTCATAGCTTTATCAGAATATCCCAATTGTTTAATGGTGCTCAATGTACAAATGTTTAGACTTGCTCCTCCATCTATCAGGACTCGCTTTATTCGATGTTTGTGTATGAAGGCTTCAACATGTAAAGGTGCATTATGAGGCTAACTTACGGAGGCGTCATCGGCTTCTGTGAATGTGAGAGAGTGGGGAACGGAAAGGTATCCCACCATGGCTTGAAACTGGTCCACGTTCAGATCAGTAGGAACAACAGTGTCTCTCAAGATTTTGTCAAGAATAGCTTTATGAGCAGGGGATATACGTAAGAGCTCAAGGATGGAGATGAGCGCGGGTGTTTTCCCTAACTGTTCTACAAGGTCATACTCAGGCTTGGTTGATGAAGAAGTGGTATTTTTAGTAGAGGCACCTGGCAACGTAATCTTACCTCGACGGGTTGTAACATGACATTCAGAGGTAGATTCGGAAGAAGATCCAACACCTCTTAGGACAATCTTGGGTCGCTGAGGAGGATTCTCAGGATTTTTGTTCTTGATGGTAATAGTAGAGATATGATTGTCCATCGAGATGTGATTGATAGTTGAGTCATAGTTGTAAGGTGCTCTAGTATAGTTGGCTTGATCATCTGTGACTTTGGCTTTTCCCTTGTCATGCTTTGGGAATGGCTCTTTAAACATCTCATGTTCTTGGTTAGATGAGTGTCCCTCAATCTCAATGTCACCTCTATCAATGAGATCTTGCACAATGTTCTTCAGTCGATGGCAATTACCTGTCTTGTGACCCTTGCTCTTATGAAATTCACAATACTCATCATCATTCCACCAATTTGATTTAACCTTTGGTTCATATGGAGGAAAATCTGGAACTGTGATCACTTTATTTGTTACAAGCTTTTTGAAGACTGATTCAAGTGGCTCTCCCAATGGGGTGTACTTCCTTCGTGGTCTAGAAGTTGTTTGAGTATTCACTTGATTGTTTGTAGAACTTGATCCCGAAAAGATGAATTTGGGTCGCACTGTATTGGCATCAACAACACCATCATTGACTGTGTTCTTGTTTTTATTCCAAAATCTTGGCTTGTCTTTTCCTTTAAAGTCATCTTTGGTCTCTTTGAATATCTTAATGACTCCTTGTTCAATCAAGACCTTTTCTGTTGCTAAGCCCTTTTCAATAACATCCTTGAAGGTGGACAAACAAGCTTTCCTTAGATCATAGCCAATGTCCTTGTTAACGTTCTGAGTGAACATTTCTACCATTTGTTTCTGTGGGATTTCGCAAGAGCATCTGCTAGCTAGATTTCTCCATCTTTGTAAAAATGACGCAAAAGATTCTCCCTCCTTTTGCTTAGTATTGCAAAGAGTAGTTACTGAGATATCTGTTTCTATATTGTAGGAGAAATGCTGAATAAATGCCTCTGCTAAGTCACCCCATGACTTAATACCGGGCGGTAGTTGAGAGAACCATTCCATAGCTTGATTGCCTAAGCTTTGCGGGAACCACCTCATCAAATATGTTTCTTCTGCCGCTACCTCAATGCAGGCTGTGAAAAATTGTCGTATGTGTGCCTTGGGGTCTCCTTTTCCTCTATACTTGTCAAATTTTGGCGTCACAAAGTGTACAAGAAATGGAGGCATTGGGATGCTCTTATCAAATGGATAAGGACATATGTCTCTCATAGTGTATGTTGGTTTTGGTGTACGCATGTCCTCCATTTTCTTTTGTAGATCTTTGATTTGTTGCTCCAAATTGCTCTTGGGGGGAGATCGATTTCTTGTAGCATATCCCGTGTTTGAGACACCAATTTGAGGAGGAGCTTGTTGCATGTATGGATGATACTGATCGTAGACATGTTCATATGGAGGAGGTCTATATTGATGCGGCATATAGGGAGCACTTGGCATAGCTTCATGTTGAGGAACCCCACATCTATTTTGTGCGTGTATACCATATTCTATAGGCATTTCATTTTCTATTGTGTTGCCTCCAAATTTGACATGAGGTTTCCTTATGTCCAAATTTTGAGCATGCCTTTGAATGTCCACTTGTTTTGATTGATCCATAGCTTGAGCATGTGATTGAGCATATCTATCTATATAAGGCTTCCATAATGGTCTTCGAAGGTAAGTATCATATGTTTGAGCTTGTGTATGTGGGATTTTTGGTTTTTGAAGCAAAGCTGATGGTGATTCAGGTACCATATGCGGTCCTCTATTTCCTCCACTATTGGGTCTCCTTTGATCCATGTTGGAGTGAGTTTGTTGCGAGGGTCGGTTTTCCATAAGTTGAGACATGTCAAAGTCATGAGGTATTTTAGCTCCACTTTGTGCCATCATGTGTAAAAAGTACTGTCTATCCCTCTTCATTATCTGTTCAACCAATCTATTGAAATGGGGATTCATTATGGATTCTTCTATATCTGCTGATTGTATTGAAAAGTTGTCCACATTGTCATTGTGTGTAGCATTGTTGTTTGTAGTGTCTGTGTTTTCCACATTGGGATTGTTTCTATAAACATCCATGTCCGGCAATGTAGTGTGCTTAGGATTGAAAAATAAATCATTGTCATACTCATAAGAACTCATGTTTGCGGACTCTTGAGCTTCTTTAGCTTGTCTCCTAGATTTTTGAAGGTGGGTTTCAACCATGAACTAGGTGTTTGACCAAGATGTGAGAGACTAGATGAAAAATGAAAAGAGTATGGAAGACCAAAAGTTGTATGAAGTGTAAATGAATCTTGAGGTGTACTTGCAATGTCCAAAGTGTAAGACCAAGTATGTAAGTAGTAGAGTAGGTGTAACTTCCAAAGAGATGATAGTTTCTCTTGATGAGGTAAGCTGACCTTGACTCTAAGTAAGACCAAATGAGACCCAAAGGTAAGAAACCTTGATGAGGGACCACTTAGCAAATTGTAGTTGTATGCAGTATGTTGACAAAGTATGATGAGGACAAGCAAGTGACCTTTTTGACTCAAGTTTAGACAAGTATGAATGTAAAATGAGATGTGAAGCAATGATGGACTGTATGAGACCCAAGGACAGATTGAATGCTAGATGAAACCTGAAGAAACAACCTAGGAACTCAAGTATTCCGAAACTATTTCCTTTGTTTGGTGGACTGTAAAAATTTTCAATTCTGGACACAAACGCTTCTGTATAATTCACAGACGCGATTCCCAGATACAGACGTGTCTCCGTTCGACACAGACGCTGCTAAAAACATAGACGCTATTATGCCCTTCACAGACACGCTTAGATGACCCAGATGTGGTTAAAACAGACACAGACGCATTTCTGTAAACTTCGTGCAATTTTTTCCAATCTGTGAAGTTGTTTTGTTGTGACCAAATCCGACTGTTTGACTGTTTTTCGTGACAAGAGGACACAATGTTGATGAGGACTCAATGTTTGCAAGTGTTTAGACTCCAAAAGTGTGTTGTTTAATGTAAAATGTTTTGCATACACTTGAAGACACAAAAGACACAATGTTTTGTTGTTTGGTCTTGAATGTTTGAATGTTTAACATAAGACAAGCACAATTCTTATGGCTGGCCAAGACAATAGTTGTTGATCCCACATAGGGTTTTACCCCCGAGGCTACGCTATTCAGAGCGGATACTTAGATGCTTGACCTCACTGGCTCCACCCTCGGCACTCACTTCTCGGGTCAGCCAAGCATCAGTCCCCATGAAAACTCCCCATGGCGAACTTTGTATCTCTACTAAGAACCGTATGTGTGTGGGCCGCTAACAGAGGTCCGACCTCCTGCCCCAACAACTAGAAAGATTTGGGCTTCTAAAACAAAAAGGTGCTAGTAAGGGCATCCGCTCGTGTGGCCATACATGCGGCACTTTCAACTCTATAAATACAGAAGGCTCCCAGCCGGTAGGGGTTACGCCCTACAAATGATCAAATAAATTTGATCAAACGGGTTTATGGGGAGACATAGTGTCGGTATGAACTAATCAGCACACGTTATTCATAGTTTTCACCATGAATACATTTATTTATAGTGGTTTGGAAGAAGATGGCCTTTCTTTTGCTACCACTTGGGTCGTTCTCTTCTCACTAGTAGTCCTAATGACCACACGGGAAGACAGGCCCTCTAAAGATTAAACAAAAAGAGCCTATTGCTCAAGACACAAAAGACAATGATTCAATTTTAGTGCAGCAATGGAAGTGTTTGCTAATCTATGAAAACAAGGCACACACCAAAATTTCAAAACCCTAGCCAAGGACCTGCAACAAAATTTGTTAGTAGTTTGGGTTGTTTCAAATGATCACCCATTCCTGCAAACACACGAGTTAGGTAAATTTTAAAAACCCAAAAGACTTTGTGAAAGAGGGGCCTTCAACAAAAACATTTTTTTGCTTCTAAAATAAGCTGCACAAACTTAGTTAGCTAGATCTGCAAGGGTTAGTCCAAAAATAAACCAAATCTGAAACCCTAAGTGCGAAATCCGAAAGTCAAATCAAAGAAAATTTTAAAATTCCAAAACAGTAAAAACACAGATGCTATTATACCAAACACAGACGCGGTTCTGTGATGCACAGACGCGGCCAAAACACACAGACGCCCTTCTCAGACACAGACACGATCAGAAGTAACGCAGACGTGATTATGAAACACAGACGCCCCTTTCTGAGACCTGCAAAATAAAATTTGTCAAAAATGCAGACGCGATTCCAGATTCCGTAGACGCTCCTGAAACTCAGAAACGCGATCCGAAAGTTCGCAGACGCGGAAAAACCTAAAATGCCATCGAAAAATGTCCGATCTACAACTTCAAAAACGCAAAATCTGCAACAAAAAGGTTAAATGCAAAGGGACAAGAGTCCCACCGGGCGTGCCAAAATGTATATGGTGAAAATGGATAACAATAATGACAATATTGAAAGGCTAAATGAATCCAACCACAAAACCCTAGCCTAACAATCAACAAAGATCCACCATAACATATGAAGATTACCTAAGACAATGCATATCAAATGAAATCACAAAGATTATACCATTACATGTCCAATAGGGTTTTGATCTCCATTCTTCCTATCTCCATTGATCTTGCTTGATATATTTGCTCTCAGATTTTTATATGCACAAGAGCTCAACAAAGAACGAAATGTGGTTGCAAGTAGGATCGTAGTGTAGCCAAGTCTTCAAGATTAGTCATTAGGTCATTAGAATGATTGATTAGGGTTTGATAATGAAGGAAACATCTCCTTAAATAGAAGACACAATATGAAATGGAGGGATAAGATTGAGAGGTGTAAAAAGAGAGGTCGGCTAGGATTAGAGGGTAGGTAAAAGAAATAGTAAAATAATGAAAGAGGTAGGTAGTGCAGGAATTAAGAGATGAATGACATGTGTCATGTGTAGAAAAAGCTAATGAATTAATTAAATAAATAAATATTTATTTAATTAATAGAAGAAGTAGGATAATTAAATAAATAAAATATTTATTTAATTTAGGAAAAGGATAATTTAAATAAATAAATGTATTTATTCAAATGAGAAATAAGGCTAGAAGAGGATAAATGAATTAATTAAATAAATAAAAATTTATTTAATTAATAGAAGAATTAGGCTTAGATAATTAAATAAGACTGGACAATTTTGAGTGTCTACATATATAAATATTGATATTCGATCCAATAAATGTGTAATGAGTTTATTATTTTGTATTCGTTGTATTTTGTGGTTGTCCTTTTATAAATTTAAATGAATATTTGCATATGTAATCAACAATATGAATATAAACAACAAAAATATATAATATAAAGCATTGCAATCATGGAATATGATTTGATAAAATTTCTAAAATGTTGAATTAACTCTACAAAATTCCTTGTATTCAATTCATTATTGTGTATTCAATGTATTTGGTGGCTGCCCTTTTATAAATTTAAATGAATATTTGCATATGTAATTAATAATATGAATATAAACAACAAAAATCGACAATATGAATATAAACAACAATGTGTTTGGTGCGAGAGCACCTTCACGCTCGCAATGGTCAAATTTTGTTCCTCGTGTGCACAAACCGACATTGCGAGCGTGTTTGGGTGGGCATGTTTACGCTAGGCATGGCCCTGTCATGCATCCCAAAGCACCAGAACGTCGAGAGTCATACCCTACCGGTGTGATCTCTCAAGTGCCCCGAGTCCCAAAAATTACCAAAATTTGTTGGACTGTTTCTTCCAATCCATGACACATTTTGTTGATCTATTTGATCCCGTGGGGTTGTGTGAGGCTCCTCTACAATGGCCTATCTCTGTTTTTTACGACTCGGAGCCATTTTCAATTAGTAGCATTTTTTCGCCTGCTCAAAAAACCGTCAGTTGCTTGCAAGGAAAAGTTGCAAGATTGGCTAGAATTGATTATGTTCCTCATGTGCATAAAGCAACGTCGTGAGCATGTTCGGGTGGGCATGTTTACGCTAGGCATGGCCCTGTCATGCATCCCAAAGCACCAGAACGTCGAGAGTCATACCCTACCGGTGTGATCTCTCAAGTGCCCCGAGTCCCAAAAATTACCAAAATTTGTTGGACTGTTTCTTCCAGTCCATGACACATTTTGTCGATCTATTTGATCCCGTGGGGTTGTGTGAGGCTCCTCTACAATGGCCTATCTCTATTTTTGACGACTCGAAGCCATTTTCAATTAGTAGCATTTTTTCGCCTGCTCAAAAAACCGTCAGTTGCTTGCAAGGAAAAGTTGCAAGATTGGCTAGAATTGATTCTGTTCCTCGTGTGCACAAAGAGACATCGTGAGCATGTTCGAGTGGGCATGTTTACGCTAGGCATGGCCCTATTGTGCATCCAAAAGCACCAGAACGTCGAGA
This sequence comes from Cryptomeria japonica, assembly GCF_030272615.1. Taxonomy (NCBI): domain Eukaryota; kingdom Viridiplantae; phylum Streptophyta; class Pinopsida; order Cupressales; family Cupressaceae; genus Cryptomeria; species Cryptomeria japonica. The sequence goes on along the minus strand of NC_081407.1, from coordinate 348,333,593 downwards.
GTCATACCCTACCGGTGCGATCTCTCAAGTGCCTCGAGTCCAAAAAATTGTCAAATTTTAACGGACTGTTTCTTCCAATCCATGACACATACAGTCGATCTGTTTGATCTCGTGAGGCTCCTCTATAATAGCCTATCTCGATTTTCGATGACTCGGAGCCATTTTCAATTAGTAGCATTTTTTCACCTACTCAAAAAACTGTCAGTTGCTTGCAAGGAAAAGTTGCAAGATTGGCTAGAATTGATTTTGTTCCTCGTGTGCACAAACCGACATCGTGAGCGCATCCGGGTGGCATTTTTATGCTAGGCATGGCCCTGTCATGCATCCCAAAGCACCAGAACATCAAGAGTCATACCCTACCGGTGCGATCTCTCAAGTGCCCTAAGTCCAAAAAATTGTCAAAATTTGACGGACTATTTCTTCCAATCCACAACACATACGGTCGATCCGTTTGATCCCGTGGGGTCGTGTGAGGCTCCTCTACAATGGCCTATCTCAGTTTTCGATGACTCAGAGCCATTTTCAATTAGTAGCATTTTTTTGCCTGCTCAAAAAACCATCAGTTGCTTGCAAGGAAAAGTTGCAAGATTGGCTAGAATTGATTCTATTCCTCGTGTGCACAAACCAACATCGCGAGCGCGTCCGGGTGGGCATTTTTATACTAGGCATGGCCCTATCATGCATTCCAAAGCACCAAAACGTCGAGAGTCATACCCTATTGGTGCGATCTCTCATGTGCCCTGAGTCCAAAAAATTGTCAAAATTTGACGAACTGTTTCTTCCAATCCACAACACATACAGTCAATCTATTTGATCCCGTGGGGTCACGTGAGGCTCCTCTACAATGGCCTATCTCGATTTTCGACGACTCAGAGCCATTTTCAATTAGTAGCATTTTTTCGCTTGCTCAAAAAATCGTCAGTTGCTTGCAAGGAAAAGTTGCAAGATTGGCTAGAATTGATTTTGTTCCTCGTGTGCACAAACTGACGTTGCGAGCGTGTCCGGGTGGGCATGTTTACACTAGGCATGGCCCTGTCATGCATCCCAAAGCACCAGAACATCGAGAGTCATACGCTATTGACGCAATGTAGAAGTTGCTTGACAACTTTTTTGACAATTTTTTTTTACAACAATGACAATTTTTGCTCAAATTGTATCTAGTCTCAATCTATGACCCCTATGACCCAATAATGACTCAAATAATTATCCATGATTATACAAGAATCAAGAATGCTCATGATTGACCAGGGACACATCACATATACTCAAAACATAGTCACAAAACATTGACACACAAAATAGTCACAAAACATTGTCACATATTATTCAAAAATTTGCCTCTAAATATGGTCAAATAAGCTCTTGGCTATTTGATTATACAAAAAATTGTCTTACAAATCATCTCATGGGCTTTTATACAAAATTTGGCATTACAATATATGTGATTCAGCTCATCACCATTTTAATATACAAATCATCTCATGGGCTTTTATACAAAATTTGGCATTACAATATGTGCGATTAAGCTCATCGCCATTTTAATATACAAAATTTGGCATGTACATATGTACAAATCAGCTCATTGCCACTTAAATATACAAAATTATGCCCCTAAACATGTAAAAATCAGCTCATGGGCATTTATATATAAAAAAAATGAATATAGAACAATTTGTCGATGATTTATACAGAATTCTCAAAATCATTCTACTCTGAACTGTAAAATCAATCAAGTAAGCCTTCAGGATCAACTCTAACCCGTATTGTGTCAAGTATTGCCTCGTGGTCAGATTCACGAAGTTTCCATAAAATCTTGTTATGAAGTCTACCACGATACTTCATCAAATGAATATTTGTTGCAACAACAAGGTTAGAGAAATGAAGAATATGTCTGTGTGTTTCAAAGTCTTCGAACAACCAAACATCATAATTCTTGATAGGGTATCTCCGAAGCCATGTTCCTGTCACGACAACAGACCCTATTGGGTACTCAATACCCTCTCTATCAATGATTGTGGTTGTCAATTTTCTTTTAGGCTCAACACAACGACACAAATAGTAATATGTTCCTTCTTCATTGTTCTCTTCTGCAACAACTGCATACACGTGACCTACATTTTATAAAGTGTTAATTAATACCAAAAATAAAGTATGATGTACAACAAAATGAACCAAAAAGAATACTTGCAAAAAAATTAACTCAAAAAATCACCTGAATCCACTAGGTCGGATACATGGTCAAAATCCACTGATGTCTCCATCTGGCTCAATTGTAGTGCTTTGGGAATTTGATATGAGTCAATGGGAACCAACAGTCTACAAGACCATTTGTCAACCCACTCTTCTGATTCACATTCTTCCCATAAACAATACATGCATGAAGAACAAAAACATACCATTTGTCTTGTATAAATTACCAGTGGACTTGAATTTGAACTCATAAATGAATGCATATCACTCGATCCTGCAACTATACAACAATCTAGATAGTTTTCAATGTTAGATTCATTAATCAACCAAAAATATCTACAAACCAATGACGTACCTGGATTACCTGGACCCATCGTACACTTACACCATCGCACAATTATTTCTGCGTCTACCAACTCAGCACCACCTTCGTACTTCAATTCTTCCCTAGCTAGGGCTCTTTTCACACATGCTCATGCACCATCGTCCTCTCCCTCACCATGTCCAGCCTCAGTGAAATTCCAAAAATGTTGTACACCGCTTGTCACATGCATTCTTGTCAACCAATAAAACATCCTTGCATTCTTGAATTGTGCGGTGCAATTATCTGACCATATTAAGTTTCAGTTGTATTGTATGTTCCTTTCCCTGAAACTATCATAGAAAACTTTAAAGCATCCTTGTACAAAATCTGATGAATGAGTATGATCATCACTTATGTAGAAGTGATACTCTCTTACAACCTTTCTATCCTCCTCTGTACTATCATCTGCATGCATGAATTCTATGTGTACAAAAATAGAAACTTGTGTAGAGTGATAATACATGGATTGCACTTCATTTTGATGTTGTAGTGTATAATTTTCAGAAAAATCAATGATAGGGACAATGGTGCCAAGAGGAAATGTGTCCTTACACAACTTGAATTGCTCATCTAACCATCGAGCTCTATGTGTATGTATTATGTACTCATAAACTAGTTTCTCTTGAAACATTTTCATAAATTAAGCTACACATATATCATTTTTCACTAGCTCACACCTCTTCAAATATTTTCCATCTTTAACTCCATATGTGACTGTCTTGTTTTTTCCGAAAGAAACTAGTTTCGTACAAATTTCATGTGTGCTCTCCAAATGTATGCATCTTGGTAAACGTTGCAAACCACCACATATAGCACAAGAACCTTCCAAACAAGGAATCTTATAATAAATGCAACCATCATGTCTATTACATAACACACTTGAAATAAATTCTTTTGCCGACTTAGGAGGTGCTTGTATATTACATTCCTGCAAAACATCGTTAGTGTGCAAAGTAGAACAAATATGATGAAAAATATCATAATGCATAAAAAATTCAATATGCATCCTACAACAACACGTGGTACGTACATGATTAATCTTAATATAAAAAGGTTTTGCCATTTCAAAAAATCTTTGAGAAATTTTTATTTGAGGAAACTTTTGAAGGAATCTTTCATAAAATTTAGTTTAAGTCATATCCAAATAGTGTTTCGCATGTGGTTCACGATTTTTAGACCCAATTTGCATCCTAACAACATCTCTTTGGTTGGGCGATACTCTTGTGTTGTCATGCCAAAAAATTTCAATTAATGTTTTTAGTGCATCTACAACAACCTTGTCTTTGTGTGGTAGTCTACCCAAAAATGCCCAAAGAGAATTATTGTTAGGTTCCTCTATTTGTTCTCGCCTCTTTAATGCTTTACTTAATGTTGTTCTACTAACGTTTAATGACTTACTTGTTTTGCTTATCAAACGATCTTTTTTTATTTTCTTGCTCATTGTGGTTGATGTAATGACACGTCGAGTTGCATTAGAATCTTTACTACGTGATTTTGAACCAATAGATTGATATGCATCAAATAGATTTCTGACAATAGTTCTTTCACTGTTACTTTCAGATGATCTTAGGCCTAGAATTTTCACTGTCTCTCTAAAATTCAAATTTTTAATCATTTGAACAATTAATTGACATCTTGCAGTTTGATTTAAGTTTTTAAAATAGTTTTGCCATATTCTTTTAACCATTCTCCTACAAGTTCGTTCATCATTTTATTGGGCATTGACTTCAATATATTCTCATCAATGTCAATTAGATACTTTGGTTTCCTACGAATGATTCTAGGAGGTGTTAACATCGGTGCATTATGTACATTCAATTTATCAAGTAGAGAAGGTGTAATATGTTCATCATTTAATTGATTATTCAATGCGGTATCTTCTTCAATTGCATTAGGTTCAAATGGTAAATTATCAAATGTTTCTTCTTCAATTGCATTAGGTTCAAACGGTAAATTATCAAATGTTTCTTCTTCAATTGCATTAGGTTCTAACAGTAAATTATCAAATGTTTCTTCTTCAATTGCATTAGGTGCATTATATTCATTTGGTAAATCGAATTGAGATGTTGAGGTTGACATACCTTCTTCTCCCATTGTTCTTATGTCACGCAATTTCTTCGTATGTTGCCTTTGTCTTTCCTTTTGAGCCTCTCATTGTTCCATCGTTCCTCGCTTGTTCTTTCCCATGGTTGAGATCGGTTAACCTAAATAGAATCATATTACATATATATGTAAAGAAAAGTTCAAAAATAAATAAATAACCATAAATATGCATCTTATCACTATTTTTTGGAATCAAAATATTAAACAATCACAATTCAACCATTTGAAACCATGCAAAAATAAAAAACTAATAAAAACAACAATTCAATCATTTGAAATCATGCAAAAACAAAAAATCCACTTACTTTTATGTATACAACAATGATAGAAGTACAGATACGGTTCCAGTGGGCCCTTCAACGACCTCAAAAACTTCTTTTGAGGCTGTTGAGGCTCTTGGGCAACTAAAACTATGTTTATAAACTGCGTACGCGCTACATTGATAATCGCGTACGTGTTGTTAGACCATAAAATGTTGACAAGCCCAACGGTATTCTTTTTTCCCATTCTGGGTTGATAAGTAGTGCGTACGCGCTAGTAAGCCTAAAAATGTTATCTCAGGGTAACAAATAATGGGAATAGTACCTCGTACACGCCTATGAGTAATAAGTATCGCGTACGCGCTACTAAGCCTTAAAAAAGTTATGGCAGAGCAGGGACCTAATAGTTTCAGTACCTCGTACGCACTCTTGAGAGAGGTAGAGGGAGAGAGAGAGAGAGAGAGAGAGAGAGAGAGAGAGAGAGAGAGAGAGAGAGAGAGAGAGAGAGAGAGAGAGAGAGAGAGAGAGAGAGAGAGAGAAGAGGGGGGTGGGAGAGAAGAAGGGGTATGGAGGAAGGGAGAGGGAGAGAGGGAGAGAAGAGGGGGGAAGGGAGAGAGAGGAGAGGGAGAGAGAGAGAGAGAAGAGGGGGGAAGGGAGAGAGAGGAGAGGGGGAGAGAGAGAGAGAGAGAGAGAGAGAGAGAGAGAGAGAGAGAGAGAGAGAAGAGGGGGGTGGGAGAGGGAGGTGGGAGAGGGAGAGAGAGGGAGAGAGGGGAGAGGAGAGGGAGAGAGGGGAGAGGAGAGGGGAGAGGGAGAGAGAGGGAGAGGAGAGGGAGAGAGAGGGAGAGAGGGAGAGAACATGGGGGGAAGGGAGAGGTAGAGGGAGGGAGAGAGGGAGAGAAGAGGGGGGAGGGAAGGTAGAGAGAGGGAGAGAGGGAGAGAGAGAGAGAGAGAGAGAGGAGGGGGTGGGAGAAGGAGGGAGAGGAGAAGGGAGAGGGAGAGAGGAGAGAGGAGAGGAGAGGGAGAGAGAGGGAGAAGAGAGGGGAGAGGGAGAGAGAGGGAGAGAACATGGGGGGAAGGGAGAGGGAGAGAAGAGGGGGGAGGGAAGGTAGAGAGAGAGAGAGAGAGAGAGAGAGAGAGAGAGAGAGGGGGGGGGGAGTAGGGGGGAGGGAAAGAGGAGGGGTCTAAGGGGTCACAAGATACCATATGACCTCTTAGGAAACAATACGACCTCTAATGACACCTAAGTGGTCATATGGTGGGCTAATAAAATGATATATTAAATTTAAAGTCATGAATAGAACATCATACAATGAGACTCCAAGCGAACAAACAACAAGGTTTCACTAAAAAGCAAGCGTAAGATCTTGACCTAACCCTAAGAGTACTGCCTAAGTTCTAAAACATATGATGCTATTAAATTTGCAAGGTTATAAGTCTGATCTCGATTGTGACTATAGGAATTACACACTTGATTTCTTTCATGGGTATGTACCGTTCCAAACTATTTGACAAGTGATGATCATCATATACTACCATTGCCATGCATACAACAAACTTTAATTTCTTTAGGTGACAAGCATTGTCTAACAACATGGGAACTCTCGCATACCCACCACTATCATTCTCCAGGACATCATTTGTGTTACTCTCCCTCTTTCTCTTCCTACCTGTTGTTTTCTTCTGAAAAACATATTGCAGGTAGAGAGAGAGGGAGAGGGAGGGAGAGGGAGACAGAGATAAGGGAGGGAAGGTAGAGAAAGGGAGAGAGGTAGAGGGAGGGAGAGGGAGAGAGAAGAGGGGAGGTGGGAGAGAAGAAGGGGTATGGAGGAAGGGAGAGGGAGAGAGAGAGAGAGAGAGAGAGAGAGAGAGAGAGGTAGAGAGAGGGAGAGAGGTAGAGGGAGGGAGAGGGAGAGAGAGAGAGAGAGGGAGAGGGGGAGAGTAGTGGGGAGGGAAAGAGGAGGGGTCTTAAGGGATCACAAGATACCATATGACCTCTTAGGAAACAATACGACCTCTAATGACACCTAAGGGGTCATATGGTGGGATAATAAAATGATATATTAAATTTAAAGTTATGAATAGAACATCATACAACGAGACTCCAAGCGAACAAACAACGAGGCTTCACTAAAAAGCAAGTGTAAGAGCTTGACCTAACCCTAAGAGTGCTGCCTAAGTTCTAAAACATGTAATGCTATTAAATTTGCAAGGTTATAAGACTGATCTCGATTGTGACTATAGGAATTACACACTTGATTTCTTTCATGGGTTTGTACCATTCTAAACTATTTGACAAGTGATGATCATCATATACTACCATTGCCATGCATACAACAAACTTTAATTTCTTTAGGTGACAGGCTTTGTCTAACAACATGAGAACTCTCGCATACCCACCACTATCATTCTACAGGACATCATTTGTGTTACTCTCCCTCTTTCTCTTCCTACCTGTTGTTTTCTTTTGAAAAACATATTGCAGGTAGAGAGAGAGGGAGAGAGAGAGAGACAGGGGAGGGAAGGTAGAGAGAGGGAGAGAGGTAGAGGGAGGGAGAGGGAGAGAGAAGAGGGGGGTGGGAGAGAAGAAGGGGTATGGAGGAAGGGAGAGAGAGAGAGAGAGAGAGAGAGAGAGAGAGAGAGAGAGGGAGAGGGAGAGGGAGGTAGAGGGAGGGAGAGGGAGAGAGAGAGAGGGAGAGGGGGAGAGTAGGGGGGAGGGAAATAGGAGGGGTCTTAAGGGGTCACAAGATACCATATGACCTCTTAGGAAACAATACGACCTCTAATGACACCTAAGGGGTCATATGGTGGGCTAATAACATGATATATTAAATTTAAAGTTATGAATAGAACATCATACAACGAGACTCCAAGCGAACAAACAATGAGGATTCACTAAAAAGCAAGTGTAAGAGCTTGACCTAACCCTAAGAGTACTGCCTAAGTTCTAAAACATATGATGCTATTAAATTTGCAAGGTTATAAGACTGATCTCGATTGTGACTATAGGAATTACACACTTGATTTTTTTCATGGGTATGTATATACACATATTATACAATAGCGCGTACACGCTGTTTATAGTAAAGATAGCGCGTACGTGTTGTTTATAGGGAAACAAGCGCGTACGCGCTGCTTACACTATATGTACCTCGTACGCGCTTTTTAAACCATAAGTACCCTGTACACGCTTTTGAATGTTTAGGCTTGAAAATAGGCCTGGATGACAAAGCTATAGATTGGAAGTTTGATTTCCCTCCATTTCTCTCATTTTTGACGTGTTTTATTTTATCGACTTTGTCATCATTAGGTTTACACTTCATAAAGTGGGTATTTCTAAAATTTCCACCATATTTCCACCCATCTTCTGAGCTTTCTAACCATATAATTTGTTTTCAATTTGAACAACAATAACATATTATTATTGAATTTCTTTTACTAGTGTCTCCATAGTTCTCACACACATAGGTGCACCATTTTTTGAATAACTTTTGATATACGTATCCAAATTTAAAAAACTTTATATATTATTGTAGTGCACTTGATTCTTTACAATTTAAAATAAAATAAAATTGTATTTTAGATTTGTTTAGTGCAACTTATGCTTCGCGCACGAACAGGTACCGAATTTTCAGGATGTGCTCGGTTGGAAAAATCATAAAAAAAAAATACTCAACAACAAATTACAAAAAAATACACATCTTCTAGTGCTCACTCTTAAATATATTTTTGTCAAAGGATTTGTCAAAATACTAAATCTAACTATGAATTTTTTGATGCGCACGTCAGACACTATGTTATGTTTTTCAGAAAAAAAAAAAAAAAAAAAAAAACATGGTCAGTTTTTTGTGCATGAAGGATTTGACCCCCTTAATCTTATCCAATTTTGAAAAAGTTTAGTAGTTTGGAAACTAGATTCAGAGTACTACAATATTTGTTCTTTGATTATATTTATATCTTGAGTGGATGACTTTCAAATTTTGCCTCCAAGTTCAGATTCACCCGATTTCAGAAAAAAAAAAAAAAAAAAAGTGTGCCCACTTATACCCCCTTTTTTTACCACCATCTTTGTGCACTTACCCATTTCCTTGATTTCCTTTGTTCCCTTGATTTTCCACTAATGCTTGAGACTTAGAATCCTTAATAATGTCCATGCTTATCAATTTAGTTTGTTCCATCATCAACGTTTCAAAGAAAACATCAAATGTAGGCATTTGTAAATTGAACCCATTGTCATCCTATGTGTTTGAAAACTAGAAAGAAATGTTGCATATTCTTGTAGAAGTTTCCCCATCAAATTGAAGATCAATTGAGTATCCTTCTTATCAATGCCACAATTCTTGAGTTGTGCCCTCAACTCTTTTGCCTTAGTGACATAATCTTGTATAGTATCAAATTTCTTGTGATCTAACATGGTGAGATTACTATCAATTTGATATCCCCTAATCTCATCAACTTGACCATACAAGTCTTGAAACTTTTGCCAAGCATCCTTGATTAGAGTACATTTCTCAATATGAAAAATGAGATCCTTTGATACATACTTTCTTAAGGCACCCATTGCCATGATATTTTTAGTGAGCTAATCCAAGAGACCAACAAGATTAGTCTTAGGATCAGCGAGAGCAACAATAGTTCCATCAATATAATGAGTTATTCATTTTTCCATAAGTTTACTCCATGCATCAATTTTCCAAGTAGCATAATTATGAGGAGTTAAGAGAGGAAACTTAGGAGAACCCATAGCAACAAAAAAGAAAAAACACAATATAGAGAGAGAGAGACACACAATCACACAACCCCCCCCGGCCCCCCCCGGCCCAATTAGTCAATCAAGAAACCACCCCCCGCCGCCCCCAAAAAAAAAAAAAATCATGATTTGACACTTTATACTTAGTGTGTGTACAATAGGCCACTTGCAAAACAAGGCAAGGTGGACTTCTGATTTAAATTTTACTTCTCAAAATGAGATATAAGAGACTTCAACAAATACTGCTAGTGATCTAAACTGAGATCCAAACAAAATACAAGTACCAAATAGGGCAAAAAATGACCAAAAATTGAAAGTACAATTTCTACTCAAAATCACTGCAAACAAATGGTAGGTTATGAAATTAGACAAAAAAAATTATGCACTTTCGAAAAAAAGGGCACCCGAAAAGGAGTCCATATGAGCCCAAACAAAGCTTCCAAAATTGTAAAAATCAAGATTTCACGATTTCAAAAAAACCTGTATCCGAAAATCAGAAAATTCTCACACCACTGTACAGATCACGAAATTCTACCCCAAAACAAAAACAATTTCTCGAATAAAGGAGTCCGGATGAGTGACATATCACTATTTGAAAAATGCTTGCAAAATTATAATTTCTAGAAAACTTTCGTCGCAACTACAAACTTCAAATGCCTCTAGATTTGGCCTCTGAAGTCTGATTTGAATGAAACAAAAGGCAAAACTGATTTTCTTGGACCTCCTCAATCCAATGGTAACTTCATATTTGACCCATCAAGCTTCAATAATAACCTGCAATAGAAAGCTCCAAAATACACAACCCCAAATAGCATCAAATTTCTCTCAATTGGCAAACCAATGACACTCTAATGACTCTGATAACATGTGAGATTTTACCAAGATCTAGAGACAATGGAAAACACAAATAAGAGAGAACGAAATAGATGATAGGAATAAATTGTATTTTATCAAGATGCAAAATGTGATCAACTAGATCATCAATCGTTACATACAATGAATATGAGCATGCATATATAGGCAAGACGATATGGATATGTGAGCACACAAACATGACATGTGTCTCAATAAGAAACAAGGGTAGGTAGGAAATAGGTGTGGTAGGTAGGAGAAACAATAAAATATTCCACATGAGGTGGATCACCCATCAAAGGTGGAATTATCACTCCACAATAAGTGGATATGATAGAGTAGTAACATGATCACACCATAAAAGGTGGAAATTCTCCTACACGCACTATCTCAATGTGGCACAAACACCCAAGTGTCTCATACCCAAATTACTATGAAATGCATTATCCTAAGTAAACTTAAGTAAGATGTAATAATGTCCATGATGAATAATTATTTACACCAACAATTACCAATCACAAGTAACAACTACCCAATATCCTTACTCATAACAAATCAACACACACATACATGGAAACCTACAATTAATATACCCAAACACAAAATCCAAGAAAATATATGATCAACAAACACAAATAACAATTTTATTTAACAAATTTTTCATCTCCTTTACATGTAGGGGCATATGCTTCCCATATACACATTCACATACATATAGCTACAACTCTTGAATTATACACACACAACTCGTCCATAACTTCTCCCTCTTTCTCAAACACACACATGACCTAATGAATTATTGTATAACACAACCACTCACTCTCTTGTTGCACACATGAATTTTTAATTCACAAAGTACTTCTTTCTCCTACCATACTATCTAATAAGTCTCACACATTTTCTTTCTCTTTCTAATCTAAACAACCTCTCTTACATGTTGGATCCTCCACATAGCCCCTTCGTAGCCTCTACTAACGCCAAGGTAAAGAGACAATTGTGATATAGGTGGCTACATGTAGTCACAAGAGTTACAACAAAGGTCACAAGAGTTACAACAAAGGGCTTCCAAATGAAGGAAGTTATATTGGAAGGGGAAGTTACTCATAGAAACTATAAGAAAATCTAAGGATAAATGAACAGTCACAATAAAAGGATGTGAGCTGCTAGGAGTATGCACATTTATAGAATTAAGAAGCTTCCAAGGTAACAAAATTGAACGATCTGGAGGATCGCCAGGATAAGTTATATTGCAAATGACGATCTTTTCTTTCACATTTTTGTGATCCAGAGAATTGTATTGACAATAACTGGATCGCCAGGATAAGTTATATTGCAAATGACGATCTTTTCTTTCACATTTTTGTGATCCAGAGAATTGTATTGACAATAACTGAATAAATCGTAGAAATAATAAGAGCATTGAATGAATAACTCATATTATATACATGATAAGATTTTTGAATTTCACCACGCAATTTTTTGTTTGTTACCTAGAGTTAGCTGAAGTGAAGCCGCCAGAAACATTAGCAACATCCCCTCCATGTACCAAAGGATACCATTGTTTCTCCATAGTGTATGCGTTTATAGCAATCCCCTATAGAGTGTCATTCAAATCAAATTAGGAAGGATTTTTATTATTTTTTAGTTGTTGGGTCACAGATTCAATTGCTAAAAGTGTTTAATTCCAATATAGAAAAGTTTATTCTTAGAAGATTATTTCAAAATTTTACCATGATTGAAATCTTGTTTCCCAGCAGAATTTGAGTATCCATCTGCTGATCAATGCTACTTGCTGCCACAGTTAGAGACTAAGGAGAATTATTTAGAACAGATGGCCTACGAGGTCCTGAGTTTCAGTTGAATTTGCTACAAGAATTCCCCTGTTCATTGCATGAATGCTCCAATGGCAATGCTATCTTGAAAGTAGGGCTGGGGAAAGGGAAAGAAAGTTCCAAGTGACAAAAATAATTTCGACACCATCATAAATAGCATCATCAAAGGCTGCAAGAAAATCTGCATCATCACAGTTGCCCCAACAAACCTTGTACATTGCAACCCTTGCACCAGGGACTCCACCTCGACTTTCCCCTTGAGCAAGACTTGCATTTTTAAAAAAATGTCCAGCAACTGTAGAGGAGGTGTGGGTTCCATGGCCATCTTCATCTCTTGGAAACAGGTATTCCCCTGCATATAGTTTAAGGTTGTTACTACGATAGAATTTTGTCCCTACAAGTTTCCTGCAAATACAATCATATTCTTGGCTATATAGCACAATTTAATTTTCCTAATTCCTTAGTGCACTCAATGAGGATTTAATTTTTTTCCTAATTCCTTAGTGCACTCTATTAGGATTTAATTTTATCTTCAAATTTAGGTCACAAATAAAATCAGTGGCAATGAGTCTAACCTGTTGCAAGCAGGAAAATTTGACGTTATGTTGCAGCCACCCCTCCATTTGAGGGGAACAGGAGCTAATCCCTTGTCTGTAAAACTCTCTGATTCTGGCCATATTCCTACAACACAAGAGAGATGTGAAAACTAATGACTAAATCATATTGTCAGTAATGGCTATATTGCAGTGCGTTTCTAATTACTTGAAAAAACATCACAAAGATTCAAATAATCTTGTTAAGAACTTTATTTTTCATCTAATTACAAATTAAGCCCCTAACATGATAACATGATGAAAAGATGGACTAACAAAAAAAACTACATGAGAAAGAATAAATTCATATAAAATTGTTTGCAATGTTCAATCTTGCATTGTTTTATTGGCTTCCAAAATTTAAGAGCTCATAACAAAATCTCTTGACTAGTTTACCTGTGTCCAAAAGACCAATGATGATATCGCTCTGATAATCCAAATGATTTGTTTGAGCAGATGCAGGGAAACCGATGAAATCCTACGATCTAGTAGTCAAAGATTTTAGCTTCTTGCTCTCAAACACCGGAACCACGCCATGCATTTCTATACTTCAACAACAAATAAATCTATATAAAAACCCCATAAAGAATATATATGTACCTTTTCTTTCAATATATTTTGAAATTAGTGTTACCTGAGAGTTTTTGGACATGGGATGGAGAAAGCATGGCTGCAAACACATGAAAGCTCTTCCCATAACTAACTTTCAAAGATTTCTTAGCTTCCTCGTTGCTGTAATTATTTTATGATGTTCTATTAATAGAAAATCACGGTCATTCTTAAACCCCACACATTAAGTAACATATTAAGTTTAGAGAATGTCAGTCAATTCTGAATGTTTAACACTTTTAAATCTAAAAGCCAAAACTTTTTGTATGATTTAAATCGAAAAATCACTCTAAACTTGTGATTGTTAGCTAAATTTGTTAGACATGGAAAGTTAACAACATATGACAACACCCATGAAAGCTCACACATTTTATGGTAAGCTATTAATAGAAAATCAGTTCAAACTCCTGTGATTGATAGCTAAAATTTTTAGACTGAGCCGACCATGAAAAGAGATTATAGTTAACATATAATAACTTTCCATGTACAGATTCAAGCATTCCAAGGTACACAGAAGGAGCTGCTTCGAGGGAATTCCTGTAACTTTTTGACAGAGTAGAGCCCATGTAGACTACATAAACCTAATTTGACAAAACCAATATTGTTCAGTCAGTAAACCTTATTGATAGTTAAACTTAATGCTTTTGTTTTAGAAAAATAAGAGTAAAAACATGCCTTGTTATCTAGCTCCTCAGACCCAGATGCGCAGAGCAAAATCATCACAAACGAAAACGTCGAGCAGAGAAAATAGTTTGTCCTCCGGGCTGCCATTGCAACCCTAATCTTACAAAACTATGAAGTAATGTGTGTTGATTTATTGAGGGCGTTTTTGCCATTCTGATGACTCCGTAAACTTTGATAACAAACCTCATCGGCAACAAATGCATGAAGACATTGAAAGAAAACATTCTGTTAATGATGTGGGATCGGCAGAAAAATACCTGAATAAGGATAAAATTCTTGTAGGGTGAGCCTTAACATTGATGATTTCAGAAAGTGGGTCAAAAGAAAATGGAAGAATTATGATAGAGTAGCAGTGACTGAAAATATAGGGGTCATAAAGATGAAGAGGGGGTAACAAAATTAATGGTTGTTGAGGTGAACGTAAGGGAGAGTCTATTAGTAGGGACGTGTCTAATCTGGTTCCAAAATCATGCTATCGTACGATCGATAACTTTTGTATTATGCAGATGCAAAAACTACAGAATAGGCACAGAATGGCTGCAGGGCTTGATAGAAGCGTTGTGGCTGTTGTCCTCCACTATAGTATAACACGAAAGTTATTAGTGTCCGGCAAGGCTTTTTGGAGTCAAAATAGCTACCAGCCGCTAGTAGTTGCATGGATGAAAAGATGATGGTATGGATTTGGTTGCATGGTTATGAGGTGCACAAATGGGCTAAAGAAAAGCTAAAGTAGTTGTATAAAGATGGTGAAGGAAAGGAAAAAGGGTGGTGGAGTAGTCACAATGGAACACTGATATTGCAAGCATTCATAATGATAACAAGGAGATGTGAGGAGTCAAAGAATGACCATAATTTGGAAGAAAAATGGCTACAATTATAGAATGAAGAAGCTATGCAAGAAGTGAGTGACAAGGATAGAGGATAATATAAGTCTTCATAGCAAAGATAATTTGTTGTGTAAAATGAAAGAAAGTTGTTTAATGCCTAAGACAAATAGAAGGAAGTAATGGATGCACAAGGAAAATTAAAATTAGAGAATGGTATGAGTGAGCTTAAAGGAGTCATTGATGGGTCGTTCTTATCCTTTAAGCATTTATGAAGGCCTAGTGTGTGCAAAAGAATGAACACAAAACATTAATGTAGAATCAATGCAAACAATAAGAGTTATGTGAGTTTGAACACCATGAATTAGGGAAACATCCAAGAAAGTTCATTGATAGATTGGAAGACTCAAGAAAGAGCATGCAGGAATATAGGAACTAGTGGGGAGTTGAGGTGAGGATACTCAACAAGCATAGAGAAAGGAAGAAGTGTCATATTGAAGGTATAAAAAGTCACTAATATCATGCAAGGAAAGGATCTCATGATCTTAAGGAATGAGTAATGAATAAGAAAAAGGATTATGAGGGAAAGAAATATCATAGGGAGGTATATTGATAGTTAGTAGAGGCCAATAAGGAGCTATGTGGAGAGTCCAACAAGTAAGAGAGGTTGCCAGTAGGTTAGAGAGAGCAAATGTACATGTGAGACTATCTAAATAACATGGTAGGAGAAAAAGGCTATGTGTGAACAAAATGTTTGCATGTGTACTACAAGAGAGTGGCTAGTTGTGTGTATAAAAAATGTTTAGAGGTCATGAGAGAGAGAGAGAGGGATTAGTGTGTGAGTGTACAATTGACGATTTGTAGGTACATATATGTGAGTGCAAATAGGGAGAGCATATGTCCCTACATGTAAAGGAGAGAAAATGTTTTGATAAATAGAATATATTATTTTTGTTTATTGTTCAAATATTTTCTTGGCTTTTTTGTTTGGGTGTATGAAACTTAGGTCTCCATATTTGTGTGTGGTAGACAACTGTTATAAGTGGGATAGTACGTTGTTGTTACTTGTGTGGGGTAGTCTTAAGTTGTAGGTTTTCATAATCTATATCATGTAATAGTATTCTAGGTATCAACAAATGGCATGAAAATAAATATCTACAAGATTTTGTACACTTGGAATCATTGATTTGGAAATAGCAATAATAAAGAGGTAGTTAGAATAGAGGTGGCCACTTGCAACCACAAGCCTTGCAACAAAGAACTTGCAAAAATGGGAAGTTATATTAGAAGGGGAATTATCTCGTGTAGTGGCTAGCTCAATCTAGCTAAGGGGAAACATACTCATAATAGATAGAGGTCAATCTAAGGATAATGGGAACTCATAATAAAAGGGGATAAGGTGCTAGGAGTAGGCACACTTATAATAACTAAGAGGTTGCCAAGGTGAGAAAACATCATAAGATGTGGCCAATAATGTTGTAGTTACACATACAACAAGATAGATCATAATTGAAGTGCTCATCTAGTTTGTTGGAGAGTTCAATGACTAATACACATTTGATGCCATATGCTTGGAGTATGTGTGGTTTTGGCCAAGTTAGAGTGGTTAAATAAAGGGGTTGTAATGAAAATATTATTTACTAATGTGGATGAAAGTAGAGTTAGTGGGTGTTGTAGGAGGATTCTTATTTATTGCATGGGCATAGGGGTACATAAAAGGGTTGAGAAAGAAGTCAAACAACCATATGAAAAGGATGGAGACTAGTAGAAGTGGTGAAATAGGGTCACGATAAAGAAGATATGTTGCAATAAATTTGTGAGTGATAAGGAAAAACTTTAAGGGTCAATTAGTAGCCATGTTTGAGAAACAAATTAGCCATAAGAATGATTTGGAAGCAAAAAGTGAGCAGAAACAATACAAGAGATCCATTAAAGGAAGGATGGTGGAAATTGGTAGAGGGTATGTTTAGGTGTTAAAATAGATAGGTCGCAATGATAATGTTGGTAAAATTTAATGAATTGGATGAGTGATAGGCAGCAACAACTAGGGAGAAGCCATATATTCTACAAATTTATCATGCAAGGATTATATGTAGGTACTAAATGACTAGATTAGATTTGTGAGAGATTTGGGTGTGTGGTCAACAATTATCGCGTGACAATTTTTGAAGAACAAGGAGGTTTTCCTGCCAAGAAGGGAAACCTCAAATGGGGCTATCATGGCACATGAGATTCTACATACCATTCAAGGACTAATAATTTCCTCCATAATCATCAAATTAGGTATGATGAAGACTTATGACAAAGTCAATGTTGGGCAATAAATAGGTTCAATACCAAAGATTGTGGCTCGTTAATGGGCTTTCCTGGGTGGATCCTAGAAAAGAATTTGGGGAAAGGGGAAACAAGGGTAGGAGTGGTTTGGCAAAAGCCAGAGAATGGTTGGATGAAGGTGAATTTCGATGGTGCGTCAAAGGGTAACCCATGGCTGTCGAGGGTTGGATTAGTTGCTTGGGATTGGAATGGTGATATTCTAGATATTGGGGCTAGGAGATTGGTGGATGGAAAGAACAATGAAGTTGAGATGCATGCAACTTTATGGGGGGTGAGAATGGTGCAGCAAATTTCAATTTCGCATTTGCATCTGGAGAGGGACTCACAAATTATTGTTGATGCCATCTTGAAAGGTGAGGCACCTTCATGGAAAATTAACAAATTTATTCAATTAATAAAGAAGGAATTAGAAACATTTAATTTGTTTCTTTTCAAATCTCTCATGTATTGAGATAAGGCAATGTGGTGGTCGATGTCCTTTCTAAAATGCCCACATCACGCAATGATGTAGGCTGGGAGGCTGTGTGGGAGTATTGCTGAGGAGTGGAGTTGGACGAGGGGAGATTCGTACACCGCCAAACGTGAAAGTTTTAATGATCATTTATGGTGTAATTGACAAGGGGTGAAGTGGTGCAATTTATGGCCAAGTTGGGTGGCAGTTTTTTGAATTTTCCAAGTGTTGGTGTGTAGAGGAAGCATTTGAGACAACAACAAAAGGGCATTTGGGAGTGCAACAACTATCAAGGATAGAAGCGAACTTCTCACTTCACTCCATTAAACAACTTGCCTTCTTTGGCAAGATTTCTGATAAAAGGTTTGGGGGTTTATTTAAGTCGATGATCCCAACTTTTTGCAAATTTTGGAGTTGTTTCTTGGCGAGGAGTACCTGCAATCAGATTTTCATTATAGAATGAACGCTAACATTATTTATATGGTTGTCATGTGGGGACCAGTCTTTGGTTTGAAGGAGGTGGTGGTGTGGGTGGCTCGAGCGTGTATCCCAGATCATTCCTTGTGTGGGACGACCTTTGTCAAGGCGCGAATAGTGGTGGGTAAAGGGTTGAGGTGGTAATTCGGTGAAGGCATAATGCAGGATGATACAAAAGTGGAGTTCAAAACATTCATCCCTTGGAACAATGACACAGACTATGAGGTTCGAATGGAAGAGGTGAGTGTGGGGTGGGAGGCTCTGAAGGATTATGTTTGTGAGAAGAAGGTGGAGCTGCATTTGGCACAAGAGGCAAAGAAGAAGGGTGCAAAGTAGAAGACAGGTTTCACTCCTGATGACTTTTGGGTTAATGGCCCAAGCAAGAAGAAGAAAAAAAAACTGTAATCTCGTTTAGTTTCCTTTTTGATATTGGGTAGCACTCGGTTGGGTCTTTTTTTTTAGTTTAATATTTTGATACAATGTAATGGTGGCGGTATGCCACATTTTTTAGGTGGATGGTTTATGGGTTGTAGGTAGGCATGATGTAACTTTGAGTATAGTTGGAATAGTAGTATGGTAGTTGGAGGGTTTGGGTAATATAGTAGTTAGTAGTTTTTTTCATGTTCAAAGACTCGTATAGGTGTTAATCCTTGGGGTTGATAATATGTATGTTTTTATTACTTTAAATTAATAAAATAAAATAAAAAATTATGGATAAAAAGAGTACTAAAAATTGTGAAGATCAATATCTATCCAATAAACTAATCAAAGGATGCGATTCAAGGCTTGAATATCAGCAACATGAAAATCTAAAACTCATATGTAAATCTAAAAAATAAGTTGCCCTAATTGTGGAAAACCCATGATTAGATCCTTCTTCTTTATGATGCCAAAAATCATCTTGTTAACCATGCTTAATAAACCTATCTTACGTGAACTTATAATAGTGATAAATAATTATTAACATTGGCATAAGATAACAACAATAAGGCATAAATCAGAAACATAACATAGGATTTATGTGAAGAAACCCTTGCGAGAAAAAATTCCACCAAGAAGAGAGGACAAGCTTGTATTAAAAAACTAAAAGCGCTTACAATACAATCACTTCCATTCTCCTCTTTGTCTCCACCATAACAAGATATATGTACTTGTGAATGACCTCCTTATGCCTCCCATTCGTCCTTCATTCTTGCAAAGAAAACTACATTCAACTATTCCATATTCTATTACATATAAAATCTACAACCAAAGGTTGAATTTATAGAATGGCAAGAGCTCTAGCACCACCAATAAAATTTTCCAAAGAGGATTCTTCATTACTCATGACCACAACCATTGGAATTCCTCCACGAAACTAAAAAAGACATCATTTTAGATTCTAATACCTTCCCTACAACATAGACAACTATACTTACAAGATAAACATTACATTAAATAAAACAAATGACTGGAAACCAGGAGACACTCATTGCCTCTTCCATACTCCCACTTAGAGAAGCCCATAGGTCACTCTTTTTCCACTTTCTTAAGGCATTAAATATCTTATTCTCGACATCCATAAGTGGGGAAAATAATATCAAATAGTTGTGTTCACAACTCACTTTTATTGTTAACTCATCACCCCTTATGAATGTATTACAAACAATGGTGAGAATTAAATATTACAAATTATTTTTCCAATAGATCCTAAGTGTCTTATTGATGCAGGAGCATCCCCAATCAATGAGCAATCTTGCATCAACCAAAAATATTTCCTTTCAGTTTTGTTCCTGTTCAAGTTCAGTGTTTTAGTTTCTCTGTTGTTCCGGTAGCTGGTTTCTTTTTCGTTGCAGATCATATTTTTGGTCTCCAGGCGTGTTTTTATGCTTAATTCCAAATTCTCGGTCCATTTGGATTCTTTTCTGGTGAGACGTTGCTTCCGGTTTCACTGTTCTGGTTCCCAGAGCAGTTTTTGAGCTTAATGGCTAACTTGTTGATTTCTTCTCATGCTGAGCGATCTCTTGGCGTGTGGAACTATTTGAGGTCTTGCTCGATGATCCTGAGTCCTTGGTTGACCTTCTTGTTGATCCGCACTCCTTGGTTGTTCTTTTCCGGAGGAATTTCCTTTCATTCTTGGGGCTGACCTATTTACACGTTTCATTTTCCTGTCTTGGTAAATGTAATCTTTTGTGGCCGACCCAGATATGTTCTCAAGGGTATAAATATTGTTATATGAGATCCTTAATAGGCAGTTAGAGGTTTATGAGTTCCTAGTTACGGGATTGATAATTTGGAGGTCTCTCAAAGATCCGGATGGATTGTATTCTGGCTTGTTAGCCTGCATGTAACCAGTTGATTATCAGATGATTTATGATGAATATATGATGGTGCGAAAATATGATTATATTATTTTTCAATGTGTTGTTGTTGCTTCCATTGTGTAACTCTTGATGCATGAGCTGGTTTGTTCTCTTTGAGGACACACCGGATTATGGTTGCACCAACTGGTATCAAAGTTGGTTATGAACCAATTGGTGGAAGAGCTAGTTGCAAACCTTGAGGCATTCCCTTGGGTGAAATGATCGTCGAGTGGAGGTAGGTTGCGAGTGTGTTCAATAGATCACCGAGTGTGAGGTATTTGAAACCGGCATTCAAATCACCGAGTTGAGGCAGTTCAACAGAGCAAAGGAGGAGATGCCGCCTAGAAGGATGAACACCGAAGTGTAGAGCAGATGATGGAGGATTTCAAGAATGAGATGAGGAACGAGATCCGAATCGCATTGGTTCGTTTGCGGAGGAATCCAGACTCTGAGGATGAATATGAAGAAGCTAGAGAAGAGCTTGAGGCGGAAGAGGTTGAAGGGTCGGAAGACAGAAGAGAAGAAAGATTTCTTAGAGCAGTGGCACAAGCAAGTAAAATACAAAAAATTGGAGATTTCAAACTTTTCCGGGATGCTGAAGCCGGAAGATTTGATTGATTGGATCGGAGAGTTGGAGGACTACTTTGAATTTGAGGATGTTAAGGACCCGCAGAGGGTTAGTTTGGCACAAACTAATTTGAAAGGGCATGCTGCCTTATGGTGGAAAGAGTTGCAGAGAGACATCATGGAGAATGATGTAATGAAGATCACCCGGTGGATGATAAGTTGAGACTTTGTCAGATTTTTATCATCAAATCTCTTAGGTTTTTGACATCTTTTGGTTTGCATAGTAGTAGTGATGTATTGTATATTGACTATATGTATTCCATGTGTTAAACTTGAACTTATGAAATCATGTTTGAACTTTGTCGGTCTATTCCTGCAGCAATTTATTCCTACAGCCATGCCATTTATTCCTGTAGCCATGTGATTTGTTCCTGTTGCTATGCAGATTATTTAGGGTAATATCATATGTGAATTAATAGATGTGTTAATTAAATAAAATCTATATGTATATCCTTGTATGTTGTTTTTGTTGTAGTGTAGGTAATAAATGATGTTGCAGTGGATATTCTCCTTTCGCGCCTGAAGAAGGAAAGATCACGTAAGAGATAACTGAAGATCAAATTGAAGAGGAGTTGAGCGAGCGCAAGGTACGGCATAGGTAGAGTAGCCAGACAACACTACTGAATTCTAACTTTAGTGGGCATTGAATTTGCAAAACACCGCCACGGCATGCAAAGACTGTGGTTCGGTTTAGATCCACGTTTCCTACAGCCAAGCTCTAGTTATCTTCTTTATCAGTCAATCATCCGCCTCTTCTTCTGGGCGTGATTTGTGTTGTCTATTGTAGTTGATCTTCTCTTTATTAATAAGCTCTTCCTTTTTCTTAGAGGTTAGACAGAAGAGAAAGGAATAGAGCAAAGGATTTTTAATAAGCATTCTTAAGTTTCTTTTCAAAAATATGTAATCACTTTCCAGAAGCAATGAATAAAAATTATGTTGTTTTGATCCGTTAAAGGTAGTTTTCTGGAAGCTTGATATCACTCATCCAAGGGGGGCCACTTGGTGAGTGATCATGTTTGTGCTCATTGAAATTAGTTTTTCTTTAGTTGTAGTAGAAGTTCTTGCTTTGACTATTCCTACAGCCATTGGAAATAGATCCACTGACTGTTCCTGCAGCCAAGCCAGAACAGAGTAATTTTTGTTATCTATATTAAATCTTTCCAACATTGTTTTTATAAGTTTTTCGTGTAGCCTTTCATAGTTTCCATTCTTGCCTTTCCTTTTCGCATAATGTTAGTTGTTGCAGTAATGTAGAATAGCCATTTAGGAACTTAGTGCATATATAGTGCAAACCCATTTCAAGTACTACATCCCTGGGTTGATAACTAAATGAGCACTAGCCATGAAAATAGTAACCTTACCATATGAATGTCCAAACTTCGGGTTGAGACTCCAATTAGAGTTATTATTATTATTGTTGGAGTAGACATTTTTGGCATCGTTGTCGGGGATGGTGTCAAACTAAGAACCTCTTATGGTTATTATTCTTTTTAGTTAATTATTTTGGTATACCTGATCGTTTGAAAAATTTCATGAATCTGCATGCATAGAAGAAGAAGAGACCCTACAGGTAGATTCCTGCCCACTCATTCTAGTCATGCAGAAGATAATTTCCTAGATATAAATCCGTTTGCTAAACTTTACCAAGCCCCATAGAATTTGAACCACCCTACATCTGAATTTCCGGAAGGTAGTCTTCAATTCCTTTTTGGTCTTCAAGAAGAAGAATTTCCTATAGTAACAACCCCCACAAGTCCAATGCAAGGGAACCCACCTCCTGGTAGGAATAATCCACCACCACCACCAGGTCCAACATTTGAGTTTCCCATATCTAATCAGCATGATAATGCTAATCTCAAGAACATTCCAACATCATCACTCCCTAAATTCTATGGATTGGTGACAAAGGATCCAGACACATTTTTGTTTGAGTTTGATGTTCTCTATAGGAGTTTTGACTATACTACAGATGCCCATAGACTCAAAAAATTTCCTGCCACTTTGAAGGAGTCATCCTTGAGATGGTTTATGAGCTTGGGTAGTAGCACAATCAATACATGGGATGAGATGAAACGGTTGTTTCTTGCAAAATACAAAGATTATTGTAGAGGTACTAATCGTCATGGTGATGATATCTTTAGAATGACACAAACTGAAGATGAGAGTCTTGAAGATTATCTGGAAAGGTTCCTGTTTAGTGTCAAAAAGTCCAAGCATGGTACTCTCAATGAAGATTCCCTCAAGTTGATATTTTTTAGGGGAATCAGTGATGAATGCACTGATTCTTTGGATCTTATGGGAGGAGGTGACATTACACAATCCACTTGGGCTGAAATAGGACAAATTTGCAAGAAGTATTCCAGATCTACTTCTAAGAAGAATAGGAGATTTAATCCAGGAGCACCTGGAACTGGAGTTTCTAGATTGGAACTTAGTCATCTGTTAAAGGACTTCAAGGAGGACATTATAAACAATATGGCTACCCAGTTGGATACATTGGTAGCTAAGAAGAAGCATGAGGAAGATGATGCATTTCTTGCAGAATTATGTCCTAATTGTAAATAGCGAAAGAAGGATTGCAGATGTAAAATGGTTGCAAATGTGGAGGTACCTGACTTCAAGCCACTTCAAGGTGAGGATGAGCAAGTCTTCTATGTTGCTCAAAGAAGACCAAATTTCCAACGACAAGGTATGCCTCCAGATCCACTTTCTTTTTCTGGTTATAGTGGAAATTCTTATGCACCGAATAACCAATGGCAATCACCATATTCTCAAAATTTTGGTAATTATCAAAATTGGTATGGTTCTCAAGGCCAAGGGTAGAATTTTGGTAATCAAATGC
Organism: Cryptomeria japonica; assembly: GCF_030272615.1. Classification (NCBI taxonomy): domain Eukaryota; kingdom Viridiplantae; phylum Streptophyta; class Pinopsida; order Cupressales; family Cupressaceae; genus Cryptomeria; species Cryptomeria japonica. The sequence goes on along the minus strand of NC_081407.1, from coordinate 348,309,462 downwards.
CATAGTGGCAGCAACCACAAGAGAACTAGTACCCACCTCAGGGCCAAGGAAACCAATTTCAAGGGAATTGGCAACCTACTTCTCAATGGAGGGGTAGCCAGCCATGGAATGCCCAATCTTCTGGTTATCAGCCACCTATCCAGCAGCCACAGCCTCCTGCGTTAATGCCTCCTCCTGCAGCCACTGTTGTACCTCTTAAACCAACGCATTTGCCTACTCAACCGTTGTCAAATCCTAATATTAAGTCTTAGCAATAACCACAAGCTTATTCAGCTGATCTGAATCAATACCCAGCCTATTCTTTATCTCTAAATTATATTCACCTCTGATCTGGGACAACTCTGCCTAATCCCTCTCATCCAGTTATCACTGAGGTACAAGAGGAGCAAGAAATCTCTCATCCAACAGATACAATACCTCAGAACCAAATATTGCCACCATTCCCCCACAAATTGCAAGAAAAGGAAGTTCCCACAAAACAACAACAAAGATTTGATATTATTGACCAACTGAAGCACATTTGTGTTAAAATTCCATTGTTGCAAGCAATAAAAGATGTTCCCATATATGGTAAGGCACTAAGAGAAGCATGTCTAATAAAACCTGGCAGGAAGAAAAAGGATCCACAAACAGTGCATGTTATGGGTCAACTGGCAGATATTATGCTAGGCAAATTTGCCATTCCAAAGTATTATGATCCAGGTAGTCCTGTTGTGAGTATAGTCATTAATGGCAGTCAAGTAAAAAATGTTTTGATTGATTTAGGGGCAGCCATTAATGTAATGACAAGGGAAGTAATGAAACAGCTTGAGATCAATAGTTTAAGGCCTACACCCACAGTTATGCAGCTTGTTGATAGCTCTACAATGAGACCTGATGGTATCATTGAAGATGTGGTAGCTATTTTGGATTACTGGGAATATCTTGCAAACTTTATGATTTTATCTCTAAAAGAAACATTGGGAGGATATCCGATGATTTTGGGTAGACCTTGGCTTGCAATAGCTGATGCATATATTGGATGTAGATCAGGGGATATGACTATTTCAGATGGGAGTTCTACAAAAACATTATCCTTGTATTCTCCGGCACGACCCTAGCTTGAACAACAACAAGCCGTTTGGCCTATTTTGGGTGAAGAATCTGAGGAAGTTGACTCTATCAAGGGCCATTCATGCAATTACATAATGAGGAATCAATTCTTTATAAAATTCTGATAAATGAATTAATAGAAGACCAAGAATTGCAGGAATTGGTTTTGAATGTTGCAGGTTTGGACTTTCCTGCAGCCACTGATATACTGCATACTCTGTTGCCGTAGGAATTATCTGCTTCTCATTTTTTTAAGATAAACCAAATTGATCTTACTATTAAGATAGAAGTGGAGTTGAATAAATGTTTGAATATCAATAGAGATCTATCAGATACTCAAAAAGAGGGCCTTGTGGACTTGCTGAAACTTCATAAAAATGCTTTTGCATGGGATTACAAGGATATGCATGGGATAGATCCAGCAGTTTGCACCCACAATATTTATATAAAGGAAGAGTGTTGCCCACTCAGACAACCTCAAAGAAGAATCAATCATGCCCTGAAAGAGATAGTTAAAGAAGAATTGCAGAAGTTATTAAAAGTTGGGTTTATCTATCTTATCTCTGACAACCAATGGGTATCACCTCTGGTCATAGTCCCTAAAAAAGGAGGAAAATGGAGGGTATGTGTTGATTATAGAGCTCTGAACTTAGCAACAAGAAAAGATCATTTTCCATTACCATTTGTGGATCAGGTATTGGATTATCTAGCTGGTAAAAGATATTTTTCATTCCTTGATGGATTTAGTGGCTACAATCAGATCCAGATAGCCCCCGAGGATCAAGAGAAGACAACATTTACTTGTCCATGGGGCACGTATGCATATTTTGTTCTTCCTTTTGGGTTGTGTAATGCTCTAGCCACTTTTCAAAGAGCAGTGATCAGTATCTTTTTTGATATTTCTCAAGACATTATGGAAATTTATATGGATGACTTTGCAACTTATGGTTCTGAATTTGAGGAAGCATTGGGTAATCTAAAAAAAGTTTTGCAGCAATGTGAAGACTACAATTTGTCATTAAATAGTGAGAAATGTTTCATCATGATGGAAGAAGGAATAGTCCTTGGTCATCATATCTCTGTAGAAGGCATCCAGGTGGATCTAGCAAAAATTGAGGTCATTCAGCATATCAATGACCCTGTGAAGCAAAAAGATGTAAGAATTTTTCTTGGTCATGCCGGATACTACAGACGGTTTATCAAAGATTTCAGTAAAATTGCAAGTCCCTTATATTCACTGCTTACTAAAGATATGGAATTTAAATGGACCCCAGCATGCAATGAAGCTTTCTTAAAGCTTAAGCATGCTTTGACTCAAGAACCAGTTCTTAAAGGCCCAAATTGGTCTCTACCATTCCAAATCCATATAGATGCATCTGATTATGCAATAGGAGCAGTGTTAGGATAAAAAATTGACAAATTGGAAAATGCAATATATTATATTAGCAAGAACTTGCAGGGACCTGAGTTGAATTACACAGTCACTGAAAAGGAAATGCTAGTTGTCATATATGCACTTAACAAATTTAGACATTATATCATAGGATATCCCATATTTGTGCATATAGATCATACTACAATTAGATATCTCATGAATAAGCCATCAATTACTGGTAGATTAGCTCGCTGGTTATTGTTGATGCAGGAATTTGATATCACAGTTGTTGATAAACCAGGGAAGTCTAATGTGGTTGCAGATTATCTTTCAAGACTTTAATTACAAGAAGATTCTATAGTGATAGATGACGCTTTTCCAGATGAACATTTGTTTCTCACTCAAGCTCAAACTCCTTGGTATGCTGATATTGCCAACTATTTAGCTGTTGCTAAGATGCCAATTTATTTCTCTCCTAAGGAAAGAAGGTTGCTAGTTGAAAAAAGTTTTAACTTCTCATGGATTGCTAATTGTCTATTTTACACTGGACCTGACCAACTCATGAGAAGATGTGTCAGAGAAGATGAAACGTATGACATCCTGCATGCATGTCATGATGAGCCATGTGGAGGTCATTTTGCTGCCAAAAGAACAACACTAAAAATACTCAATACAGGATATTATTGGCCCACATTACATAAGGATGCAGCACAGTACACACGGAAATGTGACAGATGTCAGCGAATGGGAAGACCTACAAAATATGATGAGATGCCACTATATCCACAAATATCAGTTGTACCATTTGATAAGTGGGGATTAGATTTTGTTGGCCCAATTGATCCACCTTCTAATGGCAGATCTTATAATTTGGTATGTACAAACTATGTAACAAAATGGGTAGAAGCTTGTGCCATGACACATGCAAGAGATAATAAGGTAGCTGGGTTTCTTTATGAAGAGATATTTACAAGATATGGAATATGAAGGGAAATTGTCTCAGACTAGGGACCTCAATTTACTTCAACATTGATAACAACTTTGGTCAATGAATACAATATAAGGCATAGAAAATCTACTCCATATCATCCACAAGCTAATGGACAAGTAGAAGTTACAAATAGAGAGCTTGAGGGTATTCTTACAAAAATAGTATATGTTCATAAAAAAGACTGGTCTCATAGGCTTTCAGAAGCAATTTGGGCATACAGGACAACTTGGAAGACACCAATTGGTTTTACACCTTTTGAGATAGTTTATGGCAAAACAGCAATGATGCCTATTGAATTTGAGCATAAAACTCTGAGGACAACTTTGCAATTAAATATGACATTATCTGAAGCATAGAAAGAACGCATTCAACAATTAAATGCTCTAGATGAATGGAGGAAAATAGATGTTCAACAGACAGAATTAATTCAAAATCAAAGAGCAAAGTGGCATGATAAATATATCAAGGACAAGAAATTCAAAGCTGGTGACTGGGCACTACGATATGATTCCAAATGTAAAGATGCTATGGGAAAAATTCAAACGAGGTGGTTAGGTCCATATGAGATAGAAGAAGTTTTCCAGAATGGAATTGTTCGTTTGTTCACAATTGATCCTGTTCGATTCAAACTCTTAGTAAATGGTCACCGACTGCATCAATATCATAAGCTGGCCACTAAATAGGAGTTCCTGCAGCAATTTGCTCGACAAGATGAAACAAAGGTTCCTGCAGCAACTGATAATAATCCTGCAGCAACTCATCAGCTTCCTGCTGCAGTTGAGCAAGGTAATAAAGGTAAAGTTCCTGCAGCCTCTACAGTGAACATGTTTGCCGCTTCATAATAAAATATTTCCATATCTTATGGGAATATTCTTCTCCGTAAATAAAATTCCATCCATGTCATTCCATCCCACGTTCTTACCTGTCATTTCACTTAATTTCGCCGTCATTTTTTCATACAACTGCAGGTATGTGTATATTGTGTTTTGTTTTAATTATGCATTTATTAGTTCATTATGATTATATCCTTTTTAAATCTGCTCCACTCCCCAAAATCTTGTTAGCTTGTGTGGACACGTGCTAGGTTAAGTTGGGGGGGTGCTTTATGGTTTGGTTTCCAAAGTGATTGATTATCCATCCTTTCTGGTACTCCGAATTGATTTCTTTCCATCATTGCTTATCATGCTATTATTTCACGCAAAGGAATAATAAATTCTACCGCCAGAATTGAGATATGTATGGGAATTTCAATTTAGCAAGTCTATCAGATATTCTGGCCTTTTGTTTCTCAGCTGCAGAGTAAGAGATGGGTGGTGATCCAATTCGCCATGAGCCAACGGTTCATGAAGTGTTGCTGCAGGATGCTCTTTGTGAGCATTATTTTAGACACCATGGCTGGCTAGATTACTTCTTGAAAATCAGAGATTATAACGAAGAAATTACTTCAGAATTTATGCATTCCTTTAATGAAGGAGAAGCTACAGTTAAAGGCTTGAGGGTTATTGCTACGGAGCAGCGAATAGCAGAAGTAACGGGGTTGCCGCAGGAAGGAGAACCTTATTCACTACAGAATTTTCAAGCAGCCATGCAAAGAGCCCCCAAATATATACAGTTAGGCAGGGAGAAAGCCAACAATTGGCTACCATTGATCTTTCAGCCCCCAATCCTTATGTGGCCTCTTTTGGCATGTCAACCTACGGAACAGAACTATGATGCAGTCACAGAAGAATTAGCTAGATGGTCCAGGCTGGAAAAAATGAAAGGATTTTATTGGAACTTGGCTTTAGGGGGGACAAGTCAGGGCACCATTGGTGATTTGAGAGTTACTGCAAGAGTAAGAAATTTTCCTTTTGTTGTAGGATCAACAAACTCTTAAAGTTGGGGGGCATGATAAGTTGAGACTTTGTCATGTTTTTATCATCAAAACTCTTAGGTTTTTGACATCTTTTGGTTTGCATAGTAGTAGTGATGTATTGTAAATTGACTATATGTATTCCATGTGTTAAACCTGAACTTATGAAATCATGTTTGAACTTTGTCGGTCTATTCCTGTAGCCATGCCATTTATTCCTACAACCATGCCATTTATTCTTGTAGACATGTGATTTGTTCATGTTGCTATGTGGATTATTTAGGGTAATATCATATATGAATTAATAGATGTGTTAATTAAATAAAATGTGTATTTATGTCCTTGTATGTTGTTTTTGTTGTAGTGCAGGTAATAAATGATGTTGCAATGGATATTCTCCTTTCGCACCTAAAAAAGGAAAGATCACATAAGAGATAACTGAAGATCAAACTGAAGAGGAGTTGAGTGAGCGCAAGGTACGGCATAGGCAGAGTAGCCAAGCAACACTACTGAAGTCTAACTTTAGTGGGCATTGAATTTGCAAAACACCACCACAACATGCAAAGACTATGGTTCGGTTTAGATCCACATTTCCTGCAGCCAAGATCTAGTTATCTTCTTTATCAGTCAATCATCCACCTCTTCTTCTAGGTGTGATTTGTGTTGTCTATTGTATTTGATCTTCTCTTTATTAATAATCTCTTCCTTTTTCTTAGAGGTTAGACATAAGAGAAAGGAATAGAGCAGAGGATTTTTAATAAGCATTCTTAAGTTTCTTTTCAAAAATATGTAATCACTTTCCAGAAGCAATGAATAAAAATTATGTTGTTCTGATCTGTTAAAGGTAGTTTTTTGGAAGCTTGATATCACTCATCCAGGGGGGCCCACTTGGTGAGTGATCCTATGTGAGATCATTGAAATTAGTTTTTCTTTAGTTGCAGTAGAAGTTCTTGCTTTGACTGTTCCTGCAGCCACTGGAAATAGATCCACTGACTGTTCCTACAACCAAGCCAAAACAAAGTAATTTCTGTTCTCTATATTAAATCTTTCTAGCATTGTTTTTATAAGTTTTTCCTGTAGCCTTTCATAATTTCCATTCTTGCCTTTCCTTTTTGCATAATGTTAGTTGTTGCAGTAATGCAGAATAACTGTTGAAGGAACTTAGTGCATATATAGTGTTGACCCATTTCAAGTACTAAGTCCCTGGGTTGATAACTAAATGAGCACTAACCATGAAAATAGTAACTTTACCAGATGAATGTCCAAACTTTGGGTTGAGACTTCAATTAGAGTTATTATTGTTGTTGTTGGAGTAGACAGTGGAGACAGATGGTTGTGAGATTGAAGGATAAGTTCATTCCAGGAGACTATGAGTTGGAGCTGCTCAAGAAATTGTAAAACTTGAAGCAGAGAAACATGACTATGAAAGAGTATATCGAGGAGTTCTACAGAGTAATGATCAGATCTGGACATAGAGAGATGGATAGAGAAAGGGTGGTGAGGTACATAAATGGACTTACATTTAACATTCAGGATGAAATGAGTATGTTGAATATTTCCACAGTTGAGGAAGCTTACCAGTATGCTTTGCAGGCTGAGGAGAAGGTGAGAAGAAGACAACATAATAACCCTAGAGGGAAGGAGAGATTCAGGGGGCAGATGAGTACAAAGAAGTAGAGTGTTGAAGATGAATCAAAACCTAAGTGGAATAAAGAACCAAATCAAAAAATACAGAGGGAGTGGTAGTAGTAGCAAAGAATTTACGGGCAGATGTTTCAAGTGTGTCGGAGAATCTGGACATAGATTTTATGAATGTAAGCAAGGAATGGAAAGAAGTTGTGTGGCAAATGAGGATCAGGAAGATGGAGTTATTGGAACTGAATGTGTGTCGGAGCAAGGAGAATCCCTTATGTTCAGAAGAGTCATGATGGAGCAGAGTAATGAAGATACCGAACCTACTCAGAGAAGGAGTCTTTTTCGGACTATGTGCAAATCAGGTGGTAAATGTTGCAAGGTTATTGTGGATAGTGGAAGTATTGATAATTTGGTGTCTGAGGAGATGGTAGTGAAGCTTGGATTTAAGAGGCTTAAGCACCCTTGTCCTTACAAGGTAAGTTGTTTCCAAGATGATCAAAAGTTAGAAGTAAAAGAGAACTGTTTGGTGAGTTTTAACATTAGACCTTTTAGGGATGAGGTCTTGTGTGATGTTTTATCTATGAGTGCTTGTCACGTCTTGTTGCGAAGACCTTGGCAGTTTGATAGAGAAGCTATCTATGACTGTAGAAGAAACCTGATCACTATTGAGAAGGATGGGCAAAAGTTCACATTGTCTTCTTTGAAGGTGAAAGAGAAGGAAGTGAGGAATCTGAGTCTTGAAGAGAGTTGCAGTAAGGAGAAACTAGTTGCTAAGGTTATATCGGAGGGTGACATAGAATTGCAGAAGGGTCTGATAGAAAAGTCTAATAGTAAGAAGAAATCAGATGGCAGTAAGGTTATGGTGGCAGACCAGATAAAGTCTTGTGGCAGAAATAAATCAGAGTTACAGAAGAAAGGGAGCATCCGTCAAAGACAGTGTGCAAGTCTGAAGCAGGGTAAAAGAAATAAAGAGAGTCAGGAGTTAGAGAACTCGGTTGAGGTTCCAGATGAGCTAAGAGAGAGGTTTGTAGATAAAGAAGATGTTTGGATTAGAAATGAGCATGGAGTCTATATCTCGAGTCTTTTTTGATATGCATGAGTTGCCTCTCATGGAACATCTCTTTCTACCTGGGGTGTCTGATGCAGGATCATCCGCGATCAATGAGCAATCTTGCATCAACCAAAAATATTTCCTTTCAATTTTGTTATGTTCAAGTTCAATGTTTTAGTTTCTGTGTTCTTTCGGTAGCTAGTTGCTTTTCGTTGCGGATCATATTTTTGGTCTCCAGGCATGTTCTTATGCTTAATTCTAGATTCTCAATCCATTTGGATTCTTTTCCGGTGAGACGTTGCTTCAGGTTTGATTGTTCTGGTTCCCGAAGTAGTTTTTGAGCTTAACGGCTAACTTGTTGATTTCTTCTCATGTAGAACAATCTCTTGGTGTGCGGATTTGTCTGGGGTCTTTCGTAATGATCCTAAGTCCTTGGCCAACCTTCCTATTGATCCATGCTCCTTGGTTGTTCTTTTCCGAAGGAATTTCCTTTCATTCTTGGGGCTAACCTATTTACCGTTTCATTTTCTTGTCTTGGTAAATGTAATCTTTTGTGGCCGAACCAAATATGTTCCAGAGGGTATAAATATTGTTATATGAGATCCTTAGTAGGTAGTTAGAGGTTTATGAGTTCCTAGTTGTAGGATTGATAATTTGAAGGTCTCTCAGAGATCCAGATGGATTGTATTCTGGCTTGTTAGCCTTCATGTAACCGACTGATTACCGGATGATCTATAATGAATATACGATGGTGCAAAAATCTGATTCTATTTTTTTTCAATGTGTTGTTGTTGCTTTCGTTGTGTTACTCTTGTTGCATGATCTGGTATGTTCTCTTTGAGGACCCACCAGATTATGGTTGCGCCACTTATGACACTTTCCAAGGATGTTAAAACCATATCATAGGATTTACAAGGTAGATGGCACCTTAATCCTAACAGTCAATTGGCACTTTTTATCTATAATCCTATAGAGATTTATCTTTCATAAAAGATGGTGTACTAGATTATCTCTACCATTTTAGGTGCAACCTTCTTTGTCCTCATTAATGGTTCTCTAGTGTTTTCTCTCAATCGTCTCAAGGTATCAAGTAGGGAGACCCCCTCTCCAATTTTCTATTCATAATAATAGTAGAAGACCTTAAAAAAACCATTCTAGCCCTCAAAGTCAAACATTCCTATAAAATAATTATGGTTAAATCCTCTTCTTTCACACACTTCCTCTTTGTCGATGACCCCCTTCTCTTTGGTCTAGCATCTATGGAGGAAGCTAGAGTCATACATAAAATGATCCAATCATACTACAGAGTTTCAGGACAACAAATTAATTCTATTAAAAGTAAAATATTCTTCCCTCATATACCAATCTTAGTAAAGAACATAATTTTCCATCTCTTGGGCTTCTCCATAGATGATTTTCCTTGTAGTTATTTGGGGACCCCTTTCTTCTTGAGGAAAGTGAAAAAGGACTTTTTGCTCAAAGTATCCTCTATAATATCCCACAAAATCAACTCATAGAAAGGTAAATGGTTAACAATGGTAGTTAAGATCACTCTTTTCAAATTTGTCTTAAATGTTATATCAATATGCATGTTGTCGATGTTAAGTATTCCCAAAAATATCCTCTTTGAATTGCATAAAGTCTTTCAAGATTTCATTTGGTCAGATAATTTTTAGAGCAAGAATAAACTAGAACTCGTTTCTTGAGAAAAATGATTCCAATTGAAGGCTCAAGGTGGTGTAGGCATTAAAAAATTAGAAGCCAAAAACATTTCTTTGTGTGCCAAATCAACCTAGAGAATCTACAAAATCTTGATAGAAAATGGTATTAATAAGAGAAAAAAACCTCAACAATGAGGTGTTGGAAACTTGAGTTGTTGTGTTGTGTTGTCATTGATGTCAACTTGTCTTGTGTTGTCATTGATGTCACTATGTGAACTACAAATGGTCTGGAAATGTATGCTCTGGTGTTGTTGTGTAGTTTGGTAGTGATATTGAGATTTTTCTGGAAGATTGGTGTAGTGGAAGTTTTAATATGTAGGAAACAATATTTATGCGGGAAAAGAATGTTTAATGTCCCAGTGGAAGAATGCTTTACATTCCTCTGGTATGTAAAGATTATGGAGTGTGGCTCTAGATATAGTGTTTATGATCTGTGTATGTTGTACTATCAAGTAAATATATATCCTCTATTACCCAAATGATTGAGTTAGTTGTTGTTGTTTTTGACAGTGGGATGTCTGTCAGAACTAGTCCTAAGAATGCTTGACAGTTCTCTAATATGTGGTTTTTTATGTTATAGCTTGGAGGACATATTTATTTGGTTTGTGCAGTGTTCCAATATAGTTTTCTAGTGATGATCTGATTGACAAGTGAAGTTATTGTGTTTTGAGTTTTGTATTGTCAATTAGGTTGGTTTCTTATTGACTAAGGTGGTGTATCCTATTTGGATATATCCTTTTTGGTGTGGATATACTTTGATGGTTGATTTATTATATTGATATGGGTCTCACCATAGTATCTGGGTATGTTCAGGATCATGGTGGGACAAACAAGCCCTTCAGTGGCAATGAAAATGTAGTGACCCTCCCTAATTCATCTTTCTTTTGTGCATCGATAAACTTGCTTAGACTTCTTGATCATGTGTTGATTGACACTTATGGCTTTATTTATATCTCAGATGCTTATAGTTGATGCTAGACATCCTATATTGACATTTGATACATTACGGTCTATGTGGATGATGATATTTCCTAGATTATTATGATGGATGGATTTATTTTTAGTGATCTATATGTACTCATTATTCATATGTGGATTATATTGTTTATGATGTTATGATGGCATCTCATTGGTGCTAACCCCACTTTGTGATTATTTTGGAAGAGATGATGTTATGGTTGTCCTGATTGTTTTCTTTTGTATTCATGATAAGAGACGATGTCATACCACTCATCACAAGCATGATATGACGTCATGATTCTCTCTCACTTGTCTAATTATTTTGTGATATATGCTATCATATATGTTGTCTCGTGAATATTGGTGGTCGCGGGATTGAAAGTACTAGACATTGACTCCACCAGGTCTCATAGGTTTGAGCGTGTCTTTAATCCCAATGGCAAGTTGATTGGAGATGACACGAGTTCCTTATACACACTCTAGGCTGAAGTTGGTACCCTGTCAGTTTAGTGTCTTGGCATGAATCGTTTTGTTAGTGTCATGTGGTATGGTATTCAACCCTATGTCAGGTTTCCTTGTGGAGTGGTAATTATTAATTAATTAATAGCTAATTGATTTATATAGTTTATTAATATTAAATTAAATTAATCGATGGCATTTATATTTAAATATTAATGTGTATTTTATTATTGAAGATTTATTATTTATTAATGTTTATTTGAGCATTTATATTTATTGAGATTTTGATTTATTAGATTTATTTATTTATATATTTATTTAATTTATTGGTTATCCATATTATTATTTCCTTTTTTCCCATTTGATTTACTATTTACCCTACCTACCCTCTTTTATCATTGGTTGTGAGATTTGGAATTGGAGTTATTAATATTTTATTATTATTTAACCTCAATTTTGGGCATGGTGGCTATGATTTATTATATTTTTAATTATTTTTGATTGGTTGGGAGAGTGTATTATTTTTTACTTTATTTTTATAAATAGAGCTTTCTAAGAATTCTCGGGGGTTTTTTGGCCGAAGAAATATTTTCATTGTTGGAGATTTGGATTTTCAAGTTGAAGCTTGGTTTGGAATCGTTGGATTGTCGATTTGTCTTTTGGATTGCGCTTCATCGAATTTCTTTGTCCATAACTTCTATGTTCCAGGTTGGAGGAATTTTACCCTCTTTGCATTTTGTTTCAAAGGATTCTTTGCTTTGTGTCTATGGGAGGAAATTTGGATGGTTATGAGATAAAAGAAAATGTATATAAATATAAATATACAATGTTGAGTTATTGTGTTTCTATAGCTGTAAATTTAAATGGGAGCTTGGGTCTTCTTCATGTGTGTTGTTGTGGATGATCTTTTGATTATGTTTTCTATGTATTATCGTGAATGATTTGTGATTATTTGGATGTCTTGGAATTTCCTTGGCTTGTTATGCCTTTGAGTGTATTATGTTGTGACTATTTATTTTGTTTTGAGTAGCTTGTTGCCTTGTTCTATGCTCAATTGAGGATTCTGTATTTGATGTTGTCGGAAGAGTTCCTTGTGTTGTATCAAGGGATATATATGTATTTGTTTGGCTTGTTATTTCATAGTTTGGGATTTACCTTGTGGTTAGATGGAATTTTTGCATTGTGTTTGTATCCCATTGGCGTCATTTTATCTCAATAAGTTAATGTTTTTGCTTGGTCAATTATTTTTTCGTCCATATTTGATACTTTTATCCTCTGGCATAAATGCGCTACAGAAATAATCATATGCGCTAATGTATTGTTCATATGCACTGCAATGTGGTGTGTATGCGCTGCTCTGGTTGGTATATGCACTGATTTGTTTTGTGTATGCACTGCTCTGGTTGGTATGTGTGCTGATTTGCTTTGTGTATACGATGTCTAGATTTGTAAATGTGTTATTTGTCTAAGTAAATGCATTCCAGGGTTGCGCAAAAGTGCTAAACTGGTTAACAAAAGTGCTAAATTGTCCTATGAATGTGTTGTATCATTCTCTATATGTGCTAGTCTGCTGTCTTTTCATTTTTGGGTCGATTTTGGCTTTCTGAGTCAATTTTCTAAGCTTGTGTTTTACTCCAAATGTTGTTTTCTAGTTCCTATGTTTTCTGATGTTGTTCTAGATTTGTATTTATGATCAAAAGTGGATTATTGGCGTTTTATGGTTCCAACAAGATGGACCATGCCTTGCTTTGATTGAATGTTTACTTATGAGGCTCTTGGTTACTTTATGTGATTTGTCATTATGGAATTTTGGCTATTGAATTCATATTTGATTGGTTATATATGGATGTTATTATGTGGATATGAGTGAGCTTCCCTGTTGTTGGTATTGTATTGTTATTTACCCTAAGGTCATGGAACATGGTTAGGGGGAGTGGGCTTTCATGAGTTGATAGGGGTCATGTGAGAATGGGCCACCAAGAGGTTCCTTGTAAGGATGCTTGTGGGTCTAGACTGTCAGGATCTCATTGAAAGTTTTCCTGTTTAATCAAGTGATAACTTTAACAATTAATTAGATGGGTTGGGTATTTAGGATTCATCTAATCAAGATAATAAATTGGCCTTTTTTGGTGCCCCGACTCATAGCCCTTGAGTGGAGACTCGAGATGAGCTTGGGAAGGCCATGGAGATGGAAAACTGAACTCTCTTGATTCTCACATAGGTGGAAACGGTTCCACATGTCTATCAGGGGTGATGGGGCAAAGACCCGTGGATCTCCCTTATTTGTGAGGGTAGCATGTGATGACACCCTTCCCTACATGTGCCCTTGTTCCTTATGCCATGTTTTGTTGGATAGCCTCTGGGAGTTGTATGCTTTTGATTTAGCCTCGTGATGTAATTTGGATTATTGTTTATGTGGTTGTTTCCAATTGTGGTTATTGCTATATTTGTGTCCTTTGGTTGTTAGGTGTCATCCTAGGACTAGAGTGCGTGTGGGACCTTATTTCATTCTCTAGAGCACGGGGGGTGGTTCCAAGTATTGGTTCCACATGCTCAGGTGGTTTGATGCCTTCTTCCATTGGGATGTTCTCTTCGTTGGATGTTCATTTGTGTGGATGTGGATTCTCTATCTCTTCAATTTGTGATTGGATTCTTGAAGCAGATTGTTATCTCATGAGATTGTTAGACATTATTGTATCATGTACTATTAGATAGTCATACTTGTAGATTGGAGACTATGTATGTTGATGTAAGAGAATATTGTATTCAATTGTAATTGGGAATTGACTTAGTAGGTTGTGAATTATTATCTTTGAAGTTGAAGATATGGTTGCAATCCTTGTTGAACATATGATGTATCTTGGATTGTTATTATTCATGTAGTTGGAAGTTAAGTTCATGATGGAATAAATGATACTATTAGGATTAGTGATATATGTTCTTATGAAATGAAAATAGGATTAATGGTTTAGTTTCGTATGGATTTAAGTATGGAAAGATTATTCTTTAGAAATTATTATCTTTGGATATTAGATAGTTCTTCATTGGTTGTGATTAAGTGTTAGGAACATTTGGATTTGGTGCATTTAAAATGAACCTAGAGTTAGGAGTAAATGGGATGTATTGTATAAGCATAAAGTCAAATGTAAATAGATGTGTTTCTGTGTTCATAGGTGATATGATTATAGGATTATTGTAGGAAGGATGTGATTGAGTTATATGATGTTGTTATGTTATTATCTCAAGTAATGGTATTGAGATACCCTAGGGAATGTTAATCTATGTGATGTTAATTATTTCCACTTGCATACTTATGTTCTTATGATTATGTGTATGATTAGATGATGTTAGATTATATGTTCATGGATATTTGAGTTGCATGTGTGATGCATTAGAGTAGTTTAAAAAAAAATTATCTCTATTTGCATGATAGATGGTTATTGTAGACACATAAAATTTGTCATCTTAAGCCCGAGTGGATCAACTTTATTTTTCATGTATTATCCACTATTAATATTTATCATTTATCAACATTTATTCATTTTATATATATATATATATATACATATATATATATATATACATACATATATATATACATATATACATACATATATATATACATCTATATATATATGTATATATATATATATGTATATATATATGTATGTATATATATATATATATGTATATATATATAGATGTATATATATATGTATGTATATATATACATATATATATATATATGTATGTATATACATATATATACATACACATATATATATATACATATGTATATACATATGTATATATATATGTATGTATATACATATATGTATATACATACATATATATATATGTATACATACATATATATATACATATATATATATATATATGTATGTATATATATATATATATGTATATATATACATACATATATATATACATATATATATATACATATATATATATATACATATATATATATACATATATATATACATATATATATATATACATACATATATATATATATACATATATATATGTATATATATATATATATGTATATATATATATATCATCAATATCAATATTATCAGTTATCCATTTAATAATGTTAATATTCTATCATTTACCATTCATTAATATTATTATCATTTATCATTTATTATTTTATTTAATATATCCATGTTCACAAACATATTACACTATGCAGCCACCACTTATTTGTGCCTTTCCATCTATCTATTTGCAGCTATCTCATGCATCTGGGATTAAACTCTCAAGCCCTATTTTTTATCCCATTTTCATCCCACAACATGAGCTCACTCGAAGATCATCTATAAAAACCAAGCCTCTTTCTCATTCTTCTATCCATGCTCTTTGCATTTTGAACACCCATCCATTATCTTGACATCTTGAGCGCATATCCGTTATCTTTGCATTTTAAGCATTGATCTTTTATCCCTTGCATCTCTTGTTCTCTCATATTCTATATTTAATATCATTTTCTTGCATTCTCAAATCTTCATTTCCTCATAGCCTTTTACATAAGTGCTTCTGAGAGCAATAATGTTAAATGTGAAATCTTGAGGAATAGGAGGGCAGTGGAGTAGAGTTTGATAGCGTGCATGTGTATTAGTTTATATATTTGTATGTTGCATGCATGTTTCTTGCAGGCACTTCATTGTTAGATGTTGGAAGCATTTTGAATCCTTGATTCAAATTGTCCATTTCCCTCATCTTTAATTGGCATGCCCAATGGGACCTTTCCCATATCATTTTATTGTCTTGATTTTGCTTGATAGTGGTTTTTATGGTTTTAGTGAAATTCATTTTTTTTAATCCTATAGTATACAAAGCATAGAATGTGACACATGTTTTGGATTCAAAAAATGTGATACCGTTTGAAAGTTATAGATATTTTTCAATCATCCTATCAATCAAGACTTTAATTAGAATATCGCCACTTTTTGGGCCCTCATGATCTTGCACATACCTGTGTGTAGATCCACATTATTTTTTGTGCATTAGAGAATGGTTTTCGGCCAACTATTGGCGTGCATTGTTTATCTACATGTTTCATTTGATGTCAACCTTGGAGGATGTATTACTGTGTGCAGTTCATTGGAATCATTTTGAAAGGATGTGTTGTGATGTGTTTGGGTCCTCTCTATCTCCTAGAGTGGACCGCATTTGATATTTTTGGTCCAAGTGGGCTAATTTATGTAGTTTTGTATATTCTATATATCGTTGACCTAGTTAAGGGTTTCAATAAATTTTAAATATATAGGAGTGTAGATGTATGAGTTAAGTATAGGATGTATGTGAAATAATGTGAAGTGGATATGAATGATGCACAAGCAGACTTGGTATAGCCAGTGTGAAAGACAGTTTGTCAAGAGCTTGAGATAGTATTTGTTGTCGATATGTTTGCCATGATATTGGTCACTTGACATAGTGGTTCAAGGATAATTTCATGATTGGAAAATCTTGTTCATTTCATCCTTTGTTGTCGATATGTTTTTCATGATATTAGTCGCTTGACATAGTGGTTCAAGGACAATTTCATGATCAATAAATCTTGTTCATTTTATCCTTTGCACCTACCGGAAGGTGTGTTCCTTTTGGCAGTTTTTGCAATCCTTTGTCCTCAGAATGTGTGCCTTAGTTTTGCAAGTCCCTCAAGGGCAATGAGCTCCTTGGCCTTGAGCCTAGATATTGTAATCAATCATTCATATTGTGAGTATGACTCCCTTGTGTTTAGTATTTTACATGTAAATCTGGTGTTCATGTGTTTGTTGTGTTTTGTGCTTTCATGTTTCAATATTGCAGTAATAAGTTAATTATTGTTGAAGGTTTGATTAATCAAAAGTGAAGTGTTTTGAGGTTCAGACTGATTCAACCCCCTCTCAATCTTATGGTGTGTTCAATATGAGGAACCAAAGAGAATCTTCACCATTGCAAACCCACCCAGGAGGCTCTTAAATATGGAATTTTTTAATTTCTTCTATAGAGCTCATTCATCCACACCTAACATGGGAAATCCACAATGGAAATTAAAAAGTTTCTTCGGGGGGAACCTTGGAATGGTTTCAAACCCTTACAAAATATCATAGATCTTCTAGATGTCAAAGTTTTCATATCTAAAGTCTAGTGAGCCAAAGTAGTTGATTACTTTACTATTAACAATAATTATAATTTTCAAAAAGTTATGTGGAAGCAAGTTGATGTATTTGAATTCATTCAAGACTGGAAGGATAAATTCCATCTTGAACTATAAAAAAGACAAGTTAATTATTCAAACTCAACTGATATGTTGTGATGGGTTGCCTCTAAATCTAGAGAACATAATGTAAAGGATGGCTACAATACCCTCACTTGTGGACATAAAAATTTTGAATGGCTTCCTGATGCAGGAGCATCCCCGATTCATAGAAATCTTGCATCAACCAAAAACATTTTCTTTATGTTTCCAGTTTTAGCTTTTCTTGCTGTGTGTCTCAGTTTTGGCTCACTGGATCTTGTGGAGTTGGATTCTATGAAGACTTGATCATCTTTCTTGTTTCCAGATTGTATCGCATTTGGATCATTTTCCAGCAAGATATTGCTATCGGTTTCCTTGACAATTCTTGTTACCGGTTGCCTGGACCTATTTTGGTGATCTACCAGAACTCCTTCTGAAGCTTGCAGAGCCTTGGGCATTGATTCCAATGTTCCTTGGCTTGTGGCCGACCTTTTCCCGTGATCTATGTTTCACCCTTTGGATTTTTCAAAGGAATCTCTTAGCGGAGGCCAACCTTGTTTATTTTACACATTAGGCCTTGTTTTTCAGGTTTTGATCCCTTTTGGGCCGACTGGATCTTTGGATCGATATATATAATTGTAATTGTGCATTAGAATGTAATCAACAAAGAATCAAGTAAGGAGACTGTGCATAGAAGATAGATCTCACGATTCAAGCTCCTGGTTGTGACCTATTATGTATGTTCTACCAAGCCTGTGAGTTGGTATGTTGTAATCCGGTTACTACCGATTGGATGTAATCAATTTTCATGGAATACAACAATCTGTTATGTGTTGCCTCCATCGTATCTTTGTGTTTACTCTTGTTGACCGGTCCAAATTGATCTCTTTGAGGTCCCTCCTCACCGGTGACTACTTCAAGTGGTATCAGAGCGAAGTTTCATTTTGGAGGTTGTATGTCCTGAAATTTTTGTTGTAGGGTGGCGGATTGTGGATCTGACTTGCAGCTGCAGAGGACTAGCATGAATGATGGCGCGAAGAGGAGCTAGGAATGGTGGAGCACGTGGGAATGCAGACCCTACTGTGATGGAGATGTTGCATAATATAGCAGCCCAGTTGGAAGTCGTGGAGATAGACAGAGAAGAGGCCGACATATTGAAGATGTGAGTGAAGATGAAAGAGAAGAAGCCTCGACAAAACAAGCAAACCCACCGGTGGTTGATCCGGATGAGGAAAGGTTTTTTAGGGTTTTTAGTAGGGTGAATACTAAACCTCATTTTACCCCACCAAAATATGATGGGAAGTTAGATTCGGATGAATTGATGGATTGGATCTCAGAGATGGAGAAGTATTTTGATTTTGAAAACACTGTAGAAGAGAGGAAGGTTAAATATGTATGTACCTGGTTGAAAGGTCATGCATCTCTTTAGTGGGAGCATTTGCAAGTTGATAGGAAGAGAAGAGGTAAAGAGAAGATTAAGACATGGGATCAGATGACTGCTAAGTTGAAGTCAAAGTTTATGCCAATTGATTATCAATTAAATTTGTTTTGAAAGTTGCAGAATTTGAGACAAAAGGAATCTAGTGTGAAGGAGTACATCGAAGCATTTTACTAGTTGAATATCAAATTTGGACATGTTCATGATGAAGTTGAACAAGTTGTAAGAAATTTGAATGGATTCTGGATGTCTATACAAGATGAACTCAGTTTGATCAAATTGGAGAGTGTTGAAGAGGCTTACCAGTATACCCTAAAGGCAGAAGAGAAGTTAAAAAAAGACATGAGCAGAGGCAGAGA
This sequence comes from Cryptomeria japonica, assembly GCF_030272615.1. Taxonomy (NCBI): domain Eukaryota; kingdom Viridiplantae; phylum Streptophyta; class Pinopsida; order Cupressales; family Cupressaceae; genus Cryptomeria; species Cryptomeria japonica. The sequence continues at coordinate 348,290,276 of NC_081407.1, read as the reverse complement.
GGAAGAGGTGGAAGGTTTACCAGAGGAATATTCCAAGGAGGAAGAGGATATATCAGATATAGAGGAACCAGTACAGATTAGAGAAAGGACAAGGAAGTGAACAAAGAAGGTAATTCATAGCGGAAGAATGATAGAAATTTCTACTAGAGGAGAGACCTAGATGGTTACCAGAATGAGAATTTTGGAAGACAAGACAAGAGAACATTTAGAGGAACTTGATTTAAGTGTGGAGGAGAAGGACATTGTGCATTCAAGTGTAAGAAGACAAAGAATACCGGAAGAGAAGTAGTGGTGGAAGAAAACCCCATCGGATTAGACAATAAACCAGAAGATGGAGAACTGTTGGTGATGAGGAGAGCTTTGTGTCATACCGGAGGAGATGAAGAGCCTTTGCAGAGGAAGAATCTGTTCAAGACCGGATGTAAAGTATTTGGTAAGTGTTGTAAAGTTGTTATTGATAGTGGTTGTTTAGATGATCTTGTTCAGAAGAGATGGTGAATAAGTTAAAATTGGAGAGATTGAAACACCCTAAGCCTTATCAGATAGCATGGATTCAGGATGAACATAAGTTGTTAGTAAGTGAGCAATGTTTGGTGAAATTGAAAATTGGGAATTATCATGATGAAGTCTTGTGTGATATTATGCTTATGGATATTTGTCATCTTTTGTTGGGTAGACCTTGGCAGTTTCATACACATGTAGTACATGATGGGAGGAAGAATACATACACTATTGTGGCCAGTGGGATGAAGCAAAGCTTGTTGCCCTTGGAGGAACCTTTGAAGAATGAATTCTATACAAATGCTAGGATCTATTTAGTAGATGGAAGGGAATTCCTGGATGGACTGAGACACGAGAATGTGTGTTTTGCCTTAATTCCTAAAAATACTGAGAAATCGGAACCAGAAGGAGAACAATCGGAAGAAAAAAGATTTGCTGACAGAATATGAAGACATCATTTCAGATAATGTACTTGATGGATTGCCACCTGTGAGAAGTATTAGTCATTGCATGGACTTGGTTCTCGAAGCTAGTTTGCCTAACAAAGTTACACACTGGTTGACACCGGCAGAGAATGTAGAACTGAATAGACAAGTGCAGGAGTTGTTGAAAAAATGTTTGATCAGGGAAAGTATGAGCCCTTGTGCAGTACCAACGGGTATTAGCACCTAAGAAGAATGGAGAGTGGAGAATGTATATTGATTCTAGAGCAATAAACAAGATCACAGTGAAATACCAGTTTCCTTTGCCTAGGATGGATGATATAATGGATTGTTTAAGTGGAGCAAAATACTTTACAAAGATAGATTTGAAGAGTGGATATCATCATATCAGGATCAGAGAAGGTGATGAGTGGAAGATGACATTTAAGACAAATGAAGGACTGTATGAATGCTTGGTGATGTATTTTGGATTAACTAATGCACCAAGTACTTTCATGGGCCTAATGAATGAGGTATTAAATAAATTCTCGTGTAAGTTTGTTATTATGTATTTGGATGACATTCTAAATTTTAGTAAGACAAAAGAGGAACATTTATTGCAGTTGAGACAAGTTTTACAGAGGTTGAGAGAAGAGAAGTTGTTGATCAATATCAAGAAGTGTACTTTCATGAAGGATGAGTTAGTCTATTTGGGATTTGTGATATCTAAGGATGGTTTGAAGATGGACCCTGAGAAAGTGAATGCAATTGTTGAGTGGCCTAAACCGGAAAGCATTGGAGAGGTAAGATCATTTCATGGATTGGCTAGTTTTTATCGAAAGTTTATCAGAAATTTCAATTCAGTTTGTAACCCTGTGACTGAGACCATGAGAGGAGATCGGAAGGAATTCAAGTGAACCACCGAAGAAAACAAAAGTTTTGAACTATTGAAGCAGAAAGTGACTGAGCAGCCTATGTTGGCTTTTATAAAGTATTTCAAGTGAATTGTGATGCAAGTGGTACATCAATAGGATCAGCCTTGAGTCAGGAAGGTAGAGTCGTAGCCTATTTCAGTGACAAGTTGAATGATGCCTAGAGGAGATATTCAGTATATGATCAAGAGTTTTATGCAATAGTTCAAGCTTTAAAGAAGTGGAGACATTACTTGTTGCCTAAGGAGTTTGTGTTGTATACAGATCATCAAGCTTTGTAGTATTTGAACAGTCATAATAAGTTGAATCAGAGACATATGAGACAGGTAGAATTATTGCAGAGTTACACCTTTGTGTTGAAGCATAGAAGTGGGAAATCTAACAAAGTTGTTGATGCATTGAGTAGGAGAAGGAATTTGTTGATAGAGATGAGAGTGACAGTATTAGGATTTGAAGATTTTAAGACCTTGTATGATGATGACCCGGATTTTGCAGAACCTTGGAAAGCATCTAGAGAACCGGTTATGGTAGATAGAAGCAAGTGGTTGGATTGCTTCATTCAGGATGGGATGTTATTCAGAGGAGTTCAGTTGTGCATACCTAAGAGTTCTATGAGGGAGAATCCGATAAAGGAGAAACACAGTGGAGGTTTGGCTGGACATTTTGGTATTGACAAAACAGTGGCATTGGTGAGTGAGTAGTACTTTGGCCCCAGATTAATAAGGACGTTAGAGATATGTGCAAAGTTGTAGAGTTTGTCAAGTTGCAAAGGGTAGTAGTCAGAATGTGGGATTGTATAAACCTTTAACAGTACCGGTAAGACCTTGGGAGGATATAAGCATGGATTTTGTACTTGGATTGCCTAAGACACCGAGAGGGAATGATTCTATATTTGTGGTAGTGGATATATTCTTCAAGATGGCTCATTTCATACCTTGTAAGAAGACATCAGATGCATTACATGTAGCAGACCTATTTTTCAAGGAAGTGGTGAGATTGCATGGATTGCCTAAGAGCATAGTTTCAGACAGAGACGCTAAGTTTGTTGGCTATTTTTGGAGAACACTTTGGAAGAAGATGAAAACAGATATGAAGTTCAGATCTACTTTTCATCCACAGACTGATGGACAAACAAAAGTTGTTAACCGGAGTATAGGAAATTTGTTGAGATGTTTAGTGGGAGATAAAATCGGAAGTTGGGATTTGATCCTTGCACAAGCAGAGTTTGCCTACAACAATTCAGTGAATAGAAGTACTAGAAGAACACCTTTTGAGATTATTACTGGAGTGCATCCTAGATGTATATCAGAATTGAGAGACATTAGCAGTGAAGACTGGAGAAGTTCAGAAGCAGAAGACTTTGTAGATCGCATGGCAACCTTGCATATTCAGGTTAAGCAACATTTGGAAGACATGAACAAGTATAAGGAGAAGGTAGATGAGAAGAGGAGACATAAGGAATTTGAATCTTACGATGAAGTGATGGTATATCTAAGAAAATAAATATTCTCGGTTGGAACTTATAACAAATTGCAAATGAAGAAATTTGGACCTTGCAGGATTTTGAGCAAGTTCAGTTCTGGAAATGCATATGAAGTAGAGTTACCAAATAGTCTAAGTATTTCACCTGTGTTTAACATTGCAGATCTTCATGAGTATCATGAACCAGAATTTCTAGAGGAATCTCTTGGTGGAGGCCAACCTTGTTTATTTTACAGGTTAGGTCTTGTTCTTCAGTTTTTTATCCCTTTTGGGCCAACTGGATCCTTTGGATCGATATATAAAATTGTAATTATGCATTAAAATGTAATCAATAGAGAATCAAATAAGGAGACTATGCGTAGAAGATAGATCTCACGATTCAAGGTCTCGATTGTGACCTATTTTATATGTTCTACTAGGCTTGTGAGTCGGTATGTTGTAATTCGGTTGCTACCAATTGGATGTAATCAATTTTCATGGAATAAAACAATTTGTTCTGCATTGCCTCCATCATATCTTTGTGTTTACGATGTGTTTACTCTTGCTGACCAGTTTGGATTGATCTATTTGGGGTCCCTCCTCACCGGTGACTGCTTCACTTCCTCATTTGTGTTAGGGTTCAACCTACCTCCCTAAAGTTGGTGCCCTCTTATGGATGGCCTTAAATTACATAATTCTAATTGGGTAAAAGCACAAAGTTGTGTCACACTTCAAGCCAACTTATCAAACACAAGTGAATTTACATATTTCCAACTAAAAAATATTTTTGGCAAAACATGTGGTCTAGATTGATTCATTCTAGCTAAGTTATTATGGGCCACAAGTTTTCCAATTAAAAGTGTCTACTAAATACAAATTTTATACCACTATGGGGCCAATCACCAAAAAAAGAATATATTATTTGAAAACCTCAATGTTTCAACAACTCATACTCATATAAATAATATTTTAAAATTAAAATAAAAATACCCTTTCTTAGATCTATAAGCTATTTTTTCTAAACTAAAAATATTTTCATATTTCAAATTTTTTTTAAATAAACATCAAAACTAAAATATAAGGTTGATTATCTTGTCAAGGAAAAATACTAAACTTTATTTAAAATTTTTGAAAAGAAATGATGTAGTGGAGAAAAGAAAACTTAGACTCATGAATGAGGTCCTAAGAGAATTCATAAACAAGTTTGTTGTAGTATACTTAGATGACATTTCAGTATTCAACAAGACAAAGGAGGACCATTTGGAACACTTGGATAAGGTGTTAAGAAGGTTGGATGAAGAAAAATTGATGATCAATCTCAAGAAATGTGAATGGATGAAGGAAGAGTTGGTATATTTGGGGTTTGTGATTTCACAAGGAACCTTGAAAATGGACCCGCAAAAAGAAGAGGCCATACTCAACTAGCCAACACCTAAATCAGTTGGGGAAGTCAGGAGTTTCCATAGTTTAGCAAGCTTCTACCACGAGGTCATCAAGAATTTTAGTCATATTGTGGCACCCATGATAGACACCATCAAAGGAGATAAGATGAGAAGATTCCAATGGATCAAGGAGGTTGATCACAGTTTTGAGTACCTCAAGACAAGGGTAGCACATCAACCTATCCTTACTTTACTAAATTTTAATAAGGTATTTACAATAGAGTGTGATGCTAGTGGCTATGCCATAGGGGCAGTGTTGAGTCAAGAGGGGAAGCCAATAGCTTTCTTTAGTGATAAATTGAATGAAGCCAAAAGGAAGTATCCATCCTATGATTTGGAGTTGCGTGCCATGGTGCAAGCACTTAAAAAATGGAGACACTACCTACTGCCCAAGGAGTTTGTGATATACACAGATAACCATGCTTTGAGTTTCCTAAACAGTCAAGAGAAGTTGAGTCATCGGCACATCAAGTGGGTGGAGCAATTGTCGTCCTATACTTTTACCATAAATCACAAGAAAGGGCAAGCTAACATGGTAGCCGATGCTTTGAGCAGGAGGACAATGATGATACAAGAGGTGCAGTTTCAAAGTGTAGGAATTGATTCCTTAATAGATATGTATTAGAATGATATAGACTTTCATGAAGTGTTTGTTGTTTGTGAGCAGTAACAAGGTTCTTTTCATAGTGAGTATGCAGATTATGTAGTACAAGGTGGTATTTTGTTTAAGGGAGCTCATTTATGTGTCCCAAAGTGTTCTATGAGAGAAAATTTGATCAGAGAGAAGCATAGAGGTAGTCTTGGAGGACATTTTGGATGTGATAAGACATTGGATCAAGTCAAAAGGTTTTACTACTGGCCTAAGATGCACTTAGATGTGAAGAAGTTTGTGGAAGGTTGTGGTATATGTCGAAGAACAAAGGGGTCAAGTTCTAATGTAGAGTTGTATCAACCTTTGCCCATACCTAATAGACCATGGGAAGCCATCAGTATGGATTTTGTTTTGGGTCTACCAAGGACCAAAAGGGGATATGACAGTGTGTATGTAGTTGTAGATAGGTTCAGCAAGATGGCTCACTTCATTGCATGCAAAACAACCAATGATGCCTCCTACATTGCAAAATTAATCTTTAAGGAGATTGTAAGGATCCATGGATTGCCATTATCCATTGTGTCTGACAGAGATTCAAAGTTTAATGGACATTTTTGGAGAACATTGTGGAGAAAAATAGGAACCAATCTGACTTTTAGTACTGCCTATCATCCTCAAACGGATGGGAAGACTGAGGTTGTCAACAGGTCATTAGGCAACCTACTGAGATGTCTAACTAAGGAGAACAATCAGTCATGGGATCTAATCCTACCACAGGCAGAGTATGCATACAATGATTCAATCAATTGGAGTATTGGGAAGAGTCCATTTGAAGTTGTCTATGGAGTGCATCCCAAAGGTATCTATGAATTGAGAGATTTGAGTAGAATGGATAGGAGGATTGCCCAAGGTAAATACTTTGCAGTAGCCATGCATGACATCTAGAAACAGGTCAAGGAGACACTTGAGAAGAATGTGGACAAGTATAAGAAGAAGGCGGACTTAAATAAGAGAGATGTACAATTCAAGGTGGGTGATCTAGTATTGGCACATTTGAGGAAGGCGAGATTACCAAAGGGAAAGTATACAAAGTTGATGATGAAGAAGATAGGGCCATGTAAATTGGTCCATAAGTATGGCAACAATTCTTATGAGATTGAACTCCCACCAGGGGTTGCTATCTCACCTATATTCAATGTAGTAGATTTGTATCCCTATAAGGAGTCTAATTTTGCAATCCAAGGAGAATAAGGAGTTGAAGATGCTGATATGGAATGGGTCAAGGACCTTCCACCTGTTCAACCTATGCAACTTGAAGCCATTTTGGACTCAAGAGAAGTTAGGAGGACAGGGAGGAAAGTTTATAAGGAGCACCAAGTCAAGTGGCCAGGACTACCAAATGGAGATGTCACCTGGATGTCAGAGGAGGATATAGCACGGAATGGGGTCTCAGTTGCAGATCTCATTTCATCAAGAGCGTGAAATCTTTCCTCTCCGGGTGTATGGTGCAGGAGCACCTAGAGTTTAGTCACTATGTCAATCAGATGCTTGAGTCTTAGGAGTCAAGGGTAATGTCATTTTGATTCAATAAGGTCTATGGAGACCATTTGTAATTTCATTTCATGTTTTTAGGTTTGTATGTCAAATTTGGAGTCATATTTTGTAAGTCTGTAAAAGTTTTGACTGTTGTCATTGAGATAAGTTATATCGATAAAGTGTCATTGCTATAAAAAAATTGTCAGTGTTGTCATCGGGATAGATATCCCGATAAAAGTGTCATCGAGATAGTTTCTTCTATCGAGATTGGCAAATATTGTTTAACAGACTGTGGAAGGTTATGTCGATAGTTATCCAATTGCCTCATTCAATATAGCTATGCTGACATAGGGACATCAAGGTAAGTTTGCTTTATTGGAATTGCCAAAAGGCTAGCCCACAGATATTAGTTATTTTGATGGGTGAAAAAAGACTTCAGTTTGGGATTGCTATCCTGACGTCAGTGTCCAGTAGTGTTTTGTCAGTTTGGAATTCTTATTCTGATGTCAATATTTAAATTTGATTTTTCATATGTGGAAGTCGAATAGTCATGGAACCCAAGGGTATTTTGTGATCGCGGGAAAGAGCACAAATCTGGTATAAATTGTATAGAAACGGTTGGAAACCGATGGGGGAAAAGGTGTATTTGATAATTTGAATTCCTGGGTCTGATTCTGTAACATAGTTTCAAAAAATTTCAATCACTGGCATCATATTGAAGGTTCATTTTTCTGCAATTCCTCTATTTTCAGTACATATATGTTGTTGTATGAATTCAATTTGATTGGACAAATTGGCAACTAGGGTTTTATCCGTTGTTCGACAATTCTCCCTCTGGGTAGTGCGTCAAGAATCTATGTCAAGATGATATAATTCTTTTCTATTATGGATAAACGATTCGGATAAAAAATGATGCCAAATTGAAAGAGTTATATTTCAGTGCATGCAAATTCTCTAATTTATCTTTAAATATATATATTTATTAAAATAGTGAAAAATATATCCATGCAATAAAGTTTAAAGTTATTAATACACACAAAAAATTAAAGGAAAAATGATTAAATTTTCTATATAAAGAGTGACAATCCATGTAACTTCAATTTTAGCATTTTATCAGCGACTAAATTTTAATGTTTATTTTATAAAATCCATATACATTTTAGCCCGAAGGGGTGGCATAGTTGGCTAAGGGTTTTGGCTTCGTCCCAAGTAGGTTTTGAGGTCATTTCTCTTTGCCTTGATTTACCCGGTTGTTAGGGTTGTTCGGGCCCAACCTACAACACTCAAGAGACTAGTCTCACCTTAACTCACCCCACTGTGACCCCCAAAACTTGGCATAAAAGTAAGACCAAGGTAAGCTCTAGTGGGAAGTGTTGGGTTGAGATGCAAGGATAACCTTGCATAAAAAAATAAATACATTTTATTAGTTCTAAATTCAAAATACATATGTCACTTTCTAGTGATCAAATATAAAAAGTAGAATCAACATTGGCCATTTCCTTTATAAAAGTGTGACACAAATTTGTACTTTTTCTCAATGACTTTTAGACTCAATATGTCAGACATCAATCATCTCTTCCATTGTGTCTATGTGAGGAAGTTTATGAACATATAGACCATTTACTGGTTAACTACAAGTTTGCATCACACTTCTAAAAATGGTTACAAACAAAAATTGGGATTTCTATCATAGTTTTTCTTCTTGTTCCCTTATGTTTTAGAATTCAACTTATGTAGAATTATGAGAGATCAACCTACCAATTTTAATGCAGAATATTTGACTAGAAAGGAATAATTTGGAATCATAATTAAAAAAAGTTGAGTAATCTAGAAGTAGTTCTTAAGATAGAAAGATCTATATTAAAAAAATTCATGAACCATCTTCTCAAATCTATGCCTCTCCAAAAACCTTTCACTTCCTAGGAAGATAGTATTATCAAATATTGACATCAAATCAAACCTCTACCTTCTCAAGGAGCACATTCTTAGATCCCAAAGGTCAATAGAAAGCTTACTAATTGGATTCCCACAAGCAATAAATTTAAGTTGAATTTTGATGGGGTCTCAAAAGGAAACTTAGGTAGAGTTGGAGTTGGTATAGTTATTAGATATCATATGGGGAACACAATTATAGCCACATTTAGAAAGCTCCCAATTTCAACCAACAACATAGCTAAAGAAAATGGTTTGATCTTAAGATTAGAAATAGCTTTAAAAAAATCTATTATCTACAAATCGAAGGTGACTCTACTATTCCAATCAATCTCATAATAAGGAAATGTTCTACCAACTAGAAGTTCAAGTACTTATCACCCACTGTATCCAAATTACTCAACAACCTTAACAATTATGTAGTAATGCATTTCTACAGAGAGGAAAACTAATTTGGAGATAGTCTTGTTAATTTGGCAACCAAGTATAATCACCAATACTTTGAGGTTGATGATGAGTATTCAATCAATTCCTCTTCAATATCTTAATCTTCTATTCTAATTTTCGAAGGGGCGTGTGCAGGAAGCTGAGTCCGCTTTTTGGCCAAAAAGTGGAAGTATTTTTCCTATTTTTAAAAATTTAACACAATTGGTCTAAAAATTTAAAACACTTAAAGATTGAACCTAAAAAAACTTAGTAACATGAAATGTAGTCCTTACAGTCTAGTTTCCAAATATGTAATTTATTATAATACCCAAATGATACAAATTGGTTTTCAATAGGAATGTCTAAAAACCACTATTTAAAAGTCACTTTTTAAGGACAATACTATGCACGTGTATGACCACCATTTTTTGACCTAAATAAAGGCATTTTTATAAATCCTCTTGGGAAAATATCAGTAAGACACTGAAGAATGATGAAGATTTTTTGGTTTTTTTGTTTAATTTTTTTTTGTTAAATTTTTAGTGGCCCTAATTGCTATTTTGAAAACCCCTCATGTATGGCCACCATAAGTAGATCTAAACTTAACACTTTTTTAATTTTATTTTTTCATTTTGAAAAGAATTGTATTTAGATTGATGCCATATATTTTTCATAAAACATAAAAAGTAAAAACATATTAAAAAATAAGGAAACTTGTTATTTCAAGTTTACGGACCAGTCACATCAAAAATTATTTGAAAATAGAAAAAATAATCCCATTGTCAAAAAAATATATATTTGAAATCTAGACACTCTCATATGTAATGGGTTTTATTTTGTAAAAATGTTCTTCAAGAAATTTTATCAGACATATGTCCAAGATCACTCTTTTCTAGTGACATTGACATGAACTTCAACTTGTAGGTACAAGGCTAAGGGTCGACTCCCCAATCCTTTCCTACATTGAAACTTGCAACAAAAATGAGCCTCTAATTCAATTTTTATAAAATCGATTTCATTCTAGAAACGAGATAGTGTTTAGGATACAAAATCTCATTATGTTTAAAAAAAAAGCATAACAGGTCAAAACAAAATGGGATCTCGTTATTTGAGTAATTTGATCTCATTTAGAAAGCAGGATCCCATTTCAAAAAATGACAGGATCTTGTTTCATTTTAACCATTTTAAAAATTTTTACTAAAAATGACTTACCACTATATGGTACTAGAACTTGATGTCCAATATTGTATGACTGGCAATGACTTTTATGTAGTTTTTTAATGATCGTTGTCTATTTGGTTTTGGAAGGAGTCAACCATTGAAACAATTATGAAGTGGAATAATGTACATCATGAGTCATTTTGAAGAGGAATAAAAAAGAAGAATTTTTATTATTCGCATTCATTTGTACTTTAAAATTTGACAATCATGAGATTGAAACGTGAATAAAATAGACATAGGAAGGTCATGACCCCTGAAGAAAATGAAGAAAATAGAAATAAGGAGACAAAATGATAAAGAGATCAAAGAATGATAATTTGAGAGATGAAGAATACTGAAGCATCTCATTTTATGACTGTTGAAGAGAAAAAAATTGAAGAGACCATAAAGGATGGGATGAATGTAGGTGATGCAAATACGCAAGAGATGAATGTAGAAGATAATACGACTATAGAAACAAATACATGTATGTCATCAAATCCACCTTTCAATGATATGGAAAATGTGACAATAAGGAAAGTCCAGGTACATCTTCAAATCCACCTTTGAATGATACAAAAAATGTGATTATAGAAAGAAATTCAGATTTTGTTTCAAACTCACATTATGATGATATTCAAATTGTTTATTTTAAAGAAGCTAGATATATCAATGTTGAGATCAATTCTATTCTTGGAGAACTTATAGAATCATAAAGTAAAAATGAAATCCCTTGTGTTGGTGAAAATGAAAATAGTTTTTTGAGAATTGCAAGTATTGTTTTGGATAATCTATTTGGTAAGATATCTTGGAGGCAGATAAGAACATGTGGAAATAGATTATACCAAAAAAAAAAATCATTTCAATGTCAACTCATGATGCAATTAATGCAAATGTGCAAAATGAGAAAAGTAATAAAAAAGAGGCAATTTTGTGAATCCAAAATAAAAAGAGATTAATCAAGTTTAAGCATGTTATATTTAAATTGTTACAAGTGTTATTGAGTCTATTGGAAAAAAAAAATTTGATCTAAAGATAATAATGTGGCATGATGAGCTATAACTATTGCTATGTTTAATAAATAAATTTGGATAAAATAATGTTAAGCAACATTAGTTAAATTCTAAATATACATCCTAAAACATTGGTAAGAGTGGTGAAGAAAAGAGAAATTATTGAAAATGATCCAATCAACCAATATTGGAGTTTTAGTGGTCGACACCCAAGGTCTGACATAAAATTGAATAGTGAAATCAAATCTTTGGTTGAAAAATATTGGCATTATAAGACAAAAGTATCTTCTATTGGGATCCAAATATCATGATCTTCATCCAAAACAACTATTAGACGTGACTTAAACTAAATTTTAAATGACTTAGTATATTATCTGGAAATATTACTACATGTCAAAGATCATTTGAGAAATATAAACCTTGGTATGTGAAAATTAATAAGCAATGAATGTCTTGTTGTAAAATTCATGTGTTATTTTTTCTATTATTGTGATTTTTTTATATATACATATTTTACATACTAATAAAATAATGCAAGAATGTCATATTAATATGCCACCTAAAACAATCAAGTAGTTTATAGAAGATTTATTTTGTGAAACATCCAATGGTAAATTATTTAATTTAAGTGCATGTATATCTGGACAATACGATAGATGTGGCAGTCTTTCATTATCAGGAGAATGTATGCATGAAAGTATTTCACATGATTCTAGACAACAATTAGTGGATGCAAAAAGATTCAAGAATATTGAATATTCTTTAAACGGTGAAAAATTGGAAAGCATTGTGATTTAATCACAAAAAAAGTAGTGTGCATGCATTCATCTCATAATTTAAGAGTAAGATTATACCTAAATATGTGAAACACTCTCAACATGTTTGATGGCTTGATGGAAAATTTTGCACATGTTGTAACATATTGTTAATTGGAACTATAATGCCAATGGTTGACTTTGCAAAAAACTATCCTCTTACTCCATAAGAGGAAATTCAATCTCAATATTAAAATTCAATTCAAGTGGCTATATTTGTTCATATTGTATACAAACATGCAAATGATAGTACATATGATGATGAAAAAAAAATTAGGGAGTACCATATCTATTTGAGTGATAATTAGTTACACTCATCAGAGTTTGTTTAATATCGTTTCAATATGTTTTATAAAAGAAAGAGGAATCTAGATTATACAACATCTCATATGGTCAAATAATTGCACAAGACAATTCAAAATTGCTCAAATGTTTGATTGGCTAAGTAGAGCTCACAAGGAAAATAATATCCAACATATGTGGAGTTTTTTTAAGCTGGACATGGTAAAGGAGAACATAATAGAGCAGGTGCGTGTGTTAAAATTGTTGGTAGTTGTTGTCATTGATGACTAAGTATTGTCATTGATGTCAATCCTCAGTGCTAAGGAGGATATTAGAGATTGTAGTGTTGTCATGGTGTTGTCCATTGGTATCAACCCTCTACTTATGGAAGTATATGAACTACTAATGCATTGTGTTGTGTCCAAAGGAGATTATTGTAGTGTGTGGTTAGTACAGTTGGTTCCTTGTTGTGGATGTCCTCCTTCCTGTGTTGATGCTTACAATATGTATATTATGATGATGTTGTTGATGTGTTGATAGCAGAGGTGGTATCATGATGATATCATAGTCAAATAAGGATTAGATGCATTGAGATGAGGATTAGAAGTATTAAGATTAGGATTAGAAGCATAGTGATGAAATGATGCTTTTTAGATGGTCTTGTGCATGCTACAAGTTGTTGTAGTATCTCTTTTGTTGCTCCTGAGTGGGGAAATGTTGTTTCAAGGTGCTCTAGTTTCTAGAAGTTGATAAAGTGTGTGGATTTAGGAAATGTGCTAAAGTTAGTATGGAAGAATGTTATGCATTCCTTTGCATTTGGTGTCATGGCTTTACAGATTTTGATATAATTTGTATGTTTTGTGGGCGTTGCACTCCTATCTTTCTAGGGTCATGGTAATGTAGCTGATATGTTTGGTAATGGTAGTATGTTAGTATTTTGATGACTGGTTAGGATTAGTTTGGAGAATGCTTTCCATTGATGTTTCTATTGTTGCAACTTGGAGGACATGTTTACAACATTTATGTAGTATCTCAATTCAAATTTCAAATGATGACATGTTCCAGAATTATGTCTGTCAGTATCTTTTCTCATGCCGGTGTTTTGTGGTATTCTATAATAGAGAATTATGTATCAGTTTGGTTTTGTCAGCTTGTTTTGGCTTGACAGTTTGTAAGAAGTGTATGAGGATTGTGTTGAGGGTTCATGGAATGCCTCTATGTGGTTGGCATGAGTTTGGATGGTCTATTTGGTGTTGCAGTATGTCTGGTGCTTTTTAGGGTAATTTGCATTCATCTAGTCAACAGGGCTCATTCTCTTTCTTGTGCTTTTCTCCTATGGGTTTGTATCAGGATTGGAGTGTGTATTGGGATTGATTTGGGTCCTATTGTGCCTTATGAGGATATGCATTGATTTAATTCTTTTGGAGGGTATGTTTTTGGGTCGACTAGTTATGTGCTACTTGTTTTGCCAACATGTTACCCTATTGCCAACTTTTAATGATGTGTGTCAGCATGTGTGATTTTTTAGTCTCCATTAGATGATGTGTTGTGATGTTTTAGTTCCTCTCAGTCTCCTAGATAAGACCACTTCCAATGCAATTATGTTTTGGTGGCTGACTTGTCGGGATCATTCGTTATCCCCTGTTCTGGTTGACCTAATTAATATTTTATAATTGTGAGGTATATATAGAATATCATTTAATTTGCAAGGGTGTGGCTCAATGTGGATGAAAAGGATATGAAACTAAGGTAGCAGATGTGTGTGTTGAAAGTATTGAAGTTGAATTGGCAAAAGGTTGCTTAAGGTAGTGAGTCAAGAGGAAATTACAGTTAAGGGAAAATGAATTATCTTTGTGTCTTTCCCTAAGGCAATGCATCTTAGCCTAAAATTATTTTGTATCTTGCCCCGGCACCGCTGACCGCAATATTGGTTCCCACTTTTGGACCAGCTTTGACATTTAGATGAACATTTTGAAAAAAATCTTCACTTTCCGACACCTATAACTTTTAAACCATTAAGAATTTAAAGATGATGTAAAATAGTGATTTGTAACACCTTGTCTATAGATTCTAAATATATTTTTTTAAAAAAATTTGAATAAAATATTATTGATTTTTTCATCTCCCTCGAAAAGTATCTTTTTACAGCAAACATCACATTTTAAGAGTGATGTGCATCCCGAAACGCATAACTTTTTTGCTATAAATAATAAAAACTTAATTCTTTTGAATTTTGGTTTGTAACATCAATACCCAGGGCATGTAATTGGTTTGATAGTGATATGTTGAATATTTTTCATTTTATTAAGTTTTGAAGTCTGATTAATTATAATATAAATATAGGTGTATGTTTGAACACATAAATTGTTCTATATATATCAAATTTTTATTTTTTTTATTTTTGTTAGAAAGAAGACATCAATACTTAGGGCATAGATATTTTTCAGATTTTTTTTGAATTAGTTTACTATTTTTCCCAATGCGTTGAACAAAGAAGTTCATGTTCGGTGAAAAATCTACATTCATAAGAAATAAAACAAAAATATATTAATGAAATTAAATATATTAAAAATATACTATTTGGAAAGCTTATAATAAGGACTAAAGACTTAAAAAAACAAAACTTCTAAATGAATTCATTTGACCCCCCAAAAGATAATGTAAAAGTGGTTTTTTATCAACATTATGATAGGTGCGAAGGCGACTCCATTGCAAGTATGATTTAGAAGTAGAGAGGTTCTATCCAAGAAATTTTGATCTAAGAGCCTTTGATCTAACTCTCTTCAATTAATTACTTCAAATGGGGCCTCTTAAAGCTTAAATCATTATATTTTCTAAAAAATGTACGATTTCAGCAAAAATCAGGATGTACCAAAAAGTGGAAACCAGTATTATGAGTTCACATAGTGTGTCTCATCTTGCAGGTTCTTTGTATCTTGCCCTGAGGTAGTGAACCTCATCCGGCAAGTCCATCAGGGAGTAGTGAGCTTCCTTGGTATTGTGCCTAAAACAAACATTGTAATGTATGTTCCTCATAGTGTGAGTTAACTCTCACCATTGTTTTTCCCTTCTTGGGTTTTCCACATAAATCTAGTGTTACCTTGTGCATGTGTGTTCAATGTTTTATATTTCATTACTACTAACCAATTAAGGTGTTTTGAAATTAAAATGGTGCAATAAAGGTTTTAATATTTGATCAAGACTAATTCAACCCCCCCCCCCCCCCCCCTCTCTTAGTATTAGGGTGTGTTTAACAAAAAGAGTTCTTGCTAGACAATAATGGGTATTTGAGGATGTGATAAATTTTAAAGATACACGTGTGATTGTATATTGGTGTAATAAAAAATTATCTATAGGATAAAGTGAGAACTCTACAATTTCATGATCCTTTTGGTTAGTTGAAGAAGAGAACATTCTTATTAGACATAATTGTGAGACAATTAGTGGATCAACAAAATGAACCTCATTTAAGAGTTAAAATTCAGGCACATGGACTATCTAGACAAGGGAGCTTGCATATTTTTTTCAATTTTATATTTCAATTGATTGGAAAGCATGTTAGAATATATAATGGGTTGAATAATGTAAGAAAAAATCATTGTCACCTACACAAACACGTGATCAATATGAAATAACAATTGAACACAATAATCAAGTATTTGCATCAGATGACTATGACCATGTTTCAAACCTTGGAAATGAAGGTAATTTTATTCAATTTATGAATTCATGCACATGTCTAGGTCAAATCATGCATCACACAAGTTATTCAATTAACTGTTTTTACAATCCTGACATGTGTATGTTGTTGATACACCTGAGGAGAATGAAAAGGAAACATAGTATTGGTTAGATCAATGTTGAGATTAAACATAACTTAATTCATCCTTGAGAAGATGATGATGGCTATTAGTATCCAATAGATTTAGTGGAGGTTGTTGGCACTTGGCTACAAAATTATCTAATAAGGAAGAATGGTTTGTCTACATTTGAAGATTGTGAAACACATAAGAATAGTATACACTATTCACATGTGGTTGTTGCAACAATTATAAAACTACTGAGATATAGAGAGAGACTTACGAATAAAGAGTTATGGACACTTTATATGGAAGACCATGAGACAATTATAGATGTATTGCAAAAAAGAGGGGATGCAGATTTGGTACAATGAAATAAGTAAATACAAGTATATATAGTTTATTGTATTTAAACATATGTTTTGGTGATATTGATATGCTTATACACATTTAAATTTTTATTTTTATTTCATTTTGTATCCTTAAGCTATCCTCATAGGACCCCTTAAGCCATTCTCTTAGGTACCCTTAATAGGTCATCTTACCCAGGTCCTTAAATCATCTCCTAATTATATCTAACTAATGTGATCACATGACACATACTTTGAAAGAATGATCAAGATTTTATTCCCTTAATCCATCCTCTTAAGACCCATTAATCCATTCTCTCAAGTCCCCTTAAGCCATCCTCTTACCTACCCCTTAAGTCATTCTCTCAGGTCCTCTTAATTCATCATCTTAGCTAGGTCCTTAAATCATCTTCTAATTATGTCTAACTAATGTGATCACATGACACATAGTTTGATCATATCCAACACATACTTTGAGATAATGATCATTTATCCCCTTAAGCCATCTTCTTAGGACACCTTAGGTCATTCTCTCATGTCCCCTTAAGCCATCATCAAGTGATCTTTTCTATTAAGATATTTTATCTTGTTTTTTAGTTTCAAAAAGAAAAAAGAAAAAATTATTTTAAAAAAATAAAGAATTAGCTTTAAATGATTAATTTTTCATCAGGTGTTTATGTCGTTTCATGAAATTACAAATAATAATTAAAAATTATTAAAATTAATTTAATTTTGTAGAATATAATCTATCTTTTATTATGATCTTCTTTTGAAAAGAATATATTGTAATGTTATCTTCTATTATCAATATTTTTTAATTTATTTTCATTCTTCTTCTTCTTCTGTTAATTTTCATGAACTTAAAATTTTATTGTAATTATTTATGTTTTAATGGAATTACAAATAATAATTAAATATATTAGAATTAATTTAATTTATAATCTTTGTTCTTATTAAAAATTTATTTATTGTACAATATAAATATATATGAAAATTTATTTTTATTTATATATTAAAGTAAATTTTAACTTAAAAACTAAATTAGAAGTTTAGAGTGAGAGAGAAAGAGAAAAAGAGAAACTAAGTTTTGATTACTCGTTCTATGTCAATTTAAAGATAATTTGTGTCCTTGAGGAGTTATGCTTAGGGCAGCATGTCATTTGATTATTACCTCCATCTCCATCTTTCTCCCCTATCTATATCTCCTTACCTATCCTTGTATCTATCTCTCTATCTTTCCCTCTTTCTATCCCTCTCCCTCTCTCTACTTTTATATCTCTTTTTACTTATCTTCAATCCTCTCCCCATTTTTATCACTCTCTCCCCATCTATCTATTTATATATATCTTTTTCCATCTCTATATTTGTCTCCATATCTCTCTCACACATGCATTCCCTATTTCTCTCTCCTTATCTTTATCTCTATATCTCTATCTCTCTTATAAACTCCTCTCCCTTCATCTCTCCTAGTCTCTATATATCTATCTCTACCTCTCTCTATGTATCACTTCCTATATCTTTATCATTCTATCTATCAATCTCCTCCTCTCTCATTGTCTCCCTCTTTCTATATCTATTTCTACCTCACTCTTTTTCTCTATTTCCATCTCTCCCTCTCTCTCACCCCTTCTGTATTTTTTAAGTTATATAATATTTACTCAATCTCTCCTTTTTATCCCTATCTCCACCTCTTTCTATCCCTATCTCACTCTCTACCTCTCTATCCCTCTCTCTATCTCTCCTCATCCCTCCCTCTTTTTATATCTCTCTACTTCTCCTCTCTAACTGATATACACACACTCCAAGTTTATCCCTCTTTATCTTTATCTTTATCTCTCTACCTTTCCCCATCTCTATCTCTCTCCCTCTCTCTATTACTTGTCTCTTTCATCCTCTTTCTCTCTTACTCTTACCCCCTTTATCTCTATCTACATATATATCTCTCCACCTCTCTATCTATATATCATTATCTCCACCTCTCTCTCTCTCTCTCTCTCTCTCTCTCTCTCTCTCTCTCTCTCTCTCTCTCTCTCTCTCTCTCTCTCTCTCTCTCTCTCTCTCTCTCTCTCTCTCTCTCTCTCTCTCTCTCTCTCTCTCTCTCTCTCTCTCTCTCTCTCTCTCTCCATTCCCTCTATCTATCTCTTTATCTCTATGTCTTTGTCTCCCTTTCTCTTCATTTATATATTTATCCCTCTCTTTCTCTTCCAATATATGTTTCTATCTCCCCTATTTATCTCACCCTCTCTCCATATCTATTTCTCTATCTATTTATCTATCTCTCTATCACTCTATCTTTCCATATATATATATATATATATATATATCTTTCTCTCTCTCTTCCTCTATATCTCTATATATCTTTCCTTTCTATCTATCCCCTATCTTTCTATCTTTATCTCTCCCTATATTTTTCTCCATCTTCCTCTCTCACTTTGTTCTTCATCTCTACCTCCATCTTTGTCTCTCCCCCTCTATTTCTAGATGTGTCTCTCTCTATCCATCCATCTCTCTTATATCTCCTTCTCCCTCTTTTTAGACCTGTATATCTATATTTCTTTTCTTTTCTATTACTATCTCACCATATTTCTTCTTTCATCTACAAGGCTCTACCTCTATATAGTTATCTTTATCTCTTTCTACCACTATATATCTCTCTATATATATACATTAAATCCTATCTCTATCTTTATCTTCCTATCTCTCCCTCTTTTTATTTTTTTACCTTCCATCTCTATCTATTTCTCTCTCCTCTATCTGTATCTCTCCATATCTCTCTCATTCTCTCCATCTTTCTCACCTATTTCTCCATTTGCACCTCCATCTACATCTTTATCTATATCTTAATCTTGTTCTCCATCTCTATCTCTTTACCCCTCTATCTCTCCCTCTTTATATCTCAATCTCTACCTCTCTACCTCTCTCCCTCTCACCCTACTACGAACAAAACATGAGGCTATTGGTGATGGAATTTGATTATCCTCTTGATTCAAAGGTTTTATTTTAGTTATGATTTGATCCTTGCAAGTGGATACATAGTTGATTTGAAGCTATCATTTCTCTATTGAGACCTTTGTTGCACAAACATCAATTTTTAAATGGTCTACCAATTGACCTCGTGTACTACACAAATTTCTACAAAAATTATACCTTTTCTTTTCCTAATTGACCTTCCACACCTCTGTCATACCCATTGCACTACCAAGGTGCAATTACTAGTTTAGAATCTTTGAGGTTCATTTATATGTAAATTTATCTTAATGTTTTAACAATAATTAAGAAGATAAGCTATATATATTTAGTTAATTAGGATTAGTTTCTAACATTCTCTTCATTATTAAATTATTTAAATAAATCATATTTACTTAATTAAATTATGTCATCAATTAATTAAATAATCTTTGTAGCATTGTAAATTGTATCCCTATACAATTTTGTGCTCACTTAGGCCTGACTCTAGCATTTTGGCCTTTTGTGCTCTAATTATGCCTGATTCTACTTGCACAAACTTCAAACTGTAATCCTCATTTTCACCTTGTTGTCTGGTTGTTTGTTCAACCCTAATAGGATGGACAAGGGTGTCTCAAGAACCCTTGTCCTTTGACAAAGGCACCTCAAGTGCCCTTGTCCACCCTAAAGGGGCCCAATTTTGGACCCTTCGACGGTTAGAAAATATAGGCAAGAATTATTTTTCCATGGTGGCTTGCTTTCAAAAATGAAACATGTTTCATGAGGCGAGGTATAAAAGCGATCCTTGCCCCCTCATTTGAGACATCCATCTCACATCTCTCCATGTTATCTCAAGTTTCAAATTCAAATTCAAGTGAGCAAGTGAGCAAGTGAGCAAGCATTATCAAGGTAGTGAAAGAGAGGTCAAGTATTCAGATTTCAAGCATCAAGATGCCATCCATGATCAAGATATTATAAAGACGTTTATACAATACAACATGAAGACATCAACCTTTGTATGAAGACTTCAAATCGAGGTTCATCAATGTATAACATTCCAATTTCAGCATTGCTAATCCAAATCTAACCTCTTAGCTTTTTAAAGGGTGCTTTCCATTTCAATTTCAATTCAATTATAGGGTTAATTCCAAACTCAAGGTTTGACCTAGGAAAACTCCTATCAACAACACAATTTTCCTTCTATTGTGTGCATGTGACAAATTCAAAAGACAACTATTACAAATTTAGGAAGATCAAAAAGAGATACACAGATTCAACTTTTGTAGAGGCAAAAGTTAGAGGACAAGATCACCTCGGCAAAATTTTCCAACAATTTTCTGACGAAACTTTAAGAAAACACTTAGAACAACATATTGATCTTGAAAGGATATATGTTTTTTGCATCTGACACTCTAAGGAAAAGGGTGCCCAAGAAAAATTATCTAGCATTTTCAAGTCCAGATTTTAGACACAACTTCCTCTTTGCGTCCTATGTCCATATCTATACTTATGTCTACATATCGGATCTTAGACTATCTAGACATGTTGATTATTTTTAATTTCACATCTTTAGCCCTAGTTCTTGCATTCAATTTATGTCTTTCCATAGCTCATTTTCAACTCTCGGTCCAAGAATTAGTGAATTCACCTTGTGTTCAATTATTTTCCATCAGATTTGAGATTGAGCCAAGTGGATCCATCCTCCTAAATGTAATCATTGGAGATAGGTTTAATTCCTAGTTTGCATGCATAAACTTGTGAACCCTATTTCCTATCCCAACGTATCTTATGCTTTTTATTTTCATTTTCAAATCCTATTCGTATGCATTTTATTCATATTTACAATCATTTTTGAAATTTATCATTTTTATAATTGAATTTTGCTTAATTAATTGGCTAATCAATAATTCTATTTGGAAATTGCATTGTTTAATGACATCTATTGCTTACATTATCAATGTTATGAGATGCATTGTTAGTACAAACCTATTTCATTAGATTTTCCTTCTTTGTGTATGATTTTCATTACCCTCTATCATATATCTAATATCCTAGTGAAAAGAAGTTATAGACTTATGGCTTCCCATAGTTTAAATACTAAGGATATTGAGCCTGGGTTGACTAACCTATTCCATGGGAACTTGGGTGAATCTTCTATTCCTACACAAGACATACCTAATATTATGGATAATCATTTCCCTCATACTTCTCATGATGAGGATGATTCCTTAACTTGAGTAGCTATTAACCAATTGGGGAAGCTTGACCATGAGTTGGATAGGCTTCAATAATGGATGGGTCAAGAACACTCAAATAGTGAGGCAATCCACTTGATTGAATTCTTAAGAAGAATGATTCAAAGTGATGAACATGGTGTGGAAGTGTAGTGAAGCATTGCTCATATTGTTGACTCTAATGTTATGCCAATGAAAAGTTGTGTCAAAGTGCTTAATCAGTCTAATCCTCAAATCAAGTTGACAATTTTATTCCTATGTCTACATATTTTCCTAATGTACCTACCTATACATCTTCCATCATGGATACATCTAAACAAAATGTTAATTCTACGCATGTTAGTGATGGGGGAAATCCTATCAATCAACAATCCTACATACCTCCTTCCGCTAGCCCTCAATTTGTTTCCCAACCATCTCCTATGCCCACATATCATAATGTTCTACATTCCTATTCTCAAGCTCCACCTACTTATCATAACATTTTACCTCCATCACAATCCAATATGTCCAACTCCAACTCATTTGTCGAAGCCACTATAAAAAATTTAGCTCAAAGTGTCTTATCCTTACAATAACAATTGGATTTTTTGACTCATCTGAATTTAATGTCCCTATAATAGATAACACTAGCTCACTTTTCGATGGCATTATTCATAATCTTGTCCCACAATACATGGAGGTTCCCCATTTCGAGTTATACAATAGAAAACATGATCCCCAAAATTATGTGAAAACATTTCAAACATTGTGTAGTGAATTCTCTCATGACAATAGACTCGTGGAAAAACTATTCACCCATACATTAAGAGATAAATCTTTGCAAATGTTTTGTTATTTTCCTCCTCAATCAATTCATTCTTTTTATCAATTTTCTAATGCTTTTATGCAAAATTTTCAAAACAATATTGGTGCTAAGATTACTTTAACTAATTTGATGCATTGTAAACAAGCAGTTGAAGAAAAAGTGATCAATTTCATGGGTAGATATAAACATTTGCATTCACAAATTGCTTATCTTGTGCCCGATGGTGATTTTTAAAAAAATTTCATAAATAATTTGCAAAAGGATATTAGAGATAAGCTAATGTTTTGTGATTTTACATCTTTCACACATTTATGTACGATGCTTTATAGTTATCAGCTTCAACAAAGGCAATTTGAATCCTCTTCATCAATGGCTCTAGATGATAAGAAGGAAGATACTCAGCATCAATCCTTTCAAAAGTTCCAAAAATAAAACAATTTTTTATATCAAGATCAATAATAATTCTTTCAATCATATTGATATACAAGTGGCAGCTACAACTTCAGGTGTAGCCCCTTTATCATCAATCTTTGCATGTCCTAATTTTAGTCCTATTTAAGAATCATTGCATAGTATCATGCTTAAGTTAATTAATGCTAATGTGATGAATATTCCTCCCATCAAACCCATAGATACCTCCAATATTTTGGCAGTTTTCTTTGATCATAAAGCCTTTTGCCAATAACTTCACGAACCTAGCCATGATACTAAAAAGTGATAAATTGAAACATGTGATCCAACATCTTATTGATTCCATTACTATAACTATGGATGGTGCAAATTATAAAGGAAATAAATCCATAGCACCTCCTAATCAAAACTTTCAATTTTTTACCAATCCTTTGCCTTCTCGTCCTACCAATCTCATTGAGCCTAAATGTTCAAAAACTATAGTTCCTACTAGGATGTGTGTAGAGGCCAACAATGTTGTGAACCTTGTTGAGAAATATAAACCTAAGCGTAAACCTTGTATTACCTAACTCAGGAGAGATTATTGATGCACCTAATGGACCATTATACATTGCTGTAAAAATTAAAGAAAGCTCTCATCAGAGGTGCTCATTGATCCAATATGTATGGTTAATTTTATTACTGAAGAACGTCTTTATACTCAACAATTTTATTGAGATACTTATGAAAAATCCGATGTTATGATTAATCTATGTGATGGTTTCACTTGCCCTACTATAAGTTCCATCACTCTTCCCATTGAGGTTGGTACTAAGTGCTTAAATGTTACCTTTTCTATTATCCCTACCTCCAACCAATTTGTGTAAAGTTGGGGCATCCTTGGCTCAATTCCATGAAAGCTATCCCTTCTACCATCCATAAAATTTTTAAGTTCTCTCATAATGGGTGTATTATCACAATTAATCATAGCCTTTATCATCCCTTACCAAGACGTGGAAATTTCACCTTTGAATGTTTTTGGCCTCAAAAACCTGAACCTTTGCAACCTTGTAAAGATATCATTTTCTTATCTTATCAAAAATTAAAAAATGAAAGGATATCATCCTTGAGTAAACTTAAGGATCCTAGACCCATGGGTACTCCTCCTGCTCATCCTAGACCTGGAGTTCTTCCTACTCCTCATATTGCTCCTATCTATGTTGCGGTCCTATCTCCTAATGTATTTATAGAGGAAAGCACCCAACATCCTGTATCTCTCAACCCAATGATTTTTCTTCAGTTCCTCCTACAAAGGAAGAAAAGAATTCTATGTTAATTGATCCCCAACCTTCACAAGTTTAGATTTGAACCAAGAGAAATTATAGTGCAAGATATTGTCCATGAAGATGTCATGCCAAGGCTCATGAGCTTTCTTCCAAACCATTTCCTCCCCTAAGATGTCAACTATTAACTCAATCCCATTTGCCAAACCTTTGCCTAGCCTAAGGAAGTTCATCTTAATCAACCATGTCAAAAGTTAAAATTGTTTAGGAAAAATGATGATTCATATCCAATGCACATTAAAGATCCTATTATGATTAATTTGGATGATGATGTTGATTTCAATAATTTTGTTGATGTTAACAATATGGAATAGTAATGATTCTGATGATATGTATGAAATTATTGAGAAAATCATGAGCTATCTTCAAGATTTTCACAAGAATTAATCCTAGCTCCTAGTGAGAAATAAAGTGACTCATCATTAGATCATGGTCCTTGTTTGGAACTAGCATTAGCTCCATCTATCGTGCTTGTGACATTCTTCTATTTGTATCTCAGTTATTTTATATGTCACATTCATGTTATGTCGTAAATGTGCTATTGTTGTAACTATGTTTTTGTATTGTCTACTTGGGGATGATGCAAAGCATTGAGATCTCTCTTTTTGGTCTCTACTATGTTGGCCCAAAAAGACTGTTCTTATTCATCGTATGTGATCTTCTTCCATTGTGCTTGTAGTTCCACTACCTTTGGGGAATGAGATCAATTCATTGCAATTATACTTGATATACATGATTTATCAAATGTGCATACTGAACCCAATTAGTGGATACCTTATGTTCTTTTTTTGTCTTGTGCTCCATTTCCCTTGATTTTTCCTTGCTTTGGGGCATATCACTGTGGCAACGTGCTTGTCTTTTGGATGCATGTATGCTACCTTAAAGCAATTTCTCTCGATAAGGTGTGTGCAATTGCTTCAATGTGCGGGCATACACTCCACTCTTTAAATTACACTTTGTACATACACCACGAGGTTTGGTTTGTATACTTTGATCATACACCATGACATGTTTCAAATTATGTTGCAAATGGAACCTTTTGTATTGTAACCTTCGCATCAATTTCTTAATTGAAAATTTTCTTTCTCAACATGACTCATAGTAATCATAAGCCTTACTAGGCCAATATAGTCATGCTCTCTCTCCTCTCTTCATGTGTTGCTCCTTTTATCTTGATATTATATTGATAAGATCCTAAGTCCTTGGGAGCTTGGTGTGTCTTGTCTCTTTAATATCTTGATGAAAGTTTTCAATGCTATTTTGTACTTTACTGAGAGTATGAGCATAGGTTCATACTCCCACTAAAGTGAGGGCTAAATGTAACATCGTAAATTATATTACTATACAATTTTGTACTCAATTAGGCCTCACTCAAGTATTCTGGCCTTTTGTGCTCTGATTATGCCTAATTTTGCTCACACAAACTTTAAATTGCAATACTTATTTTCACCTTGTTGTCTGATTATTTGTTCAACCCTTATAAGCTAAACAAGGGATCCCTAAGTGGCCTTGTCCATCCTAAAGGGGCCCAATTTTGGACCCTTCAATGATTAAAAAATGTAGGTAAGAATTCCATTTTTGTGTCGGACTACTTTAAAAATTCAAACATGTTACTTGAGCTAAGGTATAAAAGAAAGCCTTACCCTCTCATTGAGACATCCATCTTACATCTCTCCACGTTATCTCTCAAATTTGAATTCAAATTCAAGTGTGCAAGTGATCAAGCATTATCAAGACAGTGGAGGATAGGTCAACTGTTCAAATTTCAAGCATTCAAGATGGCATCCATGGTCAAGATATTATGAAGACATTTCTACAATCCTACATGAAGACATCAAACTTTGTATGAATACTTCAAAACAAGGCTCATCAAGGTATAACATTCCAATTTCAGAATTGTAACTCCAAATCTAACCTCTAACCTTTTTAAGGCATGTTTTCTATTTATATTTCAATTCAATTATAGGGTTAGTTCCAAACTCAGGGTTTGACCTAGGCAAACCCCTATCAACAACACAATTTTCCTTCTACTGTGTGTGGGTGACAAATTCAAAAGACAAAAGTTGCAGATTCGAGAAGAGTGGGCAAAAACACACAGATTCAACTTTTGTAGAGGAAAAAATTGGAGGACAAGGTTTCCCTAAGCGAATTTGTCGAACACTTTTTTGACGAAACTTCAAGGAAACACTCAAAACAACATCTTGATCCCAAAAGGACATTTGTTGTTCGCATCTAACACTGTGAGGACAAGGGCACCCCAAGCGAAATTGTCCTACATTTGCAAGTTTGGATTTCAAACACATGTTCCTCTTTACTTCCTCGACTTTCTAGATCCGTACTTATGTCTACATATCGGATCTGAGACTATCTATACTTGGTGATTATTGTCAATTTCACATCTTTAGCCCTAGATCTTGCATTAAATTATAGATCATTTTCAACTCCCAATCCATGGAGTACTAAATTCACCTTGTTCTCAGTCATTTTCAATTAGAGTTGAGATTGAACCAAGTGAATCCATCCTCCTTTTAAATGCAATCAGTGAAGATAGGTTTAATTCCTAGTTTGCATACATAAATTTGTGAACCCTAATTCCCAACATTGAAGTCTCATTATATGATTAATTAATCTAAAGTTTCAAATCCTAATCAAATCCTCACTAATAAGGAAAATCATGTCTCAATCATTATTTAAAATCAATCAAAATCTACCTCATCATCCACTAACCCTCAAAAGATATATATGTTCATTGAAATAATCATTCCCACCAATATTCAACATTTGTACCTCGACCATCTATTCATCAAGTCAATCTCAATCATCGATCCTTTTAACCTTTCTCTGATTCATCTCATTTGATCTTAGCCATCCATTTGTCTTTGATTCCAACCATCCATCTTTTTAGCTTGCTCTAAAAACTTCTAGCATTGTCCTAATTCATCTCACTCAATCCAATTCATCCATTATAATAAATTCTCAACTCTCCATTCTATCATCCACATATTTGTAAAACAACCCCCATCCTTAACCAAAAAGAAGAGAATTTGTAGATGGCATTGGAATGACAAATGATTGTGCACACCACTTGAGCAACCACATTAATAAGCAAATCTATTCAACAAGAAGGTATAGCATTTGGTTTCTTTGGGTATTTGTTCTATTTGATGTCATATTGACTCTATATGAGATATTTTTAGGTATAGAATTTAGATTCTTTTATTTGCATTAGTTTTTTGTTATTTAATTCCAAATCTAGGGTTACAATAAGAGAGTTGATTTGATGGATAGAGAAGTGGTATTTACTATTAATATTTATGTCAGTGATGTTAAGGTGGATGGTTTGTTTGATTCATGAACATAGGATAACTTCATTGCATAAAGCTTAGTAAAAAAACTTGGTTTGAAGAAATATAAATAATGTAAACCTCATGATTTGGGATGGATGAAGGAAGGTAATCGAATTCATGTTGTTAGGTAGTATAATTTGAAGTTTGTTGTTGGTAATTTTGTAGATAAGGTGATGTAAATAATTGTTCCTACAGACATTTGTGAAGTTGTTTTTGGTAGTTCTTATTTATATGGAAAAAAAATAGTCGTGTTAGAAAGAACAATTACCAAGTCATCAAGAATGGTGAATCTTTCATGTTTTATGATTTTTGTTGTAAGAAATATTCTTCTAAGATCTAGATCTTCATAGGAACATGATTTGAAAAACTTGTTTGTTTCCATTAGAGAAAATTAATGGTGAGGATGTAACTCATTATTCAAGCTAATTTCCATAGTATCATTTAGAACACATGGAGAAATAAATGCACTAAGTTTTTGTTTCTTTTTTAAATTTGGTGCAAGGTGGGATGGCATGTGCCATTAGTTGAGGAATTCTTCTACCCCATCTATTGAATCTCTAAGATTTTGGGGACCAAAAGTGTGATCTAAAAATCGATATGATTTTGTGTTCATTGTTACATTTCAAGACAAATGATAACTTATGTTAAAAAAATGTTTAGGATGGCATGGGACACCCATATAGGCTTTAGTGTGTGAAAATATCCATAATAAAGTATTATACATGTTTTGACAAGATTTACAATTTGTACAAGTAACAAAAGTGTAATCTTTGTAATGAATTTATCAAATATTATGGTGATCTCTCATCTAATAATGAATGCTCCAAATATTACAACAAATGTGGAATTGTCCATGGAAAAAGAAACAAATTTATTATTTGCAGCCACTTGAGGCTAGTGATCCATATTTATGACCTTTTTACTTCACCTTCTTTCATGATGGTCGTTTCAATTGCCAAATGACAAGGGAGTCTATCTATACCATGTTCATGGTTGAATTTGATAGGCTTGAGTCTTAAACTCATTACTATTGTCACAAAGAGGTCAAATAATCTCATTTAGAGAGTTGCCATTGAACTTGGAAATACCATTTAAGTGTTGTTGAGTGTTCTTATGACAATCTTGTAGACACCTAAATTTGATTGATTTAATTAATTGAATTTTACTATCTTGAATGCCTTTAATTAAATAATTACGCATTATTTCATTAGTTGGTGTTCCCTCTTTCTAGCTAATTAATTTTATTAATTACGCTATAGTCTTCTTTTAATTAATTATTTGACAATCGTAAATCATTTAATTAATTAAATCCACCTCCTTCTATTAAATAAATCAAATGCATAATTTGACTATTTAATTCATTTTGTCATTTCCTTCTAATTCTCTCATAGAATTAATTAATTATATTTCCCCCACATGTCTCCTAACTCTATCCCTCATTTAACCCTTCCTTTAAACCTAACCCACGTAGCTAACCATAGGTTTTAGTCAACCTTATCCTCTTTCCCTCCTCATATGTGTGCACATTCCAAAATATCTTAAATATCTTATATTTGAAAAAATATCTTGATATTTGGAAATATCTTCATATTTGGAAATGAGTCCCCTTTTAATTAATTATTTGACAATCATAAATCATTTAATTAATTAAATTCAACTCCTTTAAATAAATCAAATGCATAATTTGACTATTTAATTCATCTTTTGTCCCTTTCCTCCTTTTTCTCATTATGGAATTAATTAATTAAATTAATTCTATTTTCCCACATGTCTCCTAACTCTATCCCTCATCTAACCCTTCCTCTAAACCTAACCCACCTAGCTAACCATAGGTTTTAGTCAACCTTATCATCTTTCCCTCCCCATATGTATGCACATTCCTAAATATCTTAAATTTCCTTAAATTTGGAGAAATGTCCTAATTATCTTGATATTTGGAAATATCTTCATATTTGGAATGGAAATATCTTAAATTTCCTAATATTTGGAGAAATATCCTAATTATCTTGATATTTGGAATATCTCCATATTTGGAATAGAAATATCTTCAATTTCCTAATATTTGGGACATTTTCTAAAATTTGGGGAAATATCCTAATTATCTTGATATTTGGAAATATTTTCATATTTGGAATGAAACCTTCTTATTTGGGTGTCTCTCTCCCAAATAGGCATATGTCATCAAGGACACTTGTCATTTTTTTCTATGACATTTGCCCTTCTCAAGGACACCTGTCATTTCCATCCATGACACTTGCCCTTCTCAAAAACAAGAGTCTCATTTTCATGCCTCTTCTCTTAGCTTGGCCTATTTAATCCCTTCATTTTCCTTCACAATCCATCCACTTTCATGCTATCATACCGTTATAATGCCAATTTAATTACTCACATCCATACACTTTGCATCCAATTTAGCTTAATTTTTTGTATATCCAACCATCATGAAGCACATTCAAGCACCCTTGGAAGCATAATCGAGCACACATCCAATCAAAAGACCATCAAATCAAGGGTTATTGGTTTGCATTTTAATTGACTGCTTTTTATTTAATCTAATTTTCCTTCTAAAGTGTGCTTTGCTTAGATTGTTAACTTAGTATTTCAGTCATTTTATTTGCACACATTTTCACTCACACAAGTCAAAATGTTAAATATCAATCATAAGCTATTTTTAAGCTCTATGTGAGTGTGACTTAATTTTTAATTTATTTTTTCACAAACAAATTTGTTAGTTACTATTTATAATTAAAAATACATAGGTGTGATTCAATTTTTAGGAATTCTTATCCACAAGGGACTTCTATGGGGTATCTTAGTCTCTTTTTATAGTGTTTAACTCTATAATTTGTTCATACAAGTTAAATTTCTTTTAATTTACAATTAATTAATTTTAGCTCTTATTTTCTAAGACTAATATTTATAATTTGGTGACCACGTGTGGAATTTCCATCTAAATTCATAAATCTTGATTTTAGACATACATTTTCATATGGGTGAACATTAATTGCATAAACATAAATCCAAAACACAACATAGTACAATAGAATTACACATTCTAAGATATTCAAACCAACAAAACATTAATTTTCAAAATATCAATTTTGGATATCTTCAACATCATTTTTATTTACTCATTAATAATCCAACTAATTACTTCAGTTTTCATATTAATTTAATAACAATTCCAACTCGTCATCTGAATCAAGTTTTTGGATCCTTATAATTTGCTTAATCATCCTACAATATTTTATGCCATAGTCTATCTAAGACATGCATGGGATATAGGAATTTGTTCAGGTTCATCAATCATGGTGTGTCTAACAGAAGCCAATGCGGACCAGTCCTAAACATGAAGTGTCCCTACGAAATAATTGTCGCCCTCACTGTTGGATTTTCTCCTCCCATGCGAATCCCGTGAGGTGTTCCACTAACTCTCTTTAGTTTCTTTATTCGACACGTCTCTCAGAACAATTTTGGTGAGACCCCACTCAAATTACTGGCGTTTCAACAGAAAGCGATTGAGAATGACAACGACAGGAATATTCAGAATAATCGAGGCTCCACTCAAATTAATGTCGCCAACTGAACAATACTGAGAGAAGAGTTCAGGTGGGAAGAATCCTATAACTTTCAGCGCTATTGGGTTCTCTTAGGTCGCACTCAATCAACCCAATTGGATTCTGTTACTTCAGGTTAGCTAAAGCTTTCTATTTATAAAAGAAAACAAAAGTATAATTTATAATCAAATGAACCATTTCATCACTGTGCTTTCTCAGAAGACAATTCTGTGGTTCTGGCATTTTTTTAAAGAGTTTCCTCAGTTGTTTCAGAGAGGACAAGCGGAACTAGGAGCAGTTAACCTTAAACTAGAGTTGCTCAATATAAACCTGTCAGATTCCTGCACAGACGCCCAGTATCAATGTGTACTTAATTATATGCCTTTCTTATGTTTTGTTTACTGTGAATTTTAGGGTTTTTGTTTTAAGATTTTTGAATGTACCCCTTCAGATGGTACTAGGACTGCTGTTTACAGCATACCTGCAAAAATCACAGCCAGCTTTGGCCACATTCTTTATTCAAATTTCTGAAATAAAAACACAGACCCAGATTTCGAATTCAAATATGTAGGTTTTTTCCCTAGTTACAGATTTTTCTGTATACCAAAATGCATGTATAGTGAAATTTAAAGCACTAAATCACCACAGAACAGTGGCAACAAGGAGGAGATTTCAGAATGGGGATGTAGTCCAAACAACAATGTAACCAATTCCCTTAGAGTGACTACCAAACAGATAGATGATAGCAAAAGGGCCAAATTGACGCTTTTATAGTAGACAGATAGCCAGAGCAGAAATGGAAACTCGTTTTATATTTTATTATGTTTACATGGTTTAAAAACCTTGGTCAATTTCAGTATATACACAACAATTCCTTTTATTATCCACAACCTGTAAGGATTTTGGACATTATTCAGTAAAGTAGACTCAATCTTATGTGGAAATTATACATTGTGTCTTTACTATATCATAAACATGTTTAAAATCAAGAATAGAAATGGAATGATTTAAGTAAATTTACTCTCTTGAATTATTAGGCATAAAAAAAAGGCCTAATTTCAATATTTTTGAGACAAGCGATGAAACTTGAAATTTGCGCATCCACTCTAAGCTACATTTGATACAAAAGCCTGATGATAAGGTGATCACAACGGTGAGAACACTACTGTTTCCTTGAACTTCACTCATATACTCCAGGAGTTGATAATGACAGAAATGAAGAACATGTAAGGTACCCCAAATATGGAAAAGAGGTGAGACTGTCCTAACAGAGCAATGCCCTAATTTCTCCCTAAGTTATATGATCCCACAAAGATAATAATTAATGATCTATAAAAAATATTTAACTGCTCGAGACTATAATGGATATTGCATCTTGTCAAGAATGGTCCCAAGCAACTCATGCACGAAAGAATGTAATCCTAAGGCAAATTTATCATATCCTCTTGCACATTCAATGACATATCAAAGGTCTATGTTTTGAGCTGAAGGAGGCCTTCTAGTCACGCTAGTCAACAGGGATGGCCGCAGGCGTAATCTTTTCCATTTGCTCTCTTTTAAATGTGGATGCAGTCCAAGAACATGCTCTGGCATAAAGTCATGGCGTGTTAATACGCCAACAATTGGAGATCTCTGCAATGCAATGCCAAAAGAAGAAATACAATATAAGACTCTGAAAGTGCTTTTTATTGAGAAGCAGCAAAGAAAGTACAAAAAAAGACAAATCACCCTAAGCAGAACAAACTGGATATAAAAGAATCTGCTTACATCGGACGTCTTAGGAAGCACACAAAGGTGGCGCAAGCCTAACTGACGAAAAAGAACAAGTGCCTTTGCCAATGACATGGTTTCCACTACTGTGTATGGAGATGCATTTGTAAATGGATGCAGATCAACATACATATCCATTTCCTCTGCACTCAAAACTATTTCCTCAACATTGAAACCTTTTCCTGAACCAGGTTTTGCAAAGTCCACAGAAGTAAATAGTTGACCTAGATCTCCATTACATAATGTCCTTGATGGAAGAAACTCCTTCCTCCTCAGCAATACAAGCAAATGTGAACGCAATACTAAACCACATAAAACAGGTGCCTCTGAGAATGGGGGTTCATCAATTACTGGGAATCCATTGTGCTTGGTGTTCTTCAAAACCTGCAAAATATTTCCTACCCTTTCTATTCCAGAAAATGTCACTAAAGGACCTGTGACAACATCACCAGCTGACAAATGCCTCATATATGGTTCTGCGTGTGCTTCAAGGTATGGAAATCCCTTCATGTGAACAATTTGGTCATAGACACCACCGTTAAAAGCATCAGCAACTGTCTTTGATATAAGCAAAACCAGCATGACAAGAGGAAGCATCAGTAAATTGTTTGTTAACTCCAAAAGGATGATACACAATGAAACTGTCATCCTCATTGAACCACCAAGAAAGGAAGCCGCACCAAGCACAGCAAAAAGACCCTGGTCAAGATTTGATGATGGTCCCATCAGCATGCCAGTAAATCTGCCATAAGTGGCACCTGTCAAGATCACTGGTATAAAGAGACCAGCAGGAACTGAAATTCCATACGTGAATAGTGCAAGTATATACATGGCACCAAAGAACATTAGCACTGAGGAGTGCCGGAAAATATTCGGATTCCCTGTACTGAAGAGGTTCCGAATTGCATCATCATTTGTATTGAAAATCAAGCTTGCTAGATCATTGTAATAGCCATCTGGACACTGGAACTGCTTATAATTCCCTGATCTCTTTGTTGTGGGGCATTGTTCCACTATTCCTTTTGGGCATGGTGTGCATTCTGCAAGCCACGGTAGTCCGAAGCAGCAAGAAGATGTAACGATAGAGACAGTGCATGCAAGTAGCAATTTGAAAAAAGGTCCCTTCCTGAAGCAGAAAAACACAAGGCAAGGTAAAAAAAGCCATGAGTACCACACAAAAATCACAGAATTGTATGCTCTGCATTGGAAAACTACAGAATGACAATATTTTCAGAGATTCAAAATGTCAAGAATGAAAAGAAAAAATATATAGTTTTGCACATAAACAAAGGGAACACAGAGGAAGGTAAGCATTGCTTTGCATGCAACTATAGCCTAACTTATCCATACAATGTACACCAAATGCAGTTTCAAGATAAGTTGATAACTCAATAGAAGATCAAACTAGAAACCACAAGCAGGTGACAGCATGATAAAGGACACACATTTAGAGCAAGAAAACATTGCAGCAAAAAAAGGAAGTGACCAATCAAAAATTTGAAGACATGGACTTGCTTTATTCATATTCAACCCAAAGATTTTATTGGAAATCATATCATCCAGATTGACTAAAATAAAATAATGTGTGAATCACATACTCATTCACAAGGCTATAAACTCTCAAGATCTTGTCCAGAAGGTAATTAAAAAGGCTACCAAGGAATCCCCCAACAACTCCAAGGATTACCACAGGCACAAGATCCACAGCATGGTAAGAAATTTTAACTGAACTGACATCAAACATTATAAGGCCACCCTGTCCAAAGAGGCCACACTTTCCAGTGTCACAAAAATCTTTGAGTGCCCGTAGGACCACTGCAACCACTGCTGTTGTGAAAAATGTTCTCCAAAGAAGAGCACTCCGCCACCTGAATGAAGGAAATCCGTTAGAGCCTTTACCAACACAAATTCATTAGAATATCAATCCTGTTAACTCCTTGACAATAACAAGATTATCCAAATTTAAATTACGGTCTGATCCAAATCTTATCAAATATAGTAACAGATAATAATCGATACATATAATCAACTCTGTGAGGAGTACATGCAAAATGTCCAATAACTTCACTACTTGCAATTGTCCTCATCAAGTGTCTGTCTCTCTGTGACTTGAATTTAATCAGGGCAAGTGCAAATTATCCCAATCAAAATCTTAAACCAAACAGATACACATACCATGATGATACTTCTTCAAGGGCAAACAAAACACCACCCACAGGGGCACGAAATGCAGCAGCAACTCCTGCAGCAGATCCACATGTGATCAGATCACGCCTATCTCTGTCATTTTTGAAATACCTCAGCCATCTCCATGTTAAATGGTACCGTTTGGAGCCACCCTGTCCCAGAAGTGATGCTATGCATGCTCCAGTATGTACTAGAGGCCCTTCCTTACCCACATATAAGGAACCGGCCACTGCACCAATGCTACCCAAGATCTGCAGATAAAGTGAAACCCAGTTAAAAATCTCTCCCAAATGCTAAAATAGATGAGTTCAATCCAATGCACCAAGGAACAGTGGTGGTTTCAAGGAAGGGAACATTTCAAGCTAATATAACCCTTTTTCATTGATATGTACATCAAAAAATATCATGATTTATGCTACTCAAGTCATTAAGTTCTCAGTGACTATAACAAAGACAATTGATAGAATTAAATGACATAGCATTATCAACTTGAGAAAGGGACTCTTGGTCACATAGAACTTCAAACAACAACCAGGTAATTGTTTTAGGGTTGTGAAGAAGCTCTTAGTTGAATCCATAGGGGTGGAAAATTCAGTCTTGTAGTACCCTCTTTCAATGAATTACAACAAATTTGATTAGCCTACTAAATCTCTGTAGTAGGGGGTACGAATCCATTTCTTGGTTCACATAGACTTATATTTTGTCATGTATACCTTCACAATTAGTGTGGTTGGAGAAAGAATTCCTGGAGCATCAATCCCGTTTAAATAGGCTTTAACTTCAGGTATACCAGATCCAGCAGCTGCTGGAGCAATGTAAGCACAAACCACTGCTGCGAATGCAACTAGAACAAGATTAGAACCTGCAAATACTCCAAATGCAACAGCATACCTGCACTAAAACATTGCATCTCTGTGACTTCCTGTACGATTAAAAGCAGTCACACTGTAAAGAACCGTGCATAATACAGACGGCAGAAAAAAAGTAGAAATCAATGAAAGATTCATTGAGCATAGCAAGGGAATAATCGATCCAAACGGCAAGCATAAAGAGATTTCTACCTTTCAGCTATCATGAAATTGTTGGTTATTACCAACTTCTCCCCAGCAATGTTCTCCACTGCAAGATTAATGATGAAACCCACCAGTCCAGTTGAAAGGCCTATCAAAAACGCTAAAGTCCATTTCAGAACTATATACTGAAATATTTGGATTCGTGTCCGGCCACGCCAATCATGCTTGAAGAGATCATTTTCGATAATCCTGTGTAATAAAAGGAAACCACCTTAAACTGCTGCAGCATTTAGCATGCTAGATGTTGAGATTAGGAAATTAGAAGCCAAATACAAATCACACGGGGTTTTTCTTTTGGAATAGTCCAACTGATAAAGTGCTCTTCTATCAATGGCCTCAAGTGCGTGTTGCATAGCCCTCCACAACATTGTAGTGGTGTATACAACAACTGGTCTAAGATAAGCTGTAGGCATTCAGTTTAAACCCATGGATTTCATTTCTTTGGTCTACTTTCAAGTTCTAATAATCTAAATTAAGAAGAAAATGTATATCAAATCATACTGGATGTACTATGATGTTCAAAGTTGATCCAGGAGCAGAGAGAGAGAGAGAGAGAGAGGAGACTGGGTGGATTAGGGGAACAGGAGGAGCTGCAGGGGCAGGGAGATGATTAGTCTCAGAACTGGGTGGCAACAAAACCATTACTTGATTTGCAAGGAGCTTTTGTTCAAACCACCCAGATCTTATTCGATTCTGTTTATGTTCCACATCATGAACATGGGTATGGGCAAGATTGAAGAAAGAAGAAGAAGAAGAAATGAAAGAGCACAAAGAAACATACTCATAATCCAAGCTCTCAATAGGACAAATATTGGATCCCACGATGGCAAGCTGTGATGTTGTGTTTGTGGACATAGATCGGCTCAGCCTCAGCCTTTGCCTCTTTTTATCCTTCTCCTTGGCTAGTAGAGCTTCCCTCAAATCAGCATCACTGATACCATCCTTGCCTTCTCCGTCCATGGCACTGGCCGATCCTCCTCTTCCCACAGTTTTTCAGCTTCCCTTAGCAGGGGAGGAGAAGAGACGAAGTAGGCAATTGCTCCATGAATAGAAAAAGGCAGATCTATCTTTACTGACTAGATGCTGCCAGCACACAGCAAGCAATCAGAGTTCTACTTCGACTCGGGTCTAGAAGATTTGTAGAATTTGGGCATTCACCAGATTGGTAAAAAATCTAGTTTTATGCCAAACTAAATCGAACAATAAAAGCAGGGCAAACAAAAGATGGCCCACCCTTGGAAGACACCACACCCCCTTCATCGGCTTCGCCTGCTCTATTGGGCACTGTTCTTGGACCGTTCTTATCGAAAACGAATGTTTTTTGTTGGGTGAGGTAAATATATGCATCTGCTATTAGCTTCAAATCAAACGACATATAAAACAAAGCCAACCGCATCTTCCAATGAGGAAAACAATAACAACCAAAGTGCTACAAATGCATTTGTTATTAAAATATATAAATATAATAAAAGTCTTGAAATGATGAAGGTATCCATTAATCTCTTCCAACAAGTAAGAATGTTCCTTAGATTCAATGGATGATTCACCCTAGCGATTCCTAGTGTGCTAGTTAGTCATGCTATTATCATTAAGATTTTTCTCTAGGTCTCGTTATCTAAGTTGGTCACTAATTGTCAATAGGCCCTTGGTCTACTAGTGAAGTTGAAAGGCTCTAAATGAGCCCACCGGGGATCAAGTTTTGTTGAGTGCAAGGCTCTGACATCATAAGGGATGAGGTCGGGATCGTGCCCCGGACGAATTTGGCGGAATGGATACCCCTCAGTCCTTGACTCTTAGCTGAAGAGGTTTAGCCTATTGGCTTGTGCCCTCGTATTGAGTGGCTAAAACTACTTCGTGCAGGCCCTCGTTGGGTTGGCGGCTCACGGGCTTCATGTCCTTGTTGGGCTAGCAGCTTGCAGGTCTGGACCTCCATCAAACAAAAAAAAGCAGTTAGTCACTAATATTGTTTAATATAGCAAAAATATAAGAGAACACTTGACAAGTTGCATGTCAGCATATAATATTATAAATTATGAATCATTATTAGCAATCAATGACATTAATGGTTCAAATCTATTATTTCATCCCTTTCTATTAGGCCCATAAAGAAATCGCTAATTTAAGAGTGTTTCTCTTAGCTTATTTAAGATATCTCATAAGCTTTGCACCTACAATAGTTGATTGGCTCATTTTGAGCTTATTAGAGTGCCTACCAAAATGTACCTAGCATAATCTATTCTTAATGATATATAGAAGGATATTTATATTCCTTTCTTAAGTTCATCAATCAATATAATAGGAGCATCACTTACATCAATA
The DNA here is from genome assembly GCF_030272615.1 of Cryptomeria japonica. Lineage (NCBI taxonomy): Eukaryota > Viridiplantae > Streptophyta > Pinopsida > Cupressales > Cupressaceae > Cryptomeria > Cryptomeria japonica. The sequence goes on along the minus strand of NC_081407.1, from coordinate 348,251,598 downwards.
TATATCCTCTCAAATGTAATATCATGTGGTAGTAAATTTATGATCTTCAACACATAAATTAATGGGATCTATTTGTCTTCCATCTTTTTTCTCATTTTATAAAACTTTCTAATCTATGTAGTTCTTATAATTCCTTTGGTGAGTTGCTCTTGAGTTCATTACCAATTCATGGCCCTAACATCTCCTTTAAACATTGGTGAGAAGAATGTTAAAAATGCTCTAAGATTAAATATACTTTTGACACCCACATTTCTTTGGTACCATTTACTTATTCATCTAGAATGAGGATGCCAACAACGTATCAAGACCCTATAAGGAGTGTTCTTTTAGTATTTTATTATCTAGAATGACCCATGGGAAGAATGAATACTTTGATGCGTCATGTAAATCATCTAATAAAGCTATAAAGAAGAGTCATAGTGATGCCTCTAACTACTACAAATTTAAATACAGTCTCGTTTAGATCTAAATTTTGATCAAACTATCTCAAGTAAGAATTTCAATTTAGACCAAGAATGAATGAAACTACATGGAAGGTTTACATATCATTAATATGATGCATCTCTAAATGATTGGACAAATAAATGGAAAATAACATCCTCATGGAAGATTGGGCATCTTATCATCAAATCTTTACACATCTTCACATGTATCCAATGTGGGTAAAAAAATAAAGGAAGCCAAGTGTATGCATTCACAAGAATAAGATGAAAACTCCTAACTATGCACATAGGGGTTCCCATCAAAACTAAATGACCCCCTAGATCTAGCTCATTCATGCCCTCCTTCTAGCACCAATATACCAATGAGTGTTCTAACGTACTCAACAAATCAAGTGAAATAGTAGGTGTACTCAACATTACTATTTATCTTTCCCTATTTTAGGAGTGGGTCTCTCCATGCCTATAACTTTTACCAAGCCTCCCATTTTACTTGTTACCTTCAAGTATTTGTTTAGTGCTTCTAAAAGCATGGGGATGGGCATAGCCAAATCCATTAGGCTGACAAAGTATTATATATAAGCTATTTAAAATCTCACTTGAGCTTCTAAATCATGCTTAGCTTTCTTATTCTTATATGTAGTACTAATGACTTATTATAGGCTTTACTTCCCCATCTCTCATATTTGACATATTGAATTCACCTTGGCGATCTAGAAATTATCTAGTTATATATCTATTATTTGATGTCCTTATTGTAAAGTGGAGTGGAATTTGTTGTAATTCGAGCTCCTTATTCATTTGTTGTTATATACCTGAAATAATTCGAGTTCTTTCAGGCTTAAGAAGTGCCTTAAAAAGATTGATTGTTACCTTAAATTCATTAGTAATAGGACCATTTTTTTATCTCTCTTCTCCACAATTATATCTAATGACCTTGGCATGCCTTTGTCAAAAATTGTTGTTTGCACTATTTCCTTTTTCTTCCATGCTAAAGGATTTAGTGCAAGTTTTTGATGTAGAGGGCTAGGAATGGGAAACTAATGCAAGGATATTTTATTCATTTTTAATCTTTAAAATAAAAATGAATCTTTATTTGGAAAGTAAAAACCCCCTACTCACATTGGTGATCAAGACCCTACTACTAAGCCCCAACCCCTATAGAATCAAACCTTGGTCGCAGGCAACCAAGTTCCTATTATGTCATATTTTGTAAACTGAGGCTTAAAAGAGAATTTTTACAAAAAAAATATTATATCTCGGGCATATGTTACCAAAATTTTGAAAATGAAGAGTCATCAAAAAATCGATTGTAAGAAATATCCAGTGATGCTAGAATTTTTTAAAAAATACACTACTAGTTTATTTTATTGATTGAAGTCACATAATTCATTTTGGCTTTCCAAGCCTATATTTTTTTACCACGATCTCTAATTTTGACAATTCTTATAAAGTTATAATTTTTTAATAATTTGGGTGGACTTTATTTTAATTTATATGTTCTACATATATTTCTTGTTGGTTGCAATCATGAGATGAGACTATTATGAGAAGAAAAGGCATACAATAGTTGAATGAATGTTGAAATAACTTTATGATTTGAAACTTCTTTTGGAACTTCATTAGTTAAAACAACTTTATATTTTCAATGTTGTCAATTTGTCTGATTCTTCTAAACTAGCACTTGCAAATACATTCAATGTTCACACTAAACCATATTTTGTGGACACAACATTATTTATAGGTGAGAAATGTACTTCAAATGACATGAATTGATGTTTTTTGCTTCATAGAGTGCTTCTAGTGATTCCTTGTAGAAGGTTCATTTCAATCTTCTAGATCCACCTTTAATTGGGATTCATATTATGAAACATTTCATTTGTGTTTGTGGAGTATCACTTTTCTAATGTAGAGGATTCATTAGAAGAGATGAATTTTAGTAGGTTTTCTTCTACTCTTATTATATGATATATTCTTGTTTGTAAATGAGTACCTCGTTAGGCCTTGTTGCTAGGACCCATTTTCATCTTTTGATTTTAGCTTGTGTTTAACCTCCCTAAGTTGCAATTATTGGGTGTTAGCGTAAAATTATATTTGCACATTGTCATAAGTTAATTAGGTAGGTTTTATTAGGATCTTATTTTTGTTTATTACATTCATATCCTTATGACTTATATCAAAAGATAAGAATTATTTTTTATTATTTTTTCTTGGTCTATGCTTGGAAAATATGGATGTGTTCATTATTGTAATCACTCATTTGGAAATTAAGTCTCATGAATCGCATTTCAATCACATGCTTATCCTTTGCCATTATTTTATCTCTTGTAGAAGAAATTCTTAGAAGAATTCCTAGTTCTAACACTTTGTAGAGAATGCACTTCTTCATCATGCATCAAGACATCTTCTATGATAATTTACTCTAGATTTTCTTTAATTTATTCTTATGCAATAGCTCGAGGGTCATCTTTCTCTTTTATGGGCTCCTAAAGTGATGCCTAATCAACCTATCCTTGATTTTCTTATCGTTGTTCTATAGTTAGTCATTAGGTATAGGAATATCCTTTGTTATCACCTATTAATTTATATTAGTGTAATAACCCAATCTACTACCTAATAATTTCGACCTTTTTTTTTTATCATTTGTGTTTGATTCAATTGCATACTTTGGGCATCTATCTAATTGGATTAGGCATTCATCCATCTAGAATGAGCATCTAACCATACGAGTTAGGCATCTGTCCAATGGGTTAGGAGGTTCCATCTATCCAATACAGGGTAGGCATCTATCCAACCTAGGATAGGAGGTGCTCTGACCAGAGACTTAGACTCATCAGGACCATCTGGGTCCTAAGTCACTCACTAAGAACTACACTTCTCTAATAGGAGTGCACCGAGGTCGCCATCCTTAGGAGCAAATAAAATAACATAATGCAAGCTTGAATTCTGCCTCGGGAAGTCAAGCAAATTCATACAAGATTCCTTCCGAGTATGCGTCGAATTACTTTTTCCTTCATTTCCCTTATCTTCTAATTAGGAGGCTTCGCAATCCAACTACTAACCAAAAACCTAGACCCCATCCCCGAACGCCTGAGTACTAGGGACAACTCCGTCCCTAGACTACCTACATACACATTTCGGCATGGGATCAAGGCGTAAAGTATGTAGTTTTGTATCTAATCTATAGTTTAATGTAAACTATTTTGTGGGTATGCAACCCTTTCTAGGGTCAATGTCCCAGACAGTTTCTCTGTGGTTGTTACCCATGATGGTAGCTTTTAAGCAAAGGCTCAAGGTGGCCTATTGCTTGTGGCCTAAAACAACTAGGTCCTAATACCTATCATAAGCGTCACCCTTGACCCAATTATCAACCGTCAAACATCATTCAAGATTAAGCCAAGTTTTAAAGGCATCTCACTCAATCAACTCTAAGGGGTTTACTAAAGTTTATCTAGCGGATGTAAATTCACTTAAAGATTATCTTATTAGGTTGTCGATCCAAGGGGGATTGCCCACCCCCTGGATTTTAACTTCCAAGTGTCCCTTATTACTCCCCGATGATTTATAGGGACAATGCCACAGACGTTGTTGATGCATCTTTATTAGGCATTAGGTGTAGTAGTTCAACACGACGACATTACCCATAAGTGTGACCCAGAGACACTGTATATACCGAACATTGCTAAGTTTTTTGTTTCCAACTCCTCTTGTCTAGTTTTTTTAAAAGAGGTCCAACTATTATACTCTGTGAGATTAAAATAAACATCACTCTAGAGTAATTTAAAGTTGAGACTATTTTGCAAGAATTAAGTAATTGAAAGAAAATAACTCATGAATTTAATTCTACATATAAAGGAAAGATATTTACTTAAACGTAACAACTTAATACTACTAGGTGATCAATATTCAAAAGAGAGAGTAATCATATAGTTCTCGTAAAATGTAATAACACAACTAGTGAGGTAATAATGGCTCTAATGTGTAATTGTATGAGAGCGATTAAATGTATAAAAGGTGTACATTGTCTAGCAACCAACTAAAAAGTTGCCTCCATCAAGAATTATACTTCATGTTAGCAAATTGAATATTATAATAATCAATACAATTTATATTCAAGTTCAACTACCTATACAAATCAAAGTTGATTTTTATTTATTTATTTTTTTCCTATATATATAAAATGTTAAAACAATCAATTAATTCCAATTAACTTTGATAATTTACTAATGCATTAAAACAATTACCATATAATTAGCTTGTAAAGATAATTTGCTACTAATAATTCCAATTCATAATTTACTAATGCATACAAATAAATACCATATAATTAACATGTAAAAATGATTTACTAATGTTAATTCCAATTAACATTGATAATTTACTAGTGCATAAAAATAAATACCATAATTAACATGTAAAAATAACCCACTTAGTTTATGTATTACTAATTAAATTTATTATTATTATTTTTCTTTGTAAAAACTTATGGTACCACTTATAACCATAACTATATTGTTTACTTTATTTAACCTTCTAATCAGTTAATGTAAATCAAATTATATTCTTAAAATTTATCAATATGAAAATCGAATTTATAATGGCAAACGATTTCAAAATTATTAATACAAATGCAGGCAAAACGAATTTCATAGTTATAAATGTAAATGTCAAAGCCAATATTCAAACACCAAACAAGGCCATGCCCTTTCTTTCTTTCTTTCTTTTTTAAAAAAGAAACATTTATATCAACGAATAACTCCCTATTAAAATTTATAATGTATTTCAATGTGCATGATATTATTAACATATTCCTATATATATAATTTGATTTTTATTTATAATCATTGATAGACTTTAATAAATAAACAATATGGATAACAAAATTAAATTTTCTCATATTGTAGATAAATAAATAATCACATATGTCAATTTAGTTTTCACGTGGAGATTTAAATGAATAAAAATAATCATAGATAACAAAATGGTTTTCACAGAGAGACTTGGAAATATAAAATCAACTCCACAAGAGACTTAAATAAATAAATAAACACACATAAGATTTAGAAAACCAGAATAGATAGTAAAAGTAAAATTACATAAAGATTTATCCAATTCAATTTGATGAGTTTGTTTGCAGAAGAAGAAAATAAAATAAATAGAACAATTATATTTGCAAGAGATAGGAAAATGTATTCACAAAAAAACAAATGTACTCTTCTCACATAATCTTCACAGGGACATAAAACACTCAAAGATTAATATGATGGAATTAAACTTGACATAGGGGTTTCCTCATAACAAGTAATTATTCACTTGTTGGAGGTAAAACAACCAAATGGGTCCGAAAAAAAAAAAAAAAAGATCTTTAGCAAGAAGATTTGAACAATAATAATTTTTGCTCAGAGTACAACAAGCCACAAAATCAATATTGAAGGGAGAAATTTTATTTGAAAAGATCTTTATCTAGATTTACAAGAAAGCAAAAACAAGGATCTGAATTTTTGTTTTCTTTCTCTTTTTTTCCTCTAAAAAAAATAGATTAATTAAAAAGAAATCCTTATTTTTATTAATTGGAAGAAACTTTTATCTATACATTTCTCAAATAAAAGAAATGGATTTCCTTCTGATTATTCCTCCTAACAAATTAAGTTGAGCAAATTTCTTTTATAAATGAAGAATCAAGAGATGGATAAAAACTTTTTTTTTTGAAAAATACAAATTTTTACTCGTATAAGAAAATGTAGAGAGGGGAGAACCTGGATCGTTGAAGCTTGATGTTGAATCCTCTCCAACCTTCTAGCTATCCTTTCTAGACCTTCCTCGCAACTTAATGAAAATCCTCAAGAACCAACTTAACAATCCTACCAAAAGATTGAAACTACAAAAGAAATCCTACTTCTATCAAATGAAAAACTTGAGAGCAATTTCTTCACCATGAACTCCTTTTTCGAAAGCTTGCATATGTTATATAGAAAAAAAACCTCAATTCCACTATCTAGGGAAATTAATTGAAAATGAGATTCTTTTCCAATATTGGTTCCATACAAAATTGATTAATAACTTAGTGGGGGAAGTTACATGTAAGGAAATTAAAGAATGAAGATTCCTCTAGAAGTTTCTAATTTCTCCTACAATATGTGCCTATTTGAAAATGAGAAATTAAATAATGTCTATTTAAATTATATTCTCCAAGTGTGTATGTAGGTCCATTATTTAACCTTTTATAATAATTATTCAACCATATTCAATAGCTCAACCACAAAAAGATATAATAGTAATAGTATCAAATCAAAAGTGATAAAGGAGGGTTATGACAATTAGTACCCATAGTTGGACCATGAGTTGGAGAAGGAGAAGGAGATTTTTTTTGCAATAGTTGTGTTGAGAGTTTCTTCTTAGCTAGGATCCTAAGTTTTATCTTTGACTTATTTCTAACCAAAGGAGCATGCTCTTCTGAGGCCTCATGTTCCTCCTCCACATTGATGGTCTGAGTGGATATACAGGGAGGAGACTTATCCTTCCTTTTAATAGAGGGATTCTTTATATATAGCTTCTTTGGTACCTCTTTCTTGGGGCTTATATTTGGGTACCATTCGATATTGTCTCTTCAACCACTCCATAGTTCTATTAACCAATTTTTTTGTTCTAGCCTTGATAGAAGTATATTAGGCTACTAATAAAATTATTTTAGGGATTTATTAGTGTACAATCTATCCTACTCATTGTAAGGATCAAGAACCTTGCCCATTTTGTTAAAATTGTTTAGTACCTTGTCAATTTTAAAAATATTGATCTAGTAAATAGTCAACCTTGAGTGGCTCCTTTATAGAGCCATGTGTTCATCTACGTAGTCTACCTGGAAGTCCTCAAGGTCTAGTTGATGCTTGTAAAAGGTTCCAACCATTGTTCTCATTGATCTCTTAGGATCAAACCTACCTCTAACCTTGTATAGATGTTAAATTGTTAATTTTATCTCCAACTTCATCAACTTAGCATGTTGGTATAATGAGGAAGTATATTCCCTAATAGTTGGTAGAAAGTGAATGCCTACCTTAAATTTCTCAATGGGGAATGTTCCAACACCAACTATTTTCACAATTCCAACAATATAATCAACTCCCTAGGGTACCTGGTAATCTTGTAAAGAGCCTTGTGGAAAGTAGCAATTCTGATATATATGAATCTAGAGAATTGGATGAACTGGTTTCCCCGATCTATTATATCCTTTGTAGCCTCCAAAGATAACCTCTTGTTGATTTCATGCTCCAAGATTTTGATCATGTATAACATGAATGCATTATTTAACCTATTGTATTTTCTATTTCTTTCAATTAATTCAAATTGTGGGTAATGATAATATACTTTATTCTCCCTAAGTCACATCTTCCCTACCTTGTTGACCCATGTAAAGTTTTATCTTCTAACCAACAAGTACATAAGGAAGGAGCTCATATAAATTTTTCTTGTGCCTTGTAAATTGATCAATTGAGCCTTCAAAAGATCACTTAAGAACATGCTCCAATCAATCTTCTTGCCCACCAATATTGAAAGGAGAAAGTAACACATCCAATAGTATAAATAGTTTGTATTTGGGTTGCCCACAATCCTACTCAAAAGAGTGATCAAGTCATTGACATCCTCTTTGAATTCACTCTTATGAATTACCTTCACCATTCTTGTAGTTGACACTCTCCTCTTGATCAATTAATTAACATTGATACAATTGTAACTTGTGAGGTATTCTTCTCATAATAATCAATGGCTACCTGCATGTCACATTTTTCATATATTGCATAGATGGGAAGGCTGAATTTCTCCTCAAATTATTTCAAAGTGATGTTCAATACCATTCCATTAGTAGGCCAAAAGATCTTTCTTTCATCAATACCATAGTTATTGGCACATGCAAGCACCAATTCTTGGGATTATATAGAGAAAAGGAAGGAATGTGCTTTCTATCAAACCACTTTTTTCTATCTATATTTCCCATACTGTCTTCTCATCAACCTTGTTTTCTTCATCGAGGAATTCATTGAGATTAACATGGCCAAGGTCAATGCCTCCAATCTCCATTATTGTAGAGATATTTATTGATGGGGGATGAATAATTTTATATTTGTAATTTCTCTTTGGTTGTATTATTGGCTAACATGGATTGCGTAAGAAAACATTAAGAAAATCCATTTAGTCAAGTTAAAAACACCATATATAAATTTAGTAGATAAGATAAAACTAATTAAATTTTAATGTAGGAACCTTTTAGAAGGTGTGGTTTTCTTGTAGGATAAAACCTAGAATTAGGAGAAGATAATTTGAAAGTCTAAAGGAGGTCCATAGTAAAGTAGATGAAGATTACAATTTTAGGATATCTTATGGAAACTAAAGTGAGTATCATAATTTTATAATACTAGATCTACTAGCTTTTCTAGGGGATAAAAAGACATGAAATCCCACCAAGTTGGTGGCATTTAAAGGCTTGAGATACTACCATGTTCAAATAAAGCAAAGAGGAAATTCTAAATTCCAACATAATGGTAGATATCATAACTCTAGTAAATAAATTTCTTCATACAGTAGTGCACAAATAAATCTTTGAGTTTGTAAACACAATGGAAGTCAAAGCTTATGAGGTCTACTGAAAGTGTACAAGGTGGTGGAAAGATCCAAAAGTTTGATAACATGTTATTAGGTAGGACTTTAGAATTTTCTCTTAAGGCATGCGTGATTTAATAGGATCACTAAAGATTCAAAAAAAATAGATCTCTAAAAGTTAGAAGGGATACTCAAGGATTGAGAATGTCTAAGTTTGAGTGCTTACTATACATCACATCATGAGAAAGTTAGAAAATATGATGCTTAAACAAAAGTAGGTTTCAAGGACTTCAAGTTCAACTCGCAACATGCAAGAGCTACTTAAGGTGAAGAAACCTTAATAATCCATCACTTAGGCTTGGATTAGATAATAAAATGAAAAAATACTAAATGTTTATGTGTATTTAAAAGTCTCTGAGTTTAATGCATGGTAGAAATTCAAATCAAACTATATAAAAAGGTATTTTATATGTTAAGAAACAATACATCAAAAATTTCACATATGAGGGATCCCCACACTAGATTATAGATAGAAAACCTAATTAAGGGATCAATTTAAATTTTAGGGCATACATTTAAACCCTACAGAAAAATGAAAAATAAAAATAGGATTTTCATGTAAAATTAAAAAAATAAATGACGAATCATCAAATGTTCATTTTATCCCCCAAATAAAGATAAGAGTTTTAATAAAATGAACCATAAAAATGTCTTACCAAGGATTTTACCCCATACCTAGAGAAAATAAGAAAAGATGACCATAAATAATTGTATAAAAAACTTTATGAAATATAATTCCTTCATTTGTCACATGGGAAATAAATTGTTTAAAGGCAACGCTGGGCATGAATTTAATAAGAGAAAAATATGTTTGGATCTACAGAGAGCTTAGAAATTTACAAGAGTTGAATGTAATTGTTATCAACCTTAGTGCATCCTAGAGAGTAGTATTCAAGCTCTCTCCCCAATTGACAAGCATGAAAACACTTAAGGGGTTGTGGGTTATCTATAGGTTGGAGTGAATCTCCAAAGAGGGCTAGTCCCCTTGGTACTTCACCTAAAATAACCTATTTAGTGTTATTGTGTGTTGAGGAAAAGGGGAGAAAAATGCATGAAGTGGAACCCAAGACCTAACAAGGTGATGCACAAATATTTTTTGAGACCTATCTTGTTGTTTTGACACACAAATATCTAATGACACAACTATTTACACAGAACTTTAGTGTTTATCATACCCATGTATTAATGTTTTATAGAAAGGTTTATGTTTTGTCAATTCTAAAGGGAACAAAATGCAATGTTCTTCACAACTAACAACTATTTACATAGTAGCATGGACTATAACCTACACAAAATATGCATTCTTTGTATTTGAAGGTGTTGAAAATAAGACATTCATTTAAGGATTTGTATATTAAAATCACAAAAGTAATATCAATCACTTCATGTGCGCACAATGAAAAAAATTTGAAGGCCTAATGATGAGCATTATTGATAAATAAGGTGTTATTGCAGCTATACAAGTTTGGAAATATTCTGAAATTGCTTGATTTTTAAAGATTTTACATCATATTTTAGTCTTCTAAGACTACCTTCTGAGTCACAATACAATGTTTTTGTTGAGAAGAACTCCTAGATTTTAAAACACTTACCAAAATTTCCAAAAACTAACTCTACACTACCCTAGATGACAACTTTTTCCTTGGCTAAGTATCCCTAATATTAGCAACAGGTTTTTAGGCATAAAGACATGTGATTTCCTTGTTTGCTTGTTGGGTCAACTCCTTGGGTGCTCGATCAAGTCATCTTCTACTCTTGCTCCTTGAAATGCTACTCCATAGTGGTGTTTGAAGGCCAGGACTCGATTGCTCTGACTTTGTCCAATTGATGAGACTCTTAAATTCTTATATTGCAACTTTTGTCAACAATAGAAGGATCATATATGATGCATGCATCTGTAGGCACAAACCAAAACGACAATGTCTATGCAGCATCCAAAATGCACTTTTGACCATAGAATACAATAATTTATTTTATTTTTTCCAGTGCCAAAGTAGTATTGAATCATCATAGATCCGATTCAAAGATACATCCTAGGTGCTGCACAGACATTTTGAGCCAAAATGTGCTCCATTTACTACTATCAGAAGTATGATATTTCCCTTCTCTTAATATATAATATTTTTCTTCAAATAAAATATAAAAATGCATTAATGTGAAGTATCAATTAAAATATAAACTAGATCTATTACTTTGAAGATGTCTTTAATTTCAATTTCTAGAATTGTGAGCTGCTTAAAAGTTGGATTATAACTGTTTTTATTGCCTTAACTTTTGTTTCATCTATATCTTTTTTTTTCCACCTTACAATTAGGATCTACTTTTCTTGAATGGTGTGTTGAATTATTGATATATATTAATTATAGAATTGTTTGTTGAATTGTGTAGGAAAAATATTTATGTGGAATGCATGTTCATTATTATAAAAAAAAAATTCCTTTACTTGTATTTATTTTGGTCTCACCCATTAAATTGAGAGCATACACAAAATCCTTCAAGTTGCATGATTTAGGGAAATACAATCTTATTCACGATCTATCATAATTGGCCTGAGGACTTTATACTTTATTTAAGGAAATATGATCTTATTCACGTGAATTGAATCTTGAGTTTGTATCAAGACATAGTTTTTGAAAAGTTAAATATTAATTATTGATTTTTTAAAAATAAATTGAAACAGGTATCTAACATTTTGTTATTTTTTAAGTTTATTGGATTTTGTGCATTTCATTTTTCTAGTTGTTCTGATAGGATGAGATTTAAAGTATTTTTTTTTATGAGACTACTAATGAGCTTTATGATAGATGAAAACCTAAGGTTCAAATCAATTTCATTTTTTTTTTGATAATTTAGAATAAATTTATACATTTTACTTTGGTGTTCAATAATTGAACTTGTTTGTTATGTTTTTTTGTTGTTTAGTTTAGAATGTGTCTTGGTAATTGATTTTGTATGTTTTTTTTTGTGTAAGCTTGGAAATCAGAAGTAAATTAAACCATCACTTTGTGCATTAATGGTAGGCTATGCATTCTCTCCTCTCGTGTTACAAGATGATAGCATGGAGTCATTTTTATTGTGGCTTGGCCCTCATTATTGAGAGTTCATATTTTATTCTTTTTAGGTTTACTGGTATTTGGATTTAATCATTGATCTAGTTGGAACTCATGTACTGGTGAGATTTACAATTTCAAGGAGTTGTCATTACCAGCTAAGAAGAGATGTAATTTTTTAACTTTATGGAATGAGGTTTTTCATACCACCAAGATATAGGCCTTAGACAACAATCTTGCAACACAAAACTGGGCCTCGTGTACATTTAGGTGTGTATAGGACTCCTTTAAATTGCTTGTTTAACCTAGTTGGATATCCTTTTGGTCATTAATCCTTATAGTGCATTGATCCATGGATTGCACTACAAAGTTACTCATAGTGTACCCCAGTTGTGTCAATAATAGGTCATGTGACAAATAATGTCAATTCATTGACCATCTAACGTGTGTTATATTAGTAAGCAATATTTTGACCCTAGCCCCAATAAAATGGGTCAAAGTTATGCACCCTTAGACATATGGTATATTTATAAGCCAATAAAGAGTAATACACATACCTATCTAGCGTAGGCTTGTTCATGTGTATCATGTGTCTTTTAATGTTTAGATCAAAACTCCTCACTTGAAACTAGTCTAAAGGAAAAACTTATCCATCTTGAGCCTTAGGATTTATCTTTTTGTCATTTTCTTTGCATGAGTCACAATTTGGTCAACAACAATTACAACCTTAATCGAAAGTCAAAACTGTAGCCACAAACTTGGTCCAATAATGAAGTCATAACCTTGAATTCAACTTTTTCCATAACCAAATTCATAACCATGTACTTATTGATAGTGTTGGGTGAGCAATTATTGATTCATAGTGTGCAACAATAACAATGTATACAATCGAGGCATTGATCATCTCATGTTAAGGAGCCAAGATTAGATATTTGGCCAAGCTTAGTGTTATAACATTATGGATGCAACAAATTAGAGTATTTGTAGAAGAGTATGTTGTAGATTGAGACTCCATAAAAAGACAATGTATTGAATCCTTAACTCTATAAAATATAATGATGACTATTTTGGTGGTGGGTTTTCTCAGACTTTTCCATGTAAATATTTGGTTCATTTTATAACCTTGTGTATACATACTATTCCATTTTCTTTTGAAAATATTTTTAGATATATTTTTACAAATGTTGTTGACTATTTTTAGATTATATTATCTTAAGTCTCATTATCCGAGTCTATCAATCATCTATAATAGGGGTGAAGATCCCGACACTTAGAAGGGGCTTGGGTTCCACAATCTTCTTATCATGAAGGAGACCATTTAGTTAGGGAACTTTTATAATAAAAAGTATATGGAAAGCTAGGGAAACCATTAAACCATGCCAACTATGAGATGACAATGACTTCTATAAAGGCCTTTCTATTAATCAACATTCTATTTAATAGTCTCTCAATATTTATTATTAGGATCAACACCTTGCTAAGATGCATTGGGTGCATACTTTAAAATTATACCATAAAGGAAACTTGAAAATTTGTTCAAAAATTCTTTTTCTATACCTACTAAGATTTTTATATCTTAGCTTGGGGGTGATCCCACAATAATGGGTTACACTTTTTCGCCAAACTTGACATTGACATGAAAATTTTGGACTAAATCTTCACGTTTTGACACTTATAGCAACTAAACCATTAGGAATTTGAAGATGATGCATCTATAGATTCAAAATGTATTTTTAAAAAAATAGAATTAAATTGTAATTTTTTTATGTAACTTTTAATAAATAGTTTTTTATAGTAAACAACATTTTTATAAAGTAAGTATTATGATGTCGCACATAACTTTTTTCTATACTAATATTTTTTTAATTTAAATTTGTAACACCATTATCTAATGCTTGCATTTGGTTTCATAACATTTTGTTGAAATTTTTTTTATAAATTAAGTTTTGAAGTTAGACCAATTATAATTTATACGTAGGTATATGACATCGCACATAACTTGTTTTATATGTATCAAAATTAAATTTGTTTTGTTTTTGTTGGAAAAAGGACATCAATATCTAATGCGAGACATGTTTTAGATTGTTTTCACTAATTTATCATTTTTCCACACATGTATAATAGAGAACTTGATGTTTAGTGAAAAACCTATGTTCGAAAAAATATATAAAATAAATTTATAATAAAACCAAAATATATTAAGGTTATACTTGTTGGAAAGCTAATTACGAGGGCTACTATCCTACAAATTGTTTTGTCAATGTCATTCCATTTGCAAGTCTTACCTGTGATTTGAAATTCAAGTTTCTAAAAAAATTAAATAGAGATGGGAAGGAGGCTTAGCCAAGGGCCTTCATTCAAAGGTATTCAAAGACTTTCATTTGAAGTTGCACGCCAAGAAAAAAAACTTCAAATGAAGGTAATTTCCAAAAACAAAAAAAGGAACCTTTGAACAAAGGTCCATTTTTATTCGCTTTTTGGCATTTTCATAAAAGGAATAATAAAGGACCTTCATTTGAAGGTCTCTTTTTTCCATTTTTGGACATTACCTTCGTTCGAACAAATGTGCTTTATAACATACATTTGAACGAGGGTACCTTCAATCATTCGAGGAAAAACCTTTTAACGAAGGTGTTTTTAACTTATGGCCTCCATCATAAATGTGATGTCCCAAGTTTGTAACCCATTATTATGGGATCAACCAATGTTCTAAAAAGAATAGGATTTAATTGAAGGATGGTCTATACAATGCTAATGTGGAGGGATGATTTCGAGCAGAACATCTGAGTTTCAACTTGTAGGAGAAGAAAGAAATGAGATTCATTCAATGTAATATTTTAAAAAATTATAAAGAATAATATATGAATATGTACATGGAATTTCATATAGACCAACACTACACATCAATTTTCTTACAAATTCATCACTTGTACCAAAAAGAACTCAATTGTTTGCAAGGTAAGTGAACCTGATTTTCACATACATATTATACAAAAAATAACAATGTATAGTATGAATTACACATATATCTTACATTTTTTAACTACTAAACCCACAGGACTCTTTTTTTAACTTAAGAATGTTTCCTTTAAATGAAAAGAGAGACTTCAAAATATTGTTAATTAGATACGAATTTTATATATATATATTATGCTATAATATTATATAGATATTATTTAATTAATATATTAAAATTGGTATAATATATTATTACAAGTCTATTAAATAGTCATAATTTAGCAAAAAAAAAGGAGTTCCTTATCAACATTACTTGAGAGAACGTGAATTGCAGAATGCTACAAAAGCCAAGAAAACCCAAACACCACTAGAAGAAAGACTTTAAAAAAAAATGCACGAATACTAGTATTTACTAACCTTAATCCATAGTAAATAAGAAAATTGAAAATCAAGATTGTCATTATGACTCAAAAGGAGTTGTGATGCTTTTCTTTAAAGAAATAGATCCCAATTAAAAAAAAAATCTAATTAAAAAGTAAACTAATCAATATCTAAAGCTACTTTACTAAGAAATCACTTAGTCATCAATATTTAACAAATATTTATTCTAAGGAACAAATTCAACTTCAACTATGCTACTAAGGATCTATCTATCAAACTAAAAATTAGTTAATCAATTTACAAAGCCTATTTACTAAGAAACCATTTGCTCATCAATATTTAAGAAATATTTATTCTAAGGAATAAACTTAACTCCAACTATGCTAGTCTTAGTTGTACCTAATTATAATAAAGCTTGAGGTCAAGTTTGTTAGGAAAATGATGTCTCAACCTTGCATTTACGTAAGGTTGCTATTTATAGTAAGTTTACATTTGAGCACGTATTGGTCCAAAAAAAATTCAAAGCTACGAATTGGATAAATAAGCATGTCAGTAAATTTTCGTTGCAAGATCATGTCTAGATTTGAGACATTAATTTTTTTTGTTATTTGAAGCTTTATTTGAAAGTTTCAAAATGATATTTGAAGTCCTTAAAGGCTCCATATGGACCTGAAAGTGGTCATAACTAGTGTAGCAAGTTATATCTTGATAGAGCACTTCATGAGATTTTTGGTGTTTCAAATGATTCATCAATCAAACACTTGGATCAAAATTGATGACCTTCAAAATTTGGGTCTCCTAAAATGGAAAACATAAAAACATGTTGAACACATAAATGAGCTATAAAAGGGAGTTACATGTATTGGTGTGTGTTTTGACATATCATAAGGCATATTGGATTGGAGATAAGTTGGGCACCACTTTTTGGGTGGTTTTATCTCATGGTTTTTGTAATACCATTTGACAGTTTCATATATTGTATCTCCTATATATTAGGTGTGTGAGATGGAGGTTGTGTGTAAGAGTTTTATATTTTTTGAGTTCCCTCGAAATCTCTGGTTGGTGATACTCCTTTGAAAAGATTTCTATGCAGATATATTATATTTTGTTGTTGATTTCTGGATAATTTGTAAAGGGCAACTTTTGGAGTGTGAGTTTTTTTCTTCCAAAAGGGTTTTCCTCATGTAAATTGTTGCACATTACAGTATGCTTTCTATTAAGTTTTTATAACTATTGTAAAGATCTAAAAACATTGCATAACCCTCCTCATAAGGTTAGAGTAGGAATTCGTCCCGATGCCTTAACCTCTTTACAAAGTTGAACCCTAACAATTACAATCTTCATTGACTTGATAAAATTGATATATAGTTGGATTGAAAAAATCTAGCTCTACATCATGTTTTGTTTGATTTCAAGGTGAACATATTAGGTCAAATTGACAAAAAAAATTGTCATAACTCATCTATCAATTACAGAAGAAATACTGTTATTATAATACTTCAAGGTGTTATGAAACTTTTTCTCCAAAGAGAAAGGGAAGATGAAATAATTCTTTAACATTACAGGGTGATAAAAAATAAAGGATGACTTAGTTAAAATGGAGATTAATAAAAATATTTATAAAAAAACCTTGTTAAATTTGGAGGAATAAATATAGTATTAAATAATTATTGAAAACAATGATTATGAAAGAGTGTGATGGTTTGAAAACCACCCCTTAAGTCTTAAATAAAACATTTATGTGAGACTTGGAAAGGGACATAGAAATCACTCAAAGAAGAAGACAGTTTGGTGATCTATGAGCATTAGACAAGGGGGCACATAGAGTGTGTCCATGATGTACAAAGTACACCATATATTGTCTTGGCCAAAGCTTTGGTGGAAGTGGGAGCATGTATTTTTACACAAGTTTTATGCAATGTTCCATAGCTATGCGAGCCAACACCACTAAAATCTTCCTACGGTGAGAGTGGTCTTTCTAAGTGCTCTAGTTTAGATAAGTACTAAACCTGTTATTATTCAAAAATACTTTTAATTATAAGTAAAAGAGATGGATTTAGCTTATTTATTTTTTTAAAGATGTTATTCATTCATTTTTATTGTATTTATATTGTTGGATGTCAATTTATATATGTTAATAATGGTAATCTTAATGTGCATCAATATCAAATAATTATTATTGTTAAATAAGTATATTTGTTCATTTGTATCTAAATTATCAATATATGTTACAATATTTAAAACCCAAACGATATCCAATTTTATTTCTAGACAAAAGTAGTGTTACATAAAGCAAAGTAATCACCAATATGTGTCACTTGTTATTATTGGTGACATATAAATTATTAGCCCATATTTATTTGGATAATACATTGGAAATATATTTGTGATAATGATAGTACTATATTCATGTTAAATGTTATTTATTTTGTGATGATTTTAAATGTAATATTTTTTTTATTGGGGTAAAATAAATATTTAAAAAAATCCTTTTGATCTTTACAAAGACACAAGTTTAAATTATTAATACAAAATAAATAGACACCAAACAAGGACAAACACAATAAGGCCACACAAAGACAAAATTTTGCAAATAATTACTCAAAAGTAGATCGAAATACAATATACGGGAAATAAATATTGATTGATATACTAGCTAGTTAAACCATTAATATATTTGGTAGCTTCACATTCTTCACATAAGGTTTGCACCTTGGAGGCAATAATATCATGTCCATGGTCATCCTATCTTAAGCTCATTCTCTCATTTTAGCCCTGTGTTCTTTTGTTCAACCTTCTTAAGGATCTAAGATCATTTTTTTCCTATGCTAACCATGGTTTCCTTGTTGGTATTTGCATGAAGATTGCATTAATGGAATGTTATATTGTCATTGATGTCAATTAACCAATAATGATATTGTTATAATGTTGTTTTGTAACCGGTAGGTAAGTTTTTGGAGTGAACCAGTATTGCTAAGTATTGGAGAGTTGAACCGGTAAACCCTACTTGTTGATTTGATAAACCCTAATCGATTGAATTGGTTGTATTGGTTTATGATCTGATAATGACCGGTAATGATTATGACACATATGCTTATTGTATGAAGAGAGTTTCAAAGTGTTTTTGCCGCATTGAGATAATGGTTTTTGTCTAGGGAATGAGCAAGCATATTGCATGTAATGCAAAGCACATGATGAGTTACCGAGTTCGATGAACTAGTGATCAAGGAGTGGTCGAGGCTTTCTTGAATGATGTGTAGAGATTGTTATGTAATCCAACGGTCATACTTGGACCAACTTGTTTGTAATCTCTATGAGAGAATTAGGTTTTTGTTGTGTTATCGACCTATTGATTTGTTTATAAGGTCAATGAGTTTTTTTGTTTCAGAGTTGGCAAAGTTTCAGTTGAGTGTGTGGTTGCCGAACTGGATGATGTATCTACAATTTGTGTAAAGGCAAATAGGAGCATGAAAAGGATTTGAACAAGCAAGTGTAGTGATATTCAAACATATCAACAAACCCCTGTTGTTTTCTAACAATTACAGCAGTTTGAAATCCCCTAACCGGGTAAGTTCTAACAAGCTTGGTGTTATTTAAATCCTCTAACTAGGTGGTCCATTAACTTGGATTTCAAATCCTCTATCGAGGTTACTCCTCACAGGGTATTGCTTCTAACAAGGCATTATAGTCAATCCCTTAACTAGGTGGTCCCTAATAAGATATGTTCTTAATAGGACATTTTGTAAAGCTTTAATAGGCTTGGCTCCTAATAGGGAAAACTTCAAAAGAGTTCAGATAGTTATCTTGTGAGTCTCATCTCACCATGGTTTTTCCCATTTGGGTTTCCACGTTAAAATATTGTGTCAAGTGGTGAATGTTTTTGTGGTTACGTTTTCTATGGTTGATTTGCTTAACTACTTAATCCACTTTGATAAGTCATGATAATTGACAGCAATATGAAATGAAGTTTTACTTATGTTAGTAAAAGTATTTGGATGTTTATGAGTTTCAAGTTGTTTACTGTTAATCTATTGTAACAGTCAACTGGTTTATTCTGACAGTGATATTGCATTTATAGTTCATTGGTTTAACTTGCTAGATCTAATTTTACTTTGAGAGGTTGATTATGAGATTGGTGAAAGTTTATTATCTGTTTTTCTATCTACTGATTCACCCCCCCTCTCAGTAGTTGATCAGATCCTTATTCTTTCATCATACCATCAATTGGTATCAGAGCTTCTCAAGTCCTCTAAGGTCTAAGCCTAGCAACTTGAGGTAAAGATCTTGTAGAACATGATGAAGAAGGAATGTTCAAAGTTTAATAGAGAGAACTATAGAATATGGAGCGATAGTATGAAAATTTATATCAAGAGTCTAGGAAATCAATACTGGGAACATGTTGGTACTCAATATGTTGCACCTAGTGGGATTATGACTGATGATCAAAAGAAAGAGCAACACAAAAACAATCAAGCACTGGAGGCTTTTATCAGTTCTTTGTCTGATGCAGAATATGTAGATGTCCATGGTTTGGAGACTGCATATGAGGTATGGAAGAAACTTGAAGAGATTTATAGCAGTGATGAACATGTGAAGATTTTCAAGGAAGAGAGTCTAAGAGGAAAGTTTGATGACATGCAGATGGTTGAAGGTGAGAATATCCTACAATATGGTCACGGGATAAAAGAGATAGTTGGTGAGATCAAGAGTGTTTGTGGTAAAGTGGAAGATGCCACGGTGGTTAGTAAGGTGTTGATAACCCTGTTACTGGTCTACGCTATTTGAGTTGCAGCCATTCAGGAGCTAAAAACTATTAACAAAACTAAGGTAACCCCTGACTCCATCATTGGTAAGCTTACTGCTTTTGAATTAAATGGTTATGATGGTAGTGTTCAGAAATTTGAGTCTGCATTTAGAGCTTCAGTATCTAACCCATTTATGAGGAAAAGTAGAGATGTCAGTCACAGTTATGAATCTACATCTAGCAGAGAAGATGATGAAGACAGTTTGATTGAGCTTGAAGTATTGTTGGCCAAGCGGTTTCCCAGAGGAGCCGGTAAATACAGAGGTAAATTACCTTTGAAATGTTTTGCATGCAACAAGATTGGACACATTGCAGCTAATTGTCCTAATGGTGATAATGAGCACAAGTGAGAGAAGTTCAAGAAGTACAAGGGAAAAGGCAAAAGAGGTTGTCTTATTGCAGTTGATGGTGATATCATTGATGAGGAATCTGAGGGTGATGCTAATGAAGACATTGTGTTTGTAGCCATTAAAGAGGAAACATTTGATCAGAAGGCTTTAGTTTCTCGCATGGATAATTCTGATGATTGGATCATTGATAGTGGTTTTTCACATCACATGACTAGTGACCGAATAAAATTTCTTTCTTTGAAGGAATTTGATGGCAGAGTTGTAAGATTTGGTAATGACTCACCTTACATGGTTAAAGGTAAGGGAACTATTTCTCTTAATGGAAAGAGAAGTGCAGATGATGTCTATTGGGTTGAAGGTCTAAAGCACAATCTTTTGAGTGTTGCTCAACTCAATGACAGAGGATATCTTGTAATGCCCTGCCAGGAACCCTGAAGGAAAACCCACAACAAGGGTGAAACAATTTTATTTTTAAAAAAAGTATAAACATAATAGGTGCATAACACACAACATGCACGATAACACAAACGGAAGACTTACACCAAAATTCCTTAAGGGTTACCAACGAAGAATCAAAAGAAAAAGATAAATTCCACAATTAAGGTTAATCCAATAATCCATCATTAACTCAATGATCACAAGAAGCCATATGTAATAACAGATAACACCATTGAAGGATTGAAAGGATACAATATAATTTCTCTTGAATAAGCATGTATACATAACATAAGGGATACTGATAAATAACTTGCCAATCTTAGGATTGCATTGCTCTCCAATACATGGCTTCTCAATATACATATAAAGATACAAATTAACCAAATACAAGGTTACAAAGATCATGATACAATAACCACAAAGGTCTCCAAATAACAATAATATCCAACATGAGATAAGCATGAGTCACACACCACAGAAACACCTGTGAAGCCAATCCTCACATGAAGGTACAAACAAGAACATCCGATGGGAAGTGGCACTACCACCCGAACATGTAATTCCCAAAATGGAATCACCCCACCGTGCTAGGAGATAGTTGAGGACCCTCAAGCAAGCAAAAGCATGACATGGTCGACAAAACAATACGGCTCCATGACAACACAAAGAGACTCCACAATAATCCAGGTGACTCAACATCACAATTACACAAGTGACTCGATATCACAAAACACAAATGAACCGACATCACACACACAAGTGAAACGACTTCACACACACAAGTGAATCGACATCACAAAACACAAGTGACCCTAAAGAGAGAGTATCATCACATAGCTTAAGATGGATACCATGGTATAGCCTCCATAGGTCTCAGCTCACTGTCCTGGTAACCTGTCTCGAACCTCTAGTTCCAACTAAGTCTCATGCGGACCCTACCAGACTTTCATGAAGACAAGGTGGTCGGTTTGCCATTCCAGGCCTTCTCGCTACATTATGAGCCTCAATACAAGCACTCACCTATGCGCAAGGTACAATATCTTTATTAATGTTTGAGAACTGCTCACCTAATCAATTAATTAGATTATCACTTATTATCTTACTTTTGAAGGGTCATCATGCCTACCACTTAGGGCGCAACCCCCATTTGAGAGCCACTCTCTCAAAGGACACTAAACAAACATGGTCACTCCCCAAGGACCCTATGGCGAAGCAGATAGCCATAACACCACTATCTTGTTAGGATTCCCAAAGATACTGAGAGGGGGGCTGAATCAGTATCTAACCGGTAAAAGAATTTAATTGAATTATAACATGAAAAGCACTTCAAAACTGTGTATCGGTAAACTAAAAATAATGCAGTAAAGAAGAACAACAACCACAACATAAGAGACACACCATAACATGATATTTTAACGAGGAAACCCGGTGTGGGAAAAACCTCAGTGGGATTTGTGACCCACAATATTTGCATACTGGCCAATAAGGGAATATTACTGTTTACAATAGGGGCCTGCACATGCAGGAAGGCCAAGTGCCTAGAGCTCACTGCTTAGTTACAAAGAAGTCACACGGACTTACAAAATTGGATTATACAAATCCAATGTCTTGTACTGCTTCAGATCAACATCTACTATGCCAAATTCAGTACTGGTTTAAGCTCTGCAATATACATAAACCCTTATCCCAATAATTCACACATTAGGTCTATTATTATCTTTTCATATCTCACACTTGTAAATGATCTACAATGATCTCATACTTATATGATTCATGTTACAATCCGCCAAGTCGGCTTACAAAAGATTTTACAATTAATTACAAAAAATATATATACACAAAATTCCTGTCAACCAGGGTGTCAATAATCTTCCTTTTGGTGTCGGTGATATGTATGTCAATGTAGAGTCTGTCGGTGTTGGTGCCATGTGATTGTAAGGTTGCCATCAATGGCAATACCTTAAATCACCTACAATTTCTCATTGGAGTGTGTATTTGCCAACATATCCAAAAACAAGTAGTCAAAACAAGGACATACTGACTCTTGGTTAACCATAAGGCAAAGTCACTACATGGTTAAGACAACGAAGTCATCATATATCACTTGGTCAAAGGTACCAAATACGCCACCATAGGACGACTAAACCACAAACCAGAAATAACACAATACAACTCTTGCAAGGAAATCTAATTTCACTAAGTTCGCACTGAGACAATCTTTGAGAAAATCAGCATCATAAGCACTTGCAACATCATTGATTGAAAATTAAATAAAACACTCTTTTACCATTCACATCTATTCAATTTCCAAATCAATATTCCATCAAGGATAAAATTCACATCAAATACTCAACCGAATAAAAACATGAATTCCTAACAGGGATTTAATTCATTTCCAGAATATATCCAAATTAACCAATTTGCATTACTAAATCATGCCTTGATTTCCATTGATAAATTTATTAATCCACATAATAAAAATCACTATTTATTTAACATAAAAATCCACTTTAAAATATTTCATTTAATAAAAAGTAACTTCATAGCACATAGGAATTTGTACCGCTAAGGGTACAAGGTCAAGCGGTGGCCAAGGCCAACCCGTCGTAGTGCTGCTGACGAGGCAACAGACACTACCTGTCGGTAGTACTGCTAGCGTTGGTAGCAGACCTACAACCGGTAGTGCTGCTACTGCCAGTAGCAGCCGCTACCGACCAGTAGTACCACTACTGCTAGTAGCAGTCGCTATCGACCGGTAGCACTGCTACCAACCGGTAGCGGTACTGTCGACTGGTAGTACTGCTACCTGTGGGTAGCAAAAACTACCAACCTGCGTGGTGGGACTAGCTCGCCACGAGGTAAGGTAAAGCCTACGCATAAAATAAATACATGCTTCAAAAGCATTAAAAATCAATACGCCCAAAATCGTTTAATCATGAAAATGATTCATTCTCTGGTCATTTCACGGGCACACACACACATAGTGCCAAGATCCAAATTCCAATGGATATTTACCAATACGGTAAATGGTGAAATACAATCACACAAGAATCCTCAAATCTTGGGCAACAAGATAATAGAAAGCACACAACAACTAAATCTAGTTCATTCTATTCCAAATAGAAGAGGTAATTCCAGAAGTTGATTTCCATGAACAAATAGCAAACAACAAATAGATAAATGAACCATTTCTTTCCTAAATGCAAACATATGATATAAATTTCACAAAACCAACAATAATAAATGCTCTTTCTTCCATTCCAATCATTCCACAAGAATCTACAGGAAGATTTGCATTTTTTTAACACACAGGAAGCAACTGAAAAAAAAATCAAATTTAAATTTCAAAACAATAAGAGATTATCCAACCTTGAAGCAAACTAGCAAGCAAAATGATGGAAGAATCCCAATCCTTGCAACCCAAATCGAATTCCAGCTCCTCCTTCTAGAATGTTTTTCCAAATTTCTCTTCCCAATTTTTTGCCCCTTCCCATTCCCATGAATTTCCAGGGATATATGGGGAAAATATTTTTAACCTAAACTTTCTAGGTTGAAAGTCTTCTCCACCAATCAGATTAAATTATTTTTAAAGTAAAAACAATCAGATTTACCTTTATCCAAAAAAAAAAACAATTCTTTTCCAACAATTAAAATGAAAAAGTTAAATGGAAAGGTAAAAGGAAAAGCTTTTATTAAATTTTCTATTTCCAAAATACTCTCTTTCAACATAAGCATTTAACATTTAAATGGCTAGGCAATTATTTATTTCCTTCCACAAAATATATTAATGCAACTTTACACAATGAAATAAGCCATTTAACCATTTAATCTAGCAAATCATTAGTTTAATTAAATCAATAATCTCAGAGCATAATAATTAACTAATTATGCCAACATAAGATAGCATCATCCATTCAATTAAATAACCATACAGATGAACGAAAACACGCAAAACAAAGAATGATCAAATGGCAACTCACAAATGACCAAACCAAAGCACTATGACTTGCATACCACTCAGACGAGAAAGACAACTAACTGACAACACTCACACAAGTGTAACTGCGAGTCAAGTTAAGGTTCAACAACTATCTCCTCCACTCCCATCAAACATATAAGGCACGCTTAGACCTGTGAAACCAGGTGGAATCCATACCTCGTACCTACCCGGTACTTGTACCTGCAATATACTGCACCAAAGAACCACACGTGCATATAGACAAATATATATATAGACACAATATGCACACCGATGAAGAAGAAACGAGTCGTTCCCTGTCTCACCAGAGTGAGTGAAGGAAAATCATCTCCTTGCATCCCATACACATGCAAACACGCAACACATAAATAACGCATCTCACATATAAGGTACGAGTGTCAATCCATGATAATGATCCATAAAATAACATTAATCATAAACACTGAGATACTACATAAAATCATACACCACAAGTCTAGATAAAGCATGAAATAACATCGCATAAAATCTGAATCAATATACAATAATGTTCCACTGAAGTCAATCAAAAACATACAAAAAGAGTCTGATCAAGGAGGGGTGCTACATATCCATTGGAGTTTAATAATGGTATGTGCAAAATCTATGAGAGCAAAGGTGAACTAATTGTAACTGGCAAGCAGACTAAAATTAACTTGTTTCACCTGAATCCTGAAGTCAGCAAGTGTTTAATTGCTAAAGTAGATGATAGTTGGCTTTGGCATAGGAGATTTTGTCATATAAATTATGATAACATTGTTAAAGTGAGTAAGTCCAAAACAGTGAGAGGTTTGCCTCAGTTGGACAAACCGGTTAATGCTCTATGTAAGGAATGTCAGTTGGGAAAGATGACATCCTCAACTTTCAAGAGCAAATCTTTTTCAGCGGAACATCTATTAGATTTGGTTCATACAGACCTCTGTGGACCAATATGGACTAAAAGTATTCAAAGTGACAGATACTTTATGATCTTCACTGATGATTGGTCAATAATGATGTGGGTCACATTCTTGAAAGATAAAATAGAAGCATTTAGTAAGTTCAAGGTATTCAGGGTCTTATATGAAAAGGAAAGTGGTAAGAAGATAAAATGTCTAAGGATTGATCAAGGCAGTGAATTTACTTCTGAAGAATTCACTAGATATTGTGAAGAAAATGGTATCAAATGACATCCTTCTACACCAAGAACATCACAATAGAATGGTATTGCAGAGAGGAACAACCAGTCAGTTGTTGAAGCTGCTAGAACGATGTTGATACAAGGAGGTGTAGAGAAAACTTTCTGGAGAGAAGCTGTCAATACAACTGTCTACACTATGAACTGGATTTTGGTAAAAAGAGGTAAGGATAAGACTCCTTATAAATACTGGTATGGTAGATCACCTAATGTTAGTTATTTCAAGATATTTGGCAGCAAATGTTTTATTAAGAGAGGTGACCATGTTAGCAAGTTTGAGGATAAAAGTGATGAAGGTATATTTCTTGTTTATTCCACCAAGAGTAAGGCCTACAAATGTTATAACAACCTAACACAAAGAATCATTGAGAGTGTTGATGTTCGAGTGGATGAGTATCCTGAAGTCTCAGGGGAAACCAATATGGATAAAAAGGATGAAAATCCTTGCATTTTGCTTTTGGAACCAAAACCTATGAAACCTGAAACCGGTAAAGAGAATGAAGTTGTACCAATTCAAACGGAACAGGTAGATTCAGAAGAAGAAGATCATAATGAAGAAAAAGGACCTGAAGATAATGATCATGTTATTCCGAGGTATGTGAGAATCAATCACAATCCTGGCCAGATTATTTCAGATAAGGATGCTGGAGTGCTAACCAGAAGAAGAATTAGAGAAAATTCTTGCATGATCTCCACTATTAAGCCTAGAACTACTAAGGAAGCATTTGGAAATGATCATTGGGTCAAAGCTATGGAGGAGGAGATTTGTCAAATTGAGAAGAACAATACATGGACCCTAGTTTGGTTTGCAAAGGTTGTGCACAATAAGAAGGAGAAGGTTATGGTGATATTTTTGCACCAATGGCTAGATTGGAAGGTGTCAGAACTTTACTTTCATTTGCAGCACATAAGGGATTCAAAGTATATCAAATGGATGTGAAGTCAACATTTTTAAATGGAATACTGGAAGAGGAAGTATACATTGAGCAACCAGATCGTTATGCTTTGACTAATAAAAAGACATGGTATGTAAGTTGCATAAAGCACTATATGGATTAAAGAAAGCACCAAGAGCATGGTATGAAAGGGTTCATTCACACCTGATGAAGATAGGTTTTCATAGAACCAGTGAAGATAGCAACATATATCTCAAATCTGAAGGAGATAAGATACTGGTTAGTGAAGTGTTTGTAGATGATATCATATTTGGAGGTAATGATGACATGAACAATGAATTTGAAAATGAAATGAAAAGTGAGTTTGAAATGTCTCTAGTTGGAGAGATAAAAAATTTCAGAGTTTTGCAAATACAACAATTGAAAAGTGGTATTTTCATCACATAGTCTAAGTATGTGAAAGAGGTATTAAAGACATTTGGTATGAGTGACTGTAAACTAGTTGGGCAACCAATGGTTACAGGTTGTAAGTTGTCTAAGGAAGATGAGGCCACATTTGTTGATGAAAAGGAGTACAGGTCAATGATTGGAAAATTACACTATGTTTTTCACAACAGACCGGATATAGCTCATGCAGTTGGTCTAGTTGCTAGATTTTAGAAGAATCTGAAGGAAACACGTTTGATAGCAACCAAGTGGATATTTAGATATTTGAAAGGCACTATTAACTATGGATTATGGTATCCATATGAAGGTAACTTTGACTTGAAGGTGTACACATATGCAGATTGGGTAGGTAATGTTGATGATAGGAAAAGCACAACCGATGGAGCATTATTTCTTGGAGGAAGACTTGTTTCATGGAGTAGCAAGAAGCAGAGTTGTATATCACAGTCAACTGCAGAAGCTGAGTATTTTGCAACTTATATGAATTGTACCCAAGCTATCTGGATGAGGCACATTTTGGAAGGTTTCAAGATGAAGTTTTCAGAATTTGCAAAGATCTTATGTGACAATACTAGTGCCATAAATATTTCCAAGAACCCTATTTTGCATGCACGAACCAAACATATTGAATTGAAGTATCATTTCTTGAGGGAAAAAGTGTAGAGTAAAGATGTGATCTTGGAGCATGTTTCTACCAAGGAGCAGCTTGCAAATATCTTTACTAAGCCTCTGCCTAAGACTACTTTTGAGTATCTTAGAAGTCAGCTAGGGGTTGTACCCCTTCATGAGGTTAATTAAGAATGATGTAGAGTACATCAGTCCCGGAGCTACTTGTAGAATTTTACAGCACGATTGATGTGGAGTGGATTTATTCCACAGGGGGAGCATCAAGTTGCAGGTTGTTGATGTTGAACAGTGAAGTATTACTTGCATGTTTTACTTTCAATTTGGCATTGTTTTCAAAGGGGGAGAAGAACTATGTGATTATGTGGGAGAAGAATTGTATGATTGACAAGGAGAGTACATGGTAAAATGTAAACCAGGATTCCTATTCACAATCACAACAATCAATGGTATTGATAATTGTATCGCCACCAATGCCAAAGGGAGAGATTGTTGGTATTTGCATGAAGATTGTATTAGTGAAATGTTATGTTGTCATTGATGTCAATTAACCGGTAATGATATTGTTATAATGTTGTTTTGTAATTGGTAGGTAAGTTTGTGGAGTGAACCAGTATTGCTAAGTATTGGAGAGTTGAACCGGTAAACCCTACCTATTGATTTGATAAACCCTAACTGATTGAATTAGTTGTAATTGTTTATGATCTGATGATGAGCGGTAATGATTATGACATGTATGCTTATTATATGAAGAGAGTTTCAAAGTGTTTTTAGCACGTTGAGATAACGATTTTTGTCTAGGGAATGAACAAGTATATTGCATGTAATGCAAAGCGTGTGATGAGTTACTGAGTTCGACGAAACAATGGTCAAGGAGTGGTCAAGGCTTTCTTGATTGATGTGTAGAGATTGTTATGTAATCCAACAGTCATACTTGAACCGACTTGTTTGTAATCTCTATGAGAGAATTAGGTTTTTGTTGTGCTACCGACCTATTGATTTGTTTATAAGGTCGATGAGTTGTTTTGTTTAAGAGTTGGCAAGTTTTCAGTTGAGTGTGTGGTTACTAAACCCGATGATGTATCTGCAGTTTGTGTAAAGGCAAATAGGAGCATGAAAAGGATCTGAACAAGAAAGTGTAGTGCTATTCAAACAGATCAACAAACTCCTGTTGTTTTCTAACAATTACAACAGTTTGAAATCCCCTAACTGGGTAAGCTCTAACAAGGTTGGTGTTATTTAAATCCTCTAACCAGGTGGTCCATTAGCTTGTATTTCTAATCCTCTAGTGAGGTTACTCCTCATAGGTTATTGCTTCTAACAAGGCATTATAGTCAATCCCTTAACCGAGTGGTCCCTAACAGGATTTGTTCTTAACAGGACTTTTTGTAAAGTTTTAACAGGCTTGGCTCCTAATAGGGCGAACTTCAGAAGAGTTTGGATAGTTATCTTGTGAGTCCCATCTCACCGTGGTTTTTCCCATTTGGGTTTCCACGTCAAAATATTGTGTCAAGTGCTGAATGTTTTTGTGGTTATGTTTTCTATGGTTGATTTTCTTAACTACTTAATCCACTTTGATAAGTCATGATAACCAACAACAATATGAAATGATTTTTTACTTATGTCAGTAAAAGTATTTAGATGTTAATGAGTTTCAAGTTGTTTATTATTAATTTGTTGTAACAGTCAATCGGCTTATTCTGACAGTGATATTGCATTTATAGTTCAGTGGTTTAA
Organism: Cryptomeria japonica; assembly: GCF_030272615.1. Classification (NCBI taxonomy): domain Eukaryota; kingdom Viridiplantae; phylum Streptophyta; class Pinopsida; order Cupressales; family Cupressaceae; genus Cryptomeria; species Cryptomeria japonica. The sequence continues at coordinate 348,221,647 of NC_081407.1, read as the reverse complement.
CTTGTCAGTTCTAAGTTTACTTTGAGAGGTTGATTCTGAGATTGGTGAAAGTTTATTATCATTTTTTTCTATCTACTGATTCACCCCCCCCCCCCCTTCTCAGTAGTTGACCAGCTTCTTATTCTATTCTTAAGGATCTAAGATTAGTTTTTTCCTATGCTAACCATGGTCTCCTTGATGCAATTCATTCCTTGAATTATTTTATTTTATTAATTTTTATATTGATTAAAATTACAATATTCTTGTAAATGAGGGGGTAGGAAATGCATACCTAAAAGTTCACAAGGTAGATCCTTAAGCAACATATATTCAAAGTGATAAAACACAATGTTGCTAAGTGATAATATCTAAACCGCTAAAAGGAGGCGGATCATGATCATCTAAGTTTCTCTAAACATTAGCAGGGATTAGATTATCAAGAAAAAACCTCCTAGCTAATAATTACACTCTCTTTTATTTTTCTTCTTCAAAATGCGGTTGAACATCACCAAAAATATAAATGGGAGTAAATTTTCTAAAATTAGGCCATCTAGATGCCTCATGGTCATAAGGTTTGAAATAAATTGAGGGTAATTGGGATGGTTGAGACCACCTCTAGGAAACTAAATCATTGGTTCTTCTTGAAGGGGTTGAGAAGCTTGTGATGAAGAGCATCCCTGGGTATTCTAACTATGTCTATGCTAATAGACATTAGAAGGGGAATGGCCCCTTGATGCAGGAGCATCCCTGGTGTATGAGCAATCTTGCATCAACCAAAAATATTTCCTTTAAGTTTTGTTCTTGTTTAGTTCTGGTAGTTGTTTTCTATGTTTTCCATGTTTTCCTTCAATGTGTTCTGGTAGATGGTTCTTTTTCATTGTAGATCAAATTTTTGGTTTCTAGGCTTGCTATTTTTCAAAATCCCATATTTTCAGTTCATTTGGATTCTTTTCCTATGAGTTATCGCTTCCGAATTGGCTATTCTAGGTTCCCAGAGCAATTTTGAGCTTATCGGCTAGTTGGTGATCCATTCTCATGCTAAGCGATTTCTTGGTTGGCAGATCTATTTGGCGCCTTGCTCGATGTTATTGAGTCCTTAGCTGATCTTCCTTTTGATCTACGCCACTTGGTTGTTCTTTTCTGAAGGATTTTCCTTTCATTCTTAGGGTCGACCTACTTACATGTTTCATTTTCCTTTCTTGGTAAATGTAATCTTTTGAGGCTGACCCAGATGTGTTCCAGAGGGTATATATATTATTTTATGTGATCCTAGGAAAGTAGTTCGAAAGTTATGAGGATCTTGATTTCTGGAATTGTAATTCGGATGCCTCTTGGAGGTCCGGATGAATGGTAATCTGGCATGTTAGCTTGCCTATAATCAGTTGCATACCGAATGTTCTATGATGATGCAGATACTTGAATATATAATTATTCTATGTTTTACTTTTGCTTTCATTGTGTTACTCTTGCTACATGATCTAGTTTGTTCTCTTTGAGGACCCACCAGATTATGACTGCACCACCCCTAGAAAAACTCTAACAATTGTAATAGAAATGAGAAGGGGAATGATCCCTTGTAGAAGGTGGAATTAGAAAAACTCTAACAATTGTAATAGAAATGAAAAGGGGAATGACCCCTACTAGAAGGTGGTATTAGAAAAACTCGGACAATTGGTTACAAGGTACTGCCCTAATGATCCAAGAGTACTTATAAATGGGTCATTTCAATTACAACAATACTGTAATGTGCCTAAATGTACAAGAGAACATCAGAAAAAATCATAATCTTAGTATAAGCCACAATGTGGATATCAATAGAATAACCAAAGAATAATGCTAAATTTGTGTTTCCAAATGCTAAAAAATAATTTCCACCCTCAAAAGAAGCTAAATATTTGAAAGCCTAGTACTAATAAGAAGGTTGTGATAGAGTATGCACCAAGAAAAATAGGCAAGTTTTAACTTAACTATAGGTAATCAAACTCTAAAATTTATTATGCCAAGAATGTAGAGAAGATTGAAGAAGCCATTTATGATTAAACTTTGAAACCATATGAAGGTATGGAGAGCCAAATATATCCCTTTCATTATCTATAATTGCAAAAAAATGGATATATCTAGATACTATTTCAAATCTTTCTACCAAGCTTTGATATTTCTCAACCTAATTAAGTGGGTCATATGGGGAAGAATAAACTCAAGAATATTCTAGAATGACTCGAAGTCTTTATCAGAGAGCCTATATTTTTATTTGGCCTCATAGTGCAACCTTCCTTGCAATTTAGTCGTAATTTTTTCTTTCTTATTCCAATAAAAAATATTTTTTAAAAAGATTGAAACTTATAATAAGAGTGTTGGAATCAAGGAACGCTAAAAGGGGGGGGGGGGATGAATCAGTATTCTGCAAATTTTAACTTTATTAATTCGTTCATTCAACCACTTATTTCATTGAGCCACAAGAAAGATGCAAGAACACAAAGCAATCAACCACAACACCATGACACGGATTTTATATGTGGGAAACCCAGTCAAGGGAAAAACCACGATGGGGATGAGACCCACAAATGAGTATACTCAAATATAATGTTTTACAATAGAATGCACATGCATTCAAACACACTGCCTAGAGCTCAATGCACAGACAAAGAAGGGCTACAACCCTAGGAAGACTCACTATCTTACAAATTAATTACAACAGATTACTAAAGTACATGAACTAAATACTAGCACCTACAAATGCCTAATTATAGTTCCGGTTAAGCACATTACACAAATTGTTCATACTCTGCCTTATACTGCTTTGTTCCATTGTTCTGCTCTGATTAGAGCATAGATCTCTAATATGTGCATGTGTAACTGTGCACAATCGATCACCAACACCTTTTGTATTCACCACACACACACACACACACACACACATACACATATATCCACAACAAGATATTAGATCATCCACATGTCGGCTTCAAGAGCACTCAGCATATTATGAAACGTGTACATACTATCCGCTAAATCCAAAATCAAAATACCAATGCGGACCAAAATGATTATCCACACGCTACCACAACCTTTGAAATAAACACCTCAACCACAAAAATAATCACCAAAATATATTCACATGAGGATTATCCACACAAGTCGACTATCATGCACTGATAAACTGAAAACCAATATATTGGAGCTTCTAAAGTTAGAACACAAATCATCACCAGAGGCTAAAACCATGGAATAAGGTACTCTAAACATCTACCAAGCTTCCCTTAGCTCTGCAACACAAAGTATTCAATTGAAATGAAATACCAATCAAGATATTGTACTCTGTCGAATGCTCTATTCTAACTTGCCAGACTTGAATCAAACTTGAATCTGACTTCCAGTAGGATCACATACATCGATGTGGATGGGTGCACTGACTTGGGTTGCCATCAATGACAACACCAGATAACCTGTGCAATGTTTCTTGCCAACAAAGAGAACATTTCTTAACCAAAGAGAATTTAAAATCACTCTCAATTAATTAAATAAAATACTAATAATCATTTTTTTAATATTTCTAATTAAAAAAATTATATGTTTATTTAAAAGAAAATATAAACTTTAGGTGAAAATTTATAGGTATAATCAATGAATATTGTTATCACAATTTATTTTTATTCTTACAAAGAAAACAAAATGTAAAGGTGCATATATAATTAGGGTATTAGAAAGGGCAATACAATTCCAACATGTGATGCAAGTTTGGGTTGAAAGTTGTTACAAAATATAGCAATTGACTAAAAATTAATATTAAAATTTTATGTGTGAATATGTTAATGGATAGATTTAGTAATGTTAGAAATGTCAATCAAGAAAACAAAATAATTATAAAGTCAACAATGTAATTATTATAGTCAAAATACCACCTCACAATAGAAAATGACTATTATGATATATATAATAATAATGTTCATGTCATGAATTAAAATTTAATTTAACCCAACACAATTGACATGTAATTTATAAAAAATAAATTATTTTGATTTTCACACACCCATGTAAATAAATATAACTGTTATATTCCATATTTTAATCTCATTATAAAATAAAATATATTTGTTAGTTCCTGCCGACAGGCAGGTAACTATCGCATCCGTTGGATGCAAAACTGCTTTTTGCCTATCCAATCATATTAAAGTATTTTTTAGCTTTCCATTTAGTTTCAAATGTTTCAATAGTAAAATCATTTAATACTTAAAGATAAATTATTATTTTTAATTATGATTGGATGATGCCGTTGATTTTAATCAAAAAAAAAGAACTTATTTTTTCTATTTTTCTATCCAATCGAATTATAGTATTTTTAGCTGTTTATGTTTCACAAATGTTTTGCCAAGAATGTTCCGGAAGATACATGGTTTTGCCGAGAATGTTCCGGAAGATACATGGTTTTGCCGAGAATGTTGGAAGATACATGAAACATAACGAAACCTCAAGCATACTAAATCTTTGGAAGGGCTGCAATGCAAATTGGGCTGCAATTGCTTTGTTTGCAACCATCTATTAGCAGAACTCCATCTGGGAGGTGATGATAATCTCAACTTGGCAATTCGTTTTCTAGCTGAAGATCTCTAATCAAGTTTTCCCGCTGAAGATCCCACGCGAGGTGAGTCTTAATCTGCCCTTGATCCTTTTCAAGGGATGATGTCTGTACACTATTTTGGATGCAGTAACAATCACTTATCATGCTACTTTCTCTGCTATTTTTCAGCTGCAGTAACATGCACTTATCATGCCACTTTCTTTGTGATTTTTTGCCTATTACCCAACAAGCCTGGGAGCCTGATAAACGGAAAGCATAAAATAGAAATTGCAGAAAAAATCAATTCACAGACAAGACTGAAAAGAAATTGGAGAAAATGTAAGTAACTAAAAGACAAAATTCATCCCTCGTCCACCTCTACATGAAAAATAGCAAACACGGTATTGCAATGTTTTGGGGAAAAGATTGTATAAACGAATGCAGTTCTTTTTAACCCTTTGTCCAGAAAACAATAAAGAGGAAATTGCTATAGATTGAAACCAACAAATCATTACTCTTTAATTTTTCTGGATGTCTTAGTTCCTTTTACCTGTAAAAACTTGTGAATTTGGTGAAACTACAGGTAAAATCTTGACTTTGATATTTTTCCTTCTTGAATATGGGACACGTGTTTATTGCAGGCAGGGTTGCGTTTAGAGGTGGTTATCTTAAGATAGTTCATTTGCGTTCATTATGCTTCTACATTTTACATACGTGCCTACTAGGGCAAATAGTGATGGGAAAATGATGCTGCCTTGCAATACTTCAAAATATTCAAAAATTAAATATTAATTTCTAGATGGATTCATCTGGTTATTTCATTGACTGATTCGTCAACCAGAAAATTTAGGAGGAACTGTACCAGAGAATGGTCTGACAGAATCTATGATATTAGCTCTGCAATTTCTTTCTTCCTAAAAACTTCATCGGAAAAGCAGATAATATATAAAATTAAAACAAAAATACAGGGATAAAAATGAGTTAAATATAGTTAATTACCCTTTGCACCTCTTTTCCCGTTGCTCGTTCACCAAAAACCTGCGAGGACTTCCACTCCAAGAAATCTCCCCCTTCCTCATTCGATATCATTTTACCTTCTCCCACTGCACTTATAAAAATAGATGTATTCAGCAGCCCAAGGTCACGTGATCATGAATTTTTAACTCTTCATTCTGTAGCTTTGTCAATCATAAGCCCCCCTGTAAGGACCATGTCCCTCGGAGCCTCAGGGGAGACTAAGAGAAAGAAAAAAAGTAGGAAACCACTAAAGACATTCTTCTATGAAACATAATCATTCCTATTAGAGCGGTTTGTTTTATTCCCACATAAGATGAAAGCCAACAATGAGTGAAAAAACAGTTGCAGATCAAAACCAGAAAAAATCTACAAGTTTTGATTTAAGCAATGAACCAAAAACAGGAAACCCATGGCTATAAAACCTATCTCTTGTTAGAACATTTAATTGGCAGTGGTACCATAATTTTAGGATATACACACAAACCCAAATTCTTTCCAGTTTCATGTCTGCCTTCGCCTAAATGCGAGCTGAATGGCATAAGTGTTTTTTTAAATTTGAAGTTTTAAAGCCAATCAAAGTTGTATTTGGCAGATCACAACCTAAGCATGCAGTGAACACAAAGCAGAGGTAGACGCGTGGATAATTATAGTGATTTATGTGGTCTATGCTAGTGTGGGCACGTTTCATTCCATCAATTTTTAGATTTCAATTTTCAGTGAGGTGGAATTTGAAACTAAATTCAGCGGTCCCTGTAATTCAGAATACATAATCAAAACTTTGAAATTGACTGATTACCATTTTATCTTGAATGGGTTGTTTCTGGGCAAAGTTTTTGGGTGAATACATGTCAATGTTCCAGCCTCTGTTTTTCTTCCTCTCTTACAATTCAGTTGAAAGAACTTTGTTCTCTTAAGAAAGTCTACTCTGCAGTGTCTTCACACCATCACTACACCGTTTTATTGCCACTCTATAAAAGTTTCAGTTTATAGTTCATGCAGAACAATGTTAATCATACGGACTCCAACAATAGCCGTTGAAATCTCACACATTTTTTTTTGTTTTATACATAGGGAATCTGCAGCTTATTATGACCATCTGACACTAATCTTTTAACAATTTGTATGAATAAATCTGTTTTAGGGTAGAATTTCTTTGTACTGGTGTATCAGAAAGGGGGAGTGGATGATACAAAATTTATTTTCAGAACATGTTCTTGTTTTCTGTTGGGTGATGAGTCACATTTTCAAAGTTTAATTTTAATATTCAAATGATTCTGATGTTTGTGACAGAGATTATTGCTTAACTGCTTAAATCAAACTTATCAAATGCAATTTTTTTTTGGTCCAGTACAATTATTGGATTTTCAAGTTTCAACTATACCCGTAAGAATTTCTCACTCTTATTTCTGTAACAAATTAGTAATTCATGGCTATAGACAAATTTTGAGAACAAAAATGTCTAAATTAATAGATTTACTGTTGCAAATATTGATACTAGCATTCTTAATCTGTTGTTCTCAGTGATATGAAATGTTTGTTTTTTATATTTCTTTTTAAAAAATGTCTGTGATTTATAAATAATGATAGACATGAATTTGCTACAATGTTATTACATTACGTAATAATATTTTAAAATGTTTATATGAAATATAGGAGTTAATATTGTTTGATATTAAATTTTTTTTATTTTTTATTAAAAAGTATCATTTTCATGATACCTCCCTCAATAAACAAGATATTCAATTTTAGTTAATATAGATATACTATTTTTATATATCATATATAATTACTTTACAACAAAAATTAAATCCACTTTCTAACTAACTCAAACAGATTTTAATCAAAAGATAGGATCAACATACAACTTTTCCTTTTCTCCCCTCCCATCTACATTTCAATCTTGTAGACACCTAAGTTTTGTTGTTCTTTACCATTATACCTAGCATGTACATTAACCTTTTCTAACTCCCCTCTACCACCCATACATTTTCTATTCTCCTCTCGGCAGGAACATGACACTTTGCGTCTCTTGTTAAATATATGTTACTTATTTATCTATAAACTTGCTCTTTACAATTAAGGTTGTAAAGTGGCATTAAAATACATGCCAATTTTATTCTTTGAAGAATTCAAATCTTTCTAGATATTTTATTTTTATAATGAGGTTATAATACGGGCCTCAAATCTTTCTAGATATTTCTTATCTAGGTGGATGGATTATTATTATTAGTATGAGGTGGTGCATGCAAAGCGTTGTGTAAAGAAAAAAGTGCATGTTTTATATTTTAAAATTATTTTATGTAGATTTAATAAATATTTAATATTATGTATTGATTTTTTTTTATTTATAATATTTTTCAAGTTAAATTTGTTAATAGATTTGATATAAATAAATAAAATGGATGTTTCTATAATGATATTTTTTTATGTTTTTTATATTTTAATATTTTTTAAAAGATATTTATTAATTTTAATTACAACATTAATATCTATTAAGACATCATGTAGATAGAATTAGGTATTATTTTGAATATAACTTATTTGTAAAAGATTTTTTTCTTTCTATTTATCATTTTTTTAATAATATAAAAAGGGGGGAATTGATATGAAAAGGAGATCTATGTATAGCTAACATAGAGCAACATCTATTAATGAGAATAATATTTAATAGTGAATTTCATATGCAGATTTTCAAGGGATATTAATCATAATAGATATCTTAAATACATCTATTTAAAATATTATAGAAATTTCAAATTGGAACTATATTATTTTGTTTTGAATTATTTTATTATTAGTAAATAGAGACATGCTTATTATTAAATACTAATATATTTTTTTAATATTGAAACAAAGTGGATTTCAATAAATAAGAGTTACTAATAGGTTCAAAGTTACAACAAGGCTGAAAGAAACATTAATTACAAAACCAACACCACGAGAAAGCTTAAAAGGACATTCATTACATATATTGAACAACCTTATTTTTACAAATGTAGGTATCTTATTGAAATCATAACACTTGCTCTTTGATTTGTTGAAGTTGATCTAGGACCTTCATATTCTTCTTGCCTAAGATTTTAATGTAAAAGGTAAAGAATTTTTAGTCGATATAAGTTTTCCATAGTATAGTCCATTACATAATGTGTTTAAGATTTTGGTTTAAAAATATGTGAGCAAAAAATCATATATAATTTTAATTTAGAGTCTTGAACACACTATATAAATTTTGTTAACACATTCACACTAGTACACTATTCTTGATACTATTCTAGAATGCCTCATAATAAAAAAACTAGTTGATGACTCATACACGACCATAAAATTAATAAACATGAGTTGTGGCCCCTCTCACTAGATATCTTAATTTATTAGTACTTGCGGTTAGGAAATACATTTGCATTCACTAAACTTTAACTAGTTATTATTAAATTGTTTCTCAATAATGAGAATTGATGATTATTTTATTTTAGTTTTAGTTTTTTAAAATTAAGATAAATTGATCAATATTTCTATGCCTCACTGAAAAAGAGTCTTAATTACATTTATGTTCAATCATATCTTATAAGAAGACATGGATAAACAATTCATCTGAAGTTTTCAAGGTCATTAATGATTATACATCTAGTTAAAAGTGTATTCTTAAAATTAAGTCAATAACTTATACCTTTAAAAATGGTATTCTCAATCCTTATCAAGACTCCCAAGGGTGTTCAATTTGAGCACAAATTAGAGGCCAAAAGGATTTCTAGTTCTTATCCTTATTGATCATATGCTTTACTCTTAAATGAAATTAAGGGGCTTTAATAAATCATGGCTAAAACATGTTCACCACATTTTATGGTCAGCTATTCATGTCTTCTTAGGTCTTACAGTTACATGAGGTGTCGTAGGGAATCCTTATTATAAAATCTTAAATTTTATTATTGTTTCTTAATCTATTCACACCATTACTTAAGTACTCGATGCTAAATTTGCTACCATTATTCTAGTAACTGAGTTAGTCAACTTATACTTCATGGTTTGCATCATTTTTTTTTATCATCATGATGGTTAATATTGCTCCATTTGATACTGAAAAAAAAATATTGCTCCTTTTGATTTGCTATTACTATCTACGGAATAGTTGCATAATATGATTCCACTTCTATCTCACATTGTAGGGTGTAATATTATAGATCGATTTGAAGAGACAACTATAATACATTCACAAATTGAGATAATGTTTAACCACTTTGTTTTCATTGACACACTACAAATTAGACCTAGATTTCACAATAGCAACCACCAATCAAGTACTATTTAACTTAATTAAAACCCAATTTGAAGTTCCTAATGAAATTTTGTCTTCGTATTCTTACACTATTACAAATCTTATGTAAGGATGTGCAACTACAAATCCTTATTTGACCTAGGATATCTAAGTTTGAGACAAATTAGGTCTCTAAGTTTATTTATTTAAATTATCTTTTATCCTAATTCACATTAAGTGACTTGCAAATCTTTTACACCAAAATTGGACACAAACAATGCCCTAGTGTTGCAACCACGTGCTTTGATACCTAATATCATGCCCAACAATTTATGTCAAAGAAACCTAAATAGTTTTATTTTTTTCTAACATATGTTACATAATACAAATTAAGAGTATGATATTGGCAAGATCTGAGACTCCCAACCTCACAATTATTATGGTTGAAGTTTAATACCTATGTTTGAAATATGATGTATGCATGAATATGTTTATTTGTATAATAACCTTACATTACAACTTCATCATTGGGAAAAAAATCATGATTAAAATGCTGATGGGATCATCAATCCTCCAAATATGAACCATCACGCAAGATGTAAAAGAAGAACTTATCTTTGTACATTATCAAGTAAATTGGCTAGCTCGTCTATAGAATAATAATTATTCATATACCTCATCAAAGGTATTTAAATCAATTCTAAAACATTAAATTGACAACAATCACAATCACATTGCTGTACAACCACTTATGTCTCATAGATGCAATATACTTACCTAAGAGTAATGTATACACTTCAAAATGAAGTCACTAAAATCAAATTTACACTATATAACCTAATAATTATTCCAGTCTTCACGTTAACGTACTAGTGAGTTTAGTAGCATGAGTTGAAAAGATAATTTATAATTATTATTCTTAATGATTTATTAAACCTCAATAGATAAATAAATGACAATCAACATTTATTTATGTATCAATTTATTTATTCAGTTTGTCCATGAATATCTTTCCAATACTACTTTTTATTGCAATTTATCACACACGCACCTGCACACGTGCACGTGCACATGCACACACATACAACGCTCTTGCTAGTTTGTCTATGAATATCTTTCCAATGATATATTTTATTACAATTTATACAACCAAAATGATTGAGTGCATAGCGCAATGGGAAAAATGGTTGTGGTAGCGCCATACCTACCAAGTTGATTCCTTTTCTCTTTTTTTTAGCTGTGAGCTTTAATATACAAGGGAGAAGATTAGACAAGAATGCAAATCGATTCTTAAGGATATTGGTTTAATTTTATTTATAATATTTATCCTCATGTGTAATTCATCCTAAGACTACAAATCTTTATCCCATTTTAATTAAAAATTTATTATAAGTTTGACCTGCTCATTTATATAACAATGCATTTGGAAAGTACTCACAACTTCCCTTATTCCCTATTCGAATAATAAAGGAAAATAACCACAACTCGGGTTATAGTTTTTAACTCTTCCTTTGTTATTTATTTGTATTTTACCTAAATCATTAATAATGGGGTTCACAACATTACTCGACAAGCAATATTATCAAAATATATATGTACCTAGTTACACAACAACTAGTCAAAAAACTAGGATACGAATAAAAACTATAACTCCATTACATCATTACATAAAGTCCATGAGATGGAGCAAACCGGCAAGAAAGAAGGTTGAAAGTGTGAGATTTTGCCAAGATCAAGAGCTCAATGAAAAATACAATAGAGAGACAAAATATTGATAGGAATAAATTGTATTCTATCAAGATGAAAAACACTAATCAACTGGATCATCAAGCCTTTCATACAATGAATATGAGTATGCTTATATAGGCAAGGCTATATGGATATGTGAGCACACAAACATGACATGTGGCTCAATGAGAAACAAGGGTAGGTAGAAAATAGGTGTGGTGGGTAGGAGAAACAATATAATATTCCACATGAGGTGGATCACCCACCGAAGGTGGAATGTAACAACAAGATAAGACCACAAAAGATGGAAATTCTCCTACACACTATCATAATGTGGCACAAACACCCAAGTGTCTCATACCCAAACTACTATGAAATGCATTATCCTAAGTAAACTTAAGTAAGGTGTAATAATATCCAAGATGAATAATTATTTACACCAACACCCCCCTTTAAGTGCAACTTAGGGGAGTGCACTTAAGTCTACAATGCAACTAAGAAATGCAAGATGGGTCCCAGCTACTAGGCCATGTTAGGTACCCATGTACAAATGCAAATGCATGCAAACCAATGCAATGAAATCTCTCACAAAGTGGGGAAAGAGAAAAAAACCCAATGGGAAAAAATCCTCCCCCAAAAAGAGAGATGAAAACTATACAAAGAACTCTCATAGAATTATGTGAGGAACAAAACCCCATGTGAGAAAAAAGTCCCCCCCATATGAGAGAAGAAGAAGAGAGATTTGGTTAGCCCCCCTTCAATGTAGAATATGCACCAATGATAGAAGCTCGATGATGAATGAAGAAATTGCTCCATGAACGTCGAACAACATTCCTCCCCTTAGGAAGAAACAAAACCAAAGGTGTATCCATGAAGTCTGCCCAATCATGAAGGGAAGATATAGGAAAAATACTCATGATGAATGGAATATCTGAAAATTGCTCAAGTGTCCCCATGCCGATGTTGAAAAATACCCCCTCCAAAGGTGGTAAACTGCTCCACACTGTTGAAAAAGGTACTCCAAGATCTAGTGGAGAAGAATGTAGAACAATATCCAAAGACTCACATGTCTCCTCAAAATATAAAGAGACCTCCTCCAAGTGTTATACAAAAGTATCCACAATCATGTCAACCTCGAAAGAATGATCATGTAGAGAATGCACAAGAGGGTCAGAGTGATCCCTCGCAATAATTGAAGAAGGATCATCTTCATCAAAGAGAAGATGAATGTCGTCGACGATGTCTCCTAAATCTACAATGTAGGACTCCACAAACAAACCTGTAATGTCTGTCAAGTAGGCATCCCATGAAACTGAAGTTGGAAGACATGAAATATCCTGCTACACTGAATCACAAGAAGGCAAAACTGTCACACTAGCCGCATCATCAGGTGCAATAGGTGGTGTGATATCAAGAGGAGGAGATGAAATAGAAGGCTCAAGAACGGGGTCACATGTGAGAATCCCCAAGTTCAAGTACCCATAGGTCTCCTCAAAATATGAATCATCAACATAGGAAGAATCGACCTCATCAATAGGACCAAAATGTGAAAAAGATTACAACTGAGATGCATGATCAACCACCCCAGTCACAATGATAGCTCCACTCTCCAAGCCTCTAATGATAACTGAATCAGGTGTGAACTCCATAGTTTTCTTAGTTGCCCCATGTGTGATTTGATAGATGGAAAGAAGATTGTTTGTCAAACACGGTACACACACCACATCATTGAAGGAGTTATCCCCAATGGCAATAGATCCTTTCTCAATCACATCCATGTATGTATGATTGCCCATCAAAATCTGTGGCATGTGACAAGGCTCAAATGTAGAAAACATAGATTACGAAGATGTCATATGATGAGAAGCCCCTGAATCTAGAAGCCATTTCCCTGAATCATGACTTGTAGTAGCACAAAGAGCTTGTCCCTTTCCTTTATCTGTCCCAAAAGAGTGATCCTTTCCTTTATCCTTAGAAGAAGAAGTCGATGTATACATTCTAGAAGGTAGGTTGATTTTGTTCTTCTCAAGAAGATTCTTCAACTCATCAATATCCTTCTTGTAACAATGGTGTTCATCATGTCCTGACTTCTTGCAATATCCACAAAAAAGATTGTCCTTATAGGATTTCCTCTTAGGTGAAAATGGTGAATCACCTTATTGTGGAGAGGAAGATTGTGCTTCATCTTGTTGTGGTTTTGACTTAGGTTGCTTTTGATTATTGTATTTGCCTTGATTGCCTTGATTCCCTTTATTAGCCACCAAAGCTTGTGACTTTGAAGATTTGAGAATCCCCATCTTCGTCAACTTAGATTGCTCAAGAATCAACATCTCCGTGAATGAATCAAATGAGGGAGAAGTGTCAGAGGAACCTTGAGCTAACGTATGGGTATAAAAGATAGATACAAAGGTTGCATACTCTGAAGGAAGCTTGTCCAACAAGTTGTAAACCAATTGAGCATCCTTTTTGTCAATCCCACAATCCTTTAGCTTTGCTCTTAGCTCAATTGCTTTTGTGACATAATCTTGGATTGTATCAAAATCCTTGGGATCCAAAGTTGTGAGTTCACTATCAAGCTTGCAGCCCTTAATCTTATCAACTTGACCATACAATTTCTCAAAAATATCCCAAGCCTCTTTAATTGTTGTACACTTCTCAATGTGAAAAATAAGGTCATCTGATACATACTTTCTAAGAGTTCCAAGTGCCATATCATTCTTAGTGAGCCATTCAATTTGAGCATTAATATCACCCTTAGGATCAGGTGGTGTTGTAAAAGTTCCATTTACATAATGAATGAGTCATTTTTCCATTAGTTTACTCCATGCCTTAATCTTCCATGAAGCATAATTATGAGGAGTTAAAAGTGGAAATTTAGGAGAACCCATAGCACCCAAATGAAAAAAAACACAAGATAGGGAGAGGCACAATCACACAAGACACCCACCCAAATTACTCAATCAAGACCCCCCCCCAAAAAAATAAAAATAAAAAATGATGATTTGGCACTTTATACTTGGTGCATATACAATGGGCCACTTGTAAAACAAGGCAAAGTGGACTTCTGATTTCAATTTATAACTTCTCAAAATGAGATATAAGAGACTTCAACAAATACTGCTAGTGATCTAAATTGAGATCCAAGTGAAATACAAGTACCAAATAGGCCAAAAATGACCAAATACTAAAAGTACAATTTCTACTCAAAATCACTTCAAACAAATGGCAGATTATGAAATTAGACGAAAAAATATGCACTTTCAAAAAAAAAAGGCTCCTAAAAAGGAGGTCGTATGACCCCAAACGAAGCCTCTAAAGTTGCAAAAATGGGGATTAGATAGGTACAATCATGAAGATCTGCAATTTCTGAAAAATCCATCTATCAAAATCATAAAATTCCTCCACCACTATAAAGAGCACGAAATTCTAGCCCATTTCAAAAAAAAATGCTCAAAAAAAGGAGCAAAAATAAGCAAAATATGGCCTTCCAAAGTTGAACTACAAAATTGAAAAGCTCAATGAGGGGGTTAAAAAATTTCAAAATATTGTTGACATGTCGCTGACGTCAGCAAATGATGGGTTTAAAATTTACGGTTGTTTGACCGACACCAAACCATCGCTCCCCCTGGCCAGTCGTACGAAAAGTGCCATGTGGCAGCCTGCAGGCGGTTCCGTACTGTACGAAAAATCCTAGGTGTCACTTCTTGCATGGCATACGATATCTGACGTGGCAAAACTGCTGACTGGGTAGGCTGAGTGTGTTTCGCGTGGCGAGGTTGTAGGCGGCGAGCATTTGGAGGTCGGCAATGGAGGGTGGAGCCGGCCAATTGTGGGTGTCGACCGAGAAGTCTACAGAATGCACGATAGTCGTAGCGGCGGGAGGAGACCCAGTGGACGGCGAAGCAGCTCCGACAGGTTAGACAGCGACCAGTGAGAAGTCGGGTGGAGATCGTGAAGCGAGGAAGCTCGACAACAGTCAACGATCGGGCGTGGAGGCAGCGATAGGGTCGCCGGAGAGGACCAACCGGAAGCCTGAAGACAGCGTATGACCTTTGCAAAAAGCTACGGCAGGGTACGTTCGGGCCAAGGGGTGGGGTAATGTCCCCCGCCCCCCCACCCCCCTCGAATTTAAAAAAATGATTTTTTTTTAAATTTATTTTTTACTTTTTCAAACCCGATTTTTATTAAAAAAAAACTACAAATAAATTAAAATATGAAAAATAAAATAGATTCGCAGAAAAATAATTTTTTTTATTTTTTTGAAAAAACCGTACGATAATAATAAAATAGGGAAAAAAAATTGTCACCAAAATATGTCGAGTTTATACTCGATTTGACTACAAACAGCCTCCCGGACTCAACCATGATGTCCAAATCGCCATTAGATGCTCCCAAAAATAGAACCTCCCCAGATCCGAAAATTGAAGCCTCCAAAATGACTAATTGATACCATGTGAGATCTTGCCAAGATCAAGAGCTCAATGAAAAGTACAATACAGAGACAAAATATTCATAGGAATAAAATGTATTATATAAAGATGAAAAATACTGATCAACTAGAGCATCAAGCCTTTCATACAATGAATATGGGCCTACTTATATAGGCAAGACTATATGGATGTGAGCACACAAACATGACATGTGGCTCAATGAGAAACAAGGGTAGGTAGGAAATAGGTGTGGTAGGTAGGAGAAACAATATAATATTCCACATGAAGTGGATCACCCATCGAAGGTGAAATGTAACAACAAGATAAGACCGCAAAAGGTGGAAATTCTCTTACACACACTATCCTAATGCGGCACAAACACTCAAGTGTCTCATACCCAAACTACTATGAAATGCATTATACTAAGTAAACTTAAGTCAAAAAACTAGGATAAGAATAAAAACTATAACTTCATTACATCATTACATAAAGTCCATGAGATGGAGCAAACCAGCAAGACAAAAGGTTGAAATTAGTAGCTATAGTTTGAACTTGGCAACCTAAATTGACAATAAGACATAGAGAAGCTAAACTAGTTACATAATTTCTAGTTAAAAGACTAGAATAAGAATGAAAACTATAACTTCATTACATCATTACATAAAATCCATGAGAAGGACCAAATCAAAGATAGGACTTCATGTCATCAACATGTCAACTCTAAACTACTATAAAGTATCTATATATCCATCCTCCTATCTCAATGTAACATACCAATACATAAATGACCACATACAAGGTCAAATAAAAAAGTTTTCATTAAAACTAAAACAATCTTGTAGATATGGGTAATCCATATCCTAGTCATTCCATTGCAGTCAATAGGTTGTACACTCTTGCAAATTGCAAAACTCATAGATCCTAAATAAATGAAACATTAAGATTCATATCACATTAGTAATTAGCAAATCAAGATATCAAAGAGGATAACCAAATATATGTCCAAAAACTCTCACTACACGAGTAACGTCAAATCTGAAAAATAGATCAAATATTACCAAGCCTATCTATAGTACTTAACATAGAAGATGTGTCTAACTCCTCTATTATGTGGTGTCAAGGAAATAAAAAATGATATGCAAATCTTGGTACCAAATATGCCACAACACCTCTCTCACCACTAGTCTTCATATCTCTCCTAAGTTCTAAACACTCAACCATGTGAATACAAATATCCGGGAAGAAGAGAAGGACCAAAGAGAGAACTTGCAAATCAAACCATGTCATTGTTCCACACTAACATGTATCAAGTTGTCTAATATAACATCTCCTTCACTATTCTCAAATTGAAAGGATATTAACATCTAATATTCAAATCAAATAAAAAACAAGGTAGCAATAGATATAAATCTCTCATACCATTACCACAAGAAAGGGAATATGTCAAAATTTGTAAACCATTTCTTGTACCTTGGCAAATAAGTCCTTAAAACTAGATCCATATCTCAATACCAAAACAAGGAGAACATTAAAAAACCATAAAATCATTCATCTTCTTCTCAACAAGTCCTCAAAACTATTGTATTCAAGAATAAATCACATGAGAAGATAAGATGCAAAATAAAGAATGCATCCCATAATTAGGTGGAAAATACCTCTCAAATCATTCACCTGTCAAGTAGATCAGGAGTGAGATACAATATTTTTATGTTGACACAACGCTAAGCAATAGAAGTCGACAATAAATGAAAACTTTATTTTCGGGACCATAATGGATTCACATTCATAACTAGGTGTAGGTTCCTTAATATTTATACTAAAATTATCATCAAAGAGTAAACCATCTCAATATACAATCTCCATAAACAACAGATATCTTATCCTAACCAAAGTCTCTCTAGTATCCATGAGCATTCACTAGTCATTCCATGCTAACTTCAAATGCATACCTAAAAAATCGTGAAGCCAAGAAAGTGTAATATTTAAAATTAAAGAGAACCAACAAGACCATTGTCAAATTTTAAACTATAAAATCAAGAACATGTCAGGACATCATCACCTAACATCTCCCCTTAGGATATCATATGCTCCAAATGAACATATCATAAATTAACACCTCACTAAAGACTCAAGAGTCTTCCATGGTAAACCAAAATGTCACCATCTCCAAAACACATGAAGATATAACCATACATCAAAAAAAAGATGTAACTACATCATTGCCAAAGATCCCACTAAAGTGTGTAACCAAGCTCTCAAGTTATTGTGATAACCATCTCCTAACTGGAGATCCTTCATGGCCCTAACACAATCAAAGAATTGAACACCAAGAATTCCAAAGGTAAGGATCAAATCATGATCTCCAAACCAAGAAGAAGAAAATATGTCAAGCTCTCACTATAATCTAAAGGTACAATCGAAGATTTCCACACGACACCAACAACCATTGCAAAAACCATTCATTTTCTAATCAAATATTATCCATGGCTCACTTCACATTGAGACAACAATAATAATTTAGAATAGAAATATTGAAATAAATAAGGTAGAGCTCCCAAAGGGAAGGATCAAATCATGATCTCCAAACCAAGAAGAAGAAAAGATGTCAAGCTCTCACTACAATCTAAAGGTATAATCAAAGGATTCCACACGACAACAATAACCATTGCAAAAACCATTCATTTTCTAATCAAGTATTATCAATGGCTCACTTCACAATGCGACAACAACTTAAAATAGAAATATTGAAACAAATAAGATAGAACACATTATGTAATTTCATAAAGCTCTCATTAAAGCGATACCAATCTTGTCATGCACTATGAACAACTACTAAGATTCAATTGAACAACTATATCAAGTGTTTTGAAAAAAGACTAAATTATCACTACAATCAACATCACAAAAAGTGGAGAAACTGACAAAATTTACGAGATTGAAAGACAAAAATGGATATCTAACTTTGACAAGCAATAAAATGTACCAGCAATTTTTTTTTTAAATATCTTCACAACTAGAAACTGTTCAAACCCGACTTTCCAATGATATCTCATTTATCAAATGTGGATACTAAATGCCCAAGTTATGCCAAATAGAAAATAAAGATCTTTAGGGCAAAACTAGGGTTTAAGGCTATGCTAGGTGTGTCGTTCATACGGGCTAATGTCAACATGATAACATGTAGACATCAACAAACAAAATATGCTCGTAGTAGATGAAATATTCCTTGGACTACCAAAAATTTATAGTTTGCACAAAAAAAGCATCAAAAAATGATAAATCTCATTAAAAATGTGATTTCAAACAAGAAATTGCACCATGGTGGTGAAAAATCATGCATTCATTGCTACATGTACCTCCACATGTAGGGTGAGGCTTTAATGAAAAATAGACAATGTAACATTGTAAACTCATACAAATTCGTCCAACCATACAGATTTCAATGCCTTGAATTTTGTGTCTACCAAACAATGTCTCAAAAAAATTGACTTTTGATTTTGATGAATAAACAAGCAACCTGAAAGTTTTTTGACCTTCCAAATGCAATGGTGAGGTTAGTTTGACTATTAAATGCATCATTTTTTTGTTCAATTCGATATCTCTCAAATATAGGACATATAATTACAAATCTAGAGCTCATACCATGTTTTAGTTGATTCCTCAACCCTACATCTCTCAAAGATAACCTGTAATCTAACACCTACCACACAAAGTGATAAATACCAAAGCTATGGTGGCAAAGAGATAATTGATCCAAGAATATAATGAATCATAATGTGCATTGAATTATATAATAAATTACAATACAAAATTCTTATTAAAAATTGAAAAAAGAAAAAGAAAAAGAAAAGATCAACCCTAGAGAAAACCCTAAATGAGGATAAAAAGAGACCACAAAGTGTCATCCTATGACCCGAGACATAAAAAAGCACATGAACTAAATAAGCTTAAGTAGCTAATGTGAAAAGCGGCCTAAGTAATCAAACAACTAGTTAGATAAATACCCTTTTACTCTAACTAACAAATACCACCCTCAAGTGATGTGATTCCATTTGTCATTTTAGTTAAATTTTTCATCTGGCAACCATAAATCCTAGTATGAGGTATTGATTGCATGATTGTGCATACTTATTTCCCTAAAAGTTATATATATTGATATACATGATAGTTTATAGTTGGTGGCTATGGGTTATTGGTGGTTATAACACCAAAGTTGTTTGATTGAAAATGATTTGGCTTTACAACTTCTTAATTATCATGTCTCATTCACAATTGTTGCTATTGCTCACAAGGACAACATGGATGCAAATGTCATGGTATTTGTGACCACGTTTATAAGTTTGGATGATGGTAGTTGTCATTTTACATTGCTTATTTATAGATTTGAATAGCTATTTATATAAGAAATTTATTGGTTTGTGTTAAAGTGATTGGTGAGAAGTGATTTTCATGGTATGTATATTTACCTTAGTTTAGGGGCATTTCCCCTCAACCATTTGAATAATAGGCATATTTTTCTATGTGAGTGAGCTACCAAACATTTGATCATTGAGGTAGTACTTTATAGAAGCAATTATAATGGTTTATTTCTTAGATGCCTCAATGATCATGAGAAATCTATTGCTCTTTAGAAGGCCCATGGGGCATATGTAGACATCATGTTATGAATATTATGGGCTTACTAGACTATTAGTTGGATTTCTACTAGATGTGCACCTTACTTGGTTTATAGTACAAAGCTCATTATACCCCTTGAACTAGATATTTCTTAGTTGCATGTTTTTCCTCACAACATTGTTTATGATACTACATATAGATCATTTATTACAAGAGCCTGAGACACTTGATGAAAGAAGAGTTAATGCATTAGATAATCTTTGAGAATATTAAAGATAACTAAAGAAAACTTCCAATAGCAGCATTATTCACAAAGATTTTTAGGTCAATGGTTTGGATTTTCAATGATAATCCCAAGAAACCAAATACTAAAGAGAAGCTACATAGTAAATTCATTCTAATTGGTTGTAACCCTTCATTATTAGTTCCCAGTTTAACATAGGTGATTTTGGTTTACTTACTTCAAAAGGAAAACCGATAAAATATTTAATTAATATAATACATTGATATAACAACTACTATTACTCATACTCTTAGTGGTACACAAGAATTTACAAAATGTTTATCATTATATTGTACTTATTCCCCTTTTATATCTGTATGTGTAATTATTGCATTATCATTCTCATTATATGACTTTATTTCTAGGCATATTCATACTCATATGAATATTTCCACATATTTTTTATTAGTAAAGCAACGTTAACTAGGGTGCTAACCCTTAACATAGTCAAAAACTATCAACAAAAAACAAGCAACACCAAAAAACATGATGTTGGGAACAAAAACAACTGCCCAAAGGTAGTAAGAAACAAAACACAGTCAGACAGGCAAAAGAAAGCCCTATCAAACTAGAGAACACCAAAAACCTCGATCATGGAGGGGGAGAGACACCCAAACCCCGACAAAGGGGGGTTTGGGGAAGGGGAGAAGACTTCCCCTTCTGCTTGCGAGAAACCACTGTCTAGGTGATGTTGTCATTAGAACCATCAAAAGAGACATCAAACATAAGGGACCCCACAAGTTTACAGTCAACGGTGTCAACAGAGTGCTGCAACAGAACAACAGGAGGTTGTAATATTTTCACATGTTACTATTGTCTATTTACTTCTTACATGCCATGTTTTGTTGTGATTACAAGATTCATATTTAGAAATAATTAATTTTGTTGTCTTAAGATTGGTAGCAACCCTAATGACATATTGCATCCCTTTGGCTTTATGCACTTTAATTGTTGAGCTCATATATAATGCTTGACATGTTTGTTGTGCCTTGCATGATGTTATATATTGATATTCATTACTCTTTTCTTGTAACTTATATGATGTTATTTATTGCTATTCATGATTTATGTTCCTTATTTGATGGTATCTTTAACAATATTTATATGCTTATTATGCTTTACATGACACTAATATTTTCCTTTAACTATAATTCCTTGCATCATTTTTATGTACCCAATTGGAGGGAACATTTATTATCATTGGTACTTCTTCATGCGATTGATTGTAGTGATGTAATCAAGATAGTTATGATCTCTTTTTTTTGAACTTGACAAGGCTTCATAACTATATCCAAATGAAACATGCTCCTACATGGTTGAAGACCTTGTCATGGTATCTACATAGTCAAACCCCGTCTCGCATGATCGAAGTCCTTATAGCAGATTTTTTTTTTATGAAGTTTCTCTACATTTGTTTGCATGGTTTGAGCTTCAACACCTTCCATAACAAGCAATATCCCTCATCCTAATACATTTTCTTTTTCTTAGAAAATTTTAGGAAGTTGTGATTATGCCCATTTTAAATGCTTGCCAAACGATATCATTGCAACTTTAGTTTTGTATTTATAAGATTCTCGATATGGAGCAACCATGGTGAGGAGAATACATGTGATCAACATTCATGATCCACATACATAATGTCAAAATAGTTTTGCAAATAAAAAATTAATCTCCATGTCAATTGATTGATTTACCTAAACATTTAATCTCATAGTAGCTCATATGCAAGTCAAAATGGGGTAATAATATAATGGCTAAAATTGTATACCCGTCATCTTCCCTCGTGTTTTTGTGTCCTTCGTGACTAGGTTAAAATCTTGTGCAATTATTAGTGTAAGACAACATATAAATTGTGTAATTTGTCAAATAACTTTATCCTGGTCTATGACTTGATGGTCTAGATGCTATCTCCACTTCTAGTCTTTCATTACATTGGTTCAAATTTGCAAGTGTGAAAATGATCTAAGAAATTTCTACAATCATAGATCTAAAGCCAAACTTTTAGAATTAAATTTATTTAGGCCCACACTTCCCTCTCTTGTTACTTACTATGGGCTCACTGAAACACAATTTGTGTCAAGTTTATGATAGGGTGGCACATTTAAAGACTACACCTACTGTCAAAGCATCATATAGGATTGAGACAAAAATATTACGAAACACACCTAAAATTTAACTGCAAGTGAATAAAAAGAATTACATTCACCTTGCAACATCATACTTGAAGTTTACAACATCTTGTTTGTTGTTCTTGACCTTATTATATAGTTGTCAAATTGTTTCATCCAAGATTCTAATTGATAGCACACGAACTCATTTGAGGTCAAAATACGATGAAATTTTCCAACAAAAGTGAATTAACATATTGTTTTGTCGGGTACCTTTCAATTTAATGTGAGATTTTCACTTTTTTTAAACAGGTCCTCGACGTTCGTTGAAATTTTGAAGAACAATAATTATTGTTGCTATTCCGTCGATATTCTGACTGATATCAATGGCGACGACGATATTAAAATGAAGGACAATAATTTGTTCCAAATTGTATTTTAAATTTGAAATATAAAATTTTATTTTGAAAGTATAAAAATGAACTTTTAGTCTATTTGGCTCGTTTTTATTTGAATCTCGTGTGTGCAGGAGCAGAGAGTTGGGGCTATGATACATAAGGCATAACCTAGTTCTATAAGCAATCCCAACAGAACCCCCATTGGCATAATGACTGCAAGGATCAATTGAAATACCAAGCCGCCCACAGAGCATCCAGCCAACCGAAAATTGAAAAATGGAGGGAGAGAGATTACGAACAAGTGCAAGTGCCAGCAAATCCACTGTAAGTGTTGCATTCTATATTTTGGTCAACTCCCATTAATCGTCAAATCTACTATAAAATCCTTCCAATTTACTAAACAAGGTTGAAATGGTACTGTGTTTATTTACATTGAGTGGGTAAGGCTTTTTGGGGCAGAAAATTTGTATCATCTCTCATGGAGTCCACAGGCATACATCTCCTTCATGAGATTGCCTAACTTGTATGGATTCGGGCATACAACTCTCTGTTTCACAGAGTTTGCCCAAAAAATTTATGGTTCTTACTTTATTTTATGTCAATTTTTGTCATCAGATTGTACAACCACGCTTTGCATTCCTTCCAACTTCAGTATTTCGTTACAAGAGAAAGTACGCAACGATGTACTATAGAGCATATTAAAACGGTTTGTCACAACACTAAGACATCAATCTTATGAAATACATTGTTACTAATTATCATATGGGTGTTGTACCATCCTTAAAATTCCTCTGCAACCTCATCAGATATTTTAGGATGTATAAGTTGTCTTGCATAAGTGATATATGAAGTGAGGGTTGGGAGGTCCAATGCATCCAGTGTTTGGTCCTCAAGGTCATCCTAATGCAATGCAACAAGATGCCTTGCAAGGCACCGATCTATTTGTTCATCAGCTTAATCAAGCACTAGGTAGATCAGATCAAACCTGGAAAGCAATGTTGGAGGAAGTTGGATATTATCAATAACTGAAAGTCTAGGGTTGTAGCATGAACCGCTAGGATTAACACAAGCTAAAACCGATGTCCTTGCATTAAGAGATGTTATGATCCAAACCTTTGCAATTGACATTGTTTGTTGTTACATCACCTCGTGTAACATGCTACGAGCATTATCTGACATCTTGTCAAACTCGTCTATGCAACAAATACCCCTATCAATCTATACCAGTGCTCCACTTCTAGAACCGTTTCACCAGTTTCAGGGTCCTTTGATACATAAGCAATCAAACCAACTGCAAATCTTCCATGACCACTTGTACAAATGCCTAGAGGAGCCAACTTATGCACATACTGAAGTATTGTGTTTTTTTACATTGAGTGGATAAGGCTTTTTGGGGCAAAAAAATTGTATCAGCTCTCATGGAGTCTGTAGGCATACATCTCCTTCACGAGATTGCCTAACTTGTATGGGCTCGGGCATACAACTCTCTCTTTCACAGAGTTCCCAAAAAATTTATGGTTCTTACATTATTTATTTTTATTTGTTTTATGCCAATTTTTGTCATCAGATTGTACAACCACGCTTTGCATTCCTTCCAACTTCAGCATTTTCTTACAAGAGAAAGTACCCAGTGATGTACTACAGAGCATAATGCTCAGAGCATATTAAAACAGTTTATCATGGCACTAAGACATCGGTCTTATGAAATACACTGTTACTAATTATCATATGCGTGTTGTACCATCCTTAAAATTCCTTTGCAGCCTCATTAGATATTTTAGGATGTATATGTTGTCTTGCATAAGTGATATATGAAGTGAGGGTTGGGAGGTCCAATGCATCCAGTGTTTGGTTCTCAGGCTCATCATGATAATGCAATGCAACAAAATGTCTTGCAAGGCGTCGATCTGTTTGATCATCAGCTTTATCAAGCACTAGGTAGATAAGATAAAAACTGGAAAGCAATGTTGGAGGAAGTTGAATATTATCAATAACTGAAAGTCTAGGGTTGTAGCGTGAACCACTAGGATTGGCACAAGCTAAATCCCATGTCCTTGCATTAAGAGATGTTATGATCCCAGCCTTTGCAATTGACACTCTTTGTTGTTCCATAACCTCGTGTAACATGCTACAAGCATTATCTGACATCTTGTCAAACTCGTCTATGCAACAAATACCCCTATCACTCAATACCAGTGCTCCACTTTCTAGAACTGTTTCACCAGTTTCAAGGTCCTTTGATACATAAGTAGTCAAACCAACTGCAGAACTTCCACGACCACTTGTATAAATGCCTCGAGGAGCCAACTTATGCACATACTGAAGTACTGTGTTTTTTTACATTGAGTGGGTAAGGCTTTTTGGGGCAGAAAATTTATATCAACTCTCATGGAGTCCATAGGCATGCCTCTCCTTCACGAGATTGCCTAACTTGTATGGACTTGAGCATACAACTCTCTCTTTCATAGAGTTTGCCCAAAAAATTTATGGTTCTTACATTTTATTTTTAAAAAAATTATTTTATTTTTATGTCAATTTTTGTCATCAGATTGTACCATGCTTTGCATTCCTTCAGTTTGTCACAACATTAAGACATCAGTCTTATCAAATACATAGTTACTAATTATCATATGGGTGTTGTACCATCCTTAAAATTCCTTCAAGTTCTCTTAACATTGTCTATGTGGATTGTAACGAACCCCTAGCTCACAAGGTTTCCAATTGCATTGTGAATATCATTGAGGTTGACTTCCTTCGATCCCTGTTTGTACATTTCCTCCAGTAACTATGTTATACGTGTTGATGGTCCCCCTACCTGCATCTTTTCCATAATAAGAATCCTAACTAATGAAACAAGATTGGCTCATCTTATTCTTTCACTCACTAAAACACCCGTAGTGATGAGATCCATGTCAATGGTTCGAGTTGAATGATTTGTGGCAAATTGTTGAACTGCAACTTCAAGTAGGTGGAATGCTTCTACCACATCACACCTTTCAACCCACTCAGAGAATCGAATGTGGGCTAGTGTTTCACTAATTCTTATCAACCTTTCAATTTGACGAGGTGTTGCTATGATAACCTTTTTACTACTACCAGGGAAGTTGTCCTTCCTACGCATTTCAACATAAGCATGGATTAGATCCTCTGTAGCCTCATCGGGTATTTTAGGATGTATATGTTGTCTTGCATAAGTGATATATGAAGTGAGGGTTGGGAGGTCCAATGCATCCTGTAATTGATCCTCAGGTTCGTCATCATAATGCAATACAACAAGATGCCTTGCAAGGCGTTGATTTGTTTGTTCATCAACTTTATCAAGCACTAGGTAGATCAGACCAAAACTGGAAAGCAATGTTGGAGGAAGTTGGATATTATCAATAACTGAAAGTCTAGAGTTGTAGCATGAATTGCTAGGATTCGCACATGCTAAATCCGATGTCCTTGCATTAAGAGATGTTATGATCCCAACCTTTGCAATTGACACTCTTTGTTGTTCCATAACCTCGTGTAACATGCTACAAGCATTAACTGACATCTTGTCAAACTCGTCTATGCAACAAATACCCCTATCACTCAATATCAGTGCTCCACTTTCTAGAACTGTTTCACCAGTTTCAAGGTCCTTTGATATATAAGTAGTCAAACCAACTACAGAACTTCCACGACCACTTGTATAAATGCCTCGAGGAGCCAACTTATGCACATACTGAAGTACTATTGTTTTTTACATTGAGTGGGTAAGGCTTTTTGGGGCAGAAAATTTGTATAAGCTCTCATGGAGTCCATAGGCATACATCTCCTTCACGAGATTGCCTAACTTGTATGAGCTCGAGCATACAACTCTCTCTTTCACAGAGTTTGCCCAAAACATTTATGGTTCTTACATTTATTTATTTGTTTAAATTATTTTATTTATGTCAATTTTTGTCATCAGAATGTACAACCACGATTTGCATTCCTTCCAAATTCAGCATTTTGTTACAATAGAAAGTACCCAGCCATGCACTACAGAGCATAATGCTCAGAGCATATTAAAACAATTTGTCACAACACTAAGACGTCATCAGTCTTATGAAATACACAGTTACTAATTATCATATGGGTGTTGTACCATCCTTCAAATTCCTTCAAGTTCTCTTAAAATTGTCTCTGTGGATTGTAATGAACCACTCGCTCACAACATTTCCAATCGCATTGCGAATATCATTGACGTTGACTTCGTTGGATCCCTGTTTGTGCATTTCCTCCAGTAACTCTGTTATACATATTGATGGTCCCCCTGCCTGCATCTTTTCCATAATAATAATCCTAACTGATGAAACAAGATTGGCTCATCTTATTCTTTCATTGACTGAAACTCCCATAGTGATGAGATCCATGTGAATGGTCCCAGTTGAATGATTGGTGGCAAATTGTTGAACTGCAACTTCAACTAGGTGAAATGCTTCTGCCACATCACACCTTTCGACCCACTCAGAGAATCGAATGTGGGCTAGTGATTCATTGATTCTTATCAACCTTTCAATTTGACGAGGTGTTGTTGTGATAACCTTTTTGCTACTACCAGGGAAGTTGTCCTTCCTACGCATTTCAACATAACCACGGATGAGATCCTCTGCAACCTCATCAGATATTTTAGAATGTATATGTTGTCTTGTATAAGTGATATATGAAGCGAGGGTTGGGAGGCCCAATGCATCCAATGTTAGGTCCTCAGGCTCATCATCATAATGCAATGCAACAAGATGCCTTGCAAGGTGTCGATATGTTTGTTCGTCAGCTTTATCAAGCACTAGGTAGATCAGATCAAAACTGGAAAGCAATGTTGGAGGAAGTTGGATATAATCAATAACTGAAAGTCTAGGGTTGTAGCGTGAACCACTAGGATTGGCACAAGCTAAATCCCATGTCCTCGCATTAAGAGATGTTATGATCCCAGCCATTGCATTTGACACTATTTGTTGTTACATAACCTCGTGTAACATGCTACAAGCATTATCTGACATCTTGTCAAACTCATCTATGCAACAAATACTCCTATCACTCAATACCAGTGCTCCACATTCTAGAACTGTTTCAACAGTTTCAGGATCCTTTGATACATAAGTAGTCAAACCAACTGTAGAACTTCCACAACCACTTGTATAAATGCCTCGAGGAGCCAACTTATGCACATACTGAAGTACTGTGTTTTTTTACATTGAGTGGGTAAGGCTTTTTGGGGCAAAAAATTTGTATCAGCTCTCGTGGAGTCCATAGGCATGCATCTCCTTCACGAGATTGCCTAACTTGTATGGGCTCGAGCATACAACTCTCTCTTTCACAGAGTTTTCCCAAAAAAATTATGGATCTTACATTTTTTTTCAAAAAAAAATATTTATTTTTTATGTCAATTCTTGTCATCAGATTGTACAACCACGCTTTGCATTCCTTCCAACTTCAGCATTTTGTTACAAGAGAAAGTACCCAGCGATGCACTACAGAGCATAATGCTTAGAGCATATTAAAACAGTTTGTCACAACACTAAGACATCAGTCTTATAAAATACACAGTTACTAATTATCATATGGGTGTTGTACCATCCTTAAAATTCCTTCAGGTTCTCTTAACATTGTCTCTGTGGATTGTAACGAACCCCTGGCTCACAAGGTTTCCAATTGGATTGCAAATATCATTGAGGTTCAATTCCTGGATCCTTGTTTGTGCATTTCCTCTAGTAACTTCGTTATACGTGTTGATGGTCCCCCTACCTGCATCTTTTCCATAATAAGAATCCTAACTAATGAAACAAGATTGGCTCGTCTTATTCTTTCACTGGTTGAAACTCCTGTAGTGATGAGATCCATGTCAATGGTCCAAGTTGAATGATTGGTGGCAAATTGTTGAAGTGCAACTTCAAGTAGGTGGAATGCTTCTGCCACATCACACCTTTCGACCCACTAGAGAATCGAATGTGGGCTAGTTCTTCACTAATTCTTATCAACCTTTCAATTTGACGAGGTGTTGTTGTGATAACCTTTTTGCTACTACCAGGGAAGTTGTCCTTCCTACGCATTTCAACATAACCATGGATCAAATCCTCTACAACTTCATCAGATATTTTAGGGTGTATATGTTGTCTTGCATAAGTGATATATGAAGTGAGGGTTGGGAGGTCCAATGCACCCAGTGTTTGGTCCTCGGGCTCATCATAATGCAATGCAACAAGATGCCTTGCAAAGCGTCGATATGTGTGTTCATCGGCTTTATCAAGCACTAGGTAGATCAGATCAAACCTGGAAAGCAATGTTGGAGGAAGTTGGATATTATCAATAACTGAAAGTCTAGGGTTGTAGTGTAAACCGCTAGGAGTGGCACAAGCTAAAACTGATGTCTTTGCATTAAGAGATGCATTATCTGACATCTTGTCAAACTCGTCTATGCAACAAATACCCCTATCACTCAATACCAGTGCTCCACTTTCTAGATCTATTTCACCAGTTTCAGGGTCCCTTCATACATAAGCAGTCAAATCAAGTGCAAAACTTCCATGACCACTTGTATAAATGTCTCGAGGAGCCAACTTATGCACATATTGAAGTACTGTATTTTTTTACATTGAGTGGGTAAGGCTTTTTGGGGTAGAAAATTTGTATCAACTCTCATGGAGTCTATAGGCATACATCTCCTTCAAGAAATTGCCTAACTTGTATGGGCTCGAGCATACAACTCTCTCTTTCACAGAGTTTGCCCAAAAAAATTATGGTTCTTACATTTTTTTTCAAAAAAAATAAATATTTTTTATGTCAATTTTTGTCATCAGATTGTACAAGCACGCTTTGCATTCCTTCCAACTTCAGCATTTTGTTACAAGAGAAAGTACCCAGTGATGCACTACAGAGCATAATGCTCAGAGCATATTAAAACAGTTTGTCACAACACTAAGACATCAGTCTTATAAAATACACAGTTACTAATTATCATATGGGTGTTGTACCATCCTTAAAATTCCTTCAGGTTCTCTTAGCATTATCTCTATGGATTGTAAGGAACCCCTCGCTCACAAGGTTTCCAATTGCATTGCAAATATCATTGAGGTTGACTTCCTTGGATCCCTGTTTGTGCATTTCCTCTAGTAACTCTATTATACGTGTTGATGGTCCCCCTGCCTGCATCTTTTCCATAATAATAATCCTAGCTGATGAAACAAGATTGGTTGGTCCTATTCTTTCATTGGCTGAAACTCCCATAGTGATGAGATCCATGTCAATGGTCCCAGTTGAATGATCGGTGGCAAATTGTTGAAGTGCAACTTAAAGTAGGCGGAATGCTTCTGCCACATCACACCCTTCAACCCACTCAGAGAATCAAATGTGGGCTAGTGCTTCACTAATTCTTATCAACCTTTCAATTTGACGAGATGTTGTTGTGATAACCGTTTTGCTACTACCGGGGAAGTTGTTCTTCCTACGCATTTCAACATAACCACATATCAGATCCTCTACAGCCTCATCAGATATTTTAAGATGTCTATGTTGTCTTGCATAAGTGATATATGAAGTGAGGGTTGGGAGATCCAATGCATCCAGTGTCTGGTCCTCACGCTCATCATAATGCAATGCAACAAGATGCCTTGCAAGGTGTCGATCTGTGTGTTCATCGGCTTTATCAAGCACTAGATAGATCATATCAAACTTGGAAAGCAATGTTGGAGGAAGTTGGATATTATCAATAAATGAAAGTCTAGGCGTGAACCGCTAGGATTGGCACAAGCTAAAAGTGATGTCCTTGCATTAATAGATGCATTATCTGACATCTTGTCAAAATCGTCTATGCAACAAATACCCCTATCACTCTATACCAGTGCTCCACTTTCTAGAACTATTTCACCAATTTCAAGGTCCTTTGATACATAAGCAGTCAAACTAACTGCAGAACTTCCATGACCCCTTGTATAAAGCCTCGAGGAGCCAACTTATGCACATACTGAAGTACTGTGTTTTTTTACATTGAGTGGGTAAGGCTTTTTGGGGCAGAAAATTTGTATCATCTCTCATGAAGTCCATAGGCATACATCTCCTTCACGAGATTGCCTAACTTGTATGGGCTCAAGCATACAACTCTCTCTTTCACAGAGTTTGCCCAAAAAATTTATGGTTCTTACGTTTTTTATTTTATTTTTTTATGTCAAATTTTGTCATGAAATTGTACAAACATGTTTTGCATTCCTTCCAACTTCAACATTTTGTTACAAGAGAAAGTACCCAGTGATGTGCTATAAAGCATAAACAAGTATAGTCAAATTAGTTATTAAAAAAATTCATACAATGAGATAGTGTTGAAAATATATTTATGTAGGGTGTCTTATAGCAGTTCTCCCTCAAAACTACTAGCAGAAATCCCCACGTACATACAGAATTGGTGAGAAAACAGACATAGAACAAAAAGATACAAACAGACAACACAAACTCCAACGGCCATGGCAAGATTAACCCAGAAGCGACTTATACTCTAGGTCCTCGTGGAATTTTGAGAGCTGCTTCATTGCTTGGGAAGTCTAGGGTCTTGACCGCAACTCTCGACCCACCTCTGCTCGTGCCACCTCATGAAGAACCCCTAAAACCTCATCACGTTGCTTCAACCTTTTGAAAATTTTGAATGCCTACCACCCGCGGAAAGCAAGAGCTCTGCATCTTGCCTTCAAATCATCATCAGCCCATCGAATGAGTGGTAGCGGTGCCACCGGACCAGCCACCCCTATCTGAGGAACAATGCCCACCATTGGGACCACACGAGCATACACACTATCCAGGTTTAACAAATACCTTGAGTCAATTACAACTCTCAAGGCATTTTTCACCTTGTCCACCTCAGCCTAAAACTGGAAACCCTAGGCTGCAATCAATGAATATGCCTCCATGTTCGTCTTGTAGTGATGACTTACATGGACAATTTCATCTCCCAGTAGCATCTTCACAAGCTCGTACAGGTGCTCATCCTTAAACAAAAACAAACCTTTCAGCCTCTTGTCTGTGAATCATCTAAGAAATGGGACTAATTTCTTGTCAGTATGGAAGCAGAAATTGGCTTCCATGTTGCGTAAGGCACCCAAGACAACTTTGCATACAATATGATACCAAGAAAATGACACTCTGACAACACTCCGCCCAGTCCACTCAAGCTTTAAACACCTCACACTCACTTATGATAGAACATTCGTCGTTGGCATTTATCACAATCTCTGTCATCATTCCTCTGAATGTTCTCTAGTTCATCCGCACAATTCGTCTACACAAGCTGGCATTAAAGCCATCTGAATATTAGCCATTCAGTGCATACGACAAGGCAATATCTTTGCTTATCAGCATTCTTGATCACCACAAGGCAATAACGCAAGACAATTCGTTCAAATGTATTCAAGACAATTCGCAACATTTAATTCTTTTCGGATCGATCCACATGTGTGCACTGTCCCATTAAAGGTTTTGACGCCATTTTGCAAACCCATTTTATTCCTCCTTTCGAAATAGCACCAAGTTTGCTATTTCACAATCCTCACTTTTGTCTTTCGTGAAATAGCGATGTATTCACCATTTCGCAAATCACTATTTTAGCTTCGCGAAACAGCGACGGGTTCGCTATTTCACATCCTTCATATTTAGACTACGTGATACAACGAAAGATTCACCATTTCGCATCCTTTGTTTTTTGACTCTTATGAAATCAACATCCGACAATGTTGTTGTATGTGCGACGATATTTTCGTCGAACAAGCATGCTCCACATTGTCGCAATTGTGACGAACCAATTAAAATACCTAACTAAGTTGTTGTATGTGCGATGATTGTTTTCATCGTAATTACCAATGTTTTGTGTTGATTGTTCGTCGCAAGACTAACGAGATTTTTGTCGATATTCCGACGAAAACCGCCCGCATTTTTTCGCAACATCGTCCGACAACACTTGGTCAATAGTTTGACAAAAATAGGAGCGTCGGACAAGCGACAAAATTTTGGCAACAAAAATTTGTTGGGTATTTCGTTGGTAATCCGATGATAGTTCGTCGAAATTTCAACAAACATACATCAGAAATTGGTACCAAATACAGTAGTGGCATGAGTTGCAATTTAGTGTATTCCCCAAACATATTTTTAAGCATTACCTATTCATTGTTAGTTTCAAAATATAGTAAAAATACAAACAAGTTTCAATTAACGATATTTGACCAAATCATATCCACAAACCATAAGTTCAATTCCTCACATTAATTCAAATGTCCACTCATGAATACAAGCAATTTTCAATTAACAAAAACTGACCAGATCATATCCACAAACCCAAGCAGTTCCTCGTATTAATTCAAATCTACACTCGTGAAAGTGAAACAAAATTTCACAATTTAAGTTTTCATTTTGAAAATTCCTCAAATTAATTCAAATATGCACCTCATGAAAGTCCAGCAAAGTTTTACAATTTAAATTCCATATTGGCAACATTCATCTGAAATTCTAACGTCATGGAGATGTGCTAATGACATTTGTACAATGATTTCCCATCACAATTTGAGATAAATACTCTTCCATTAAATTACTAGTATTTTACATTTAATATAACATTTATTTCAATTACGTGATATCAATCCTCGC
The DNA here is from genome assembly GCF_030272615.1 of Cryptomeria japonica. Taxonomy (NCBI): domain Eukaryota; kingdom Viridiplantae; phylum Streptophyta; class Pinopsida; order Cupressales; family Cupressaceae; genus Cryptomeria; species Cryptomeria japonica. The sequence goes on along the minus strand of NC_081407.1, from coordinate 348,187,648 downwards.
TTTTAAATGAGAGATTTTGAAATAGATGACCCTATATCTAAAAACCAATTAATTAATCTCCTTTAACGTTCCAAATGAATAACCATTGTTTGGTTTTGCAAATGAAAGGCCATTAATAGCTTATAAAAAATGTACCCTCGATACTTACAAAAGTGTATAGAGATTATCACGATTCTCTAGACACTGCACCAGGAAATTCTTTACAAATAAATCATATCATCAGGGATAGAAAATAGGAAATTGTTCCAAACTACGCATCAATATTTCTAACAATATATTTATATTTTTATATAGAAGCAACTTTTTTAATTTCCTGTTCCATCCATCCTAACGTTATCAATAATTCATTCCAGCGTATTCAAGGAATTTCACAAGAAAAGTTAAACAAGGAATGCCAACCTGATGATTGGAAAAAAACAGAAGATTATACTTCATGAGAAAATAACTTATTGTAGAAGTGAGCAAAAGTTTGTAGTGAGAGGAGGAAAAACTCAAAACACTTCCATCTCCCATGGATAGAATGTAATAGGTTTAGGTTCTAAATGCAGAGTGTAGTCACACAAATCTGTCCAGCTTAATTAAATAAATATTCGCTATTTATTTGATTAAAAATCCACTAGCCATCAGTTAATTAAATAAATATTTAATTAATTCATCTCCAAACATTCTTCTATTAATTAAATAAATTATTCAATTTATTTTAATTAATTCATTAAACCAAATACAAATCAATTAAATAAATAAAATCTATTTATTTAATTAAATCCCCATTTTCCTCTTTTAAATAAATTAAATAAAATATTTATTTAAATCATTATCCCACCCCACTTGCATTTTCCTACAAATGCAACTTGCACACATTTATTGCAATAAATGAATTTTTATTTTAATAAAATCCTATTTTCCCTCACCCACCAAATCCAATTGCAAAAATCTAATCCCCTTCTAGATTCTTCTAACCCCTTCCTAATTAACCTAATCCATCCCCTAATTATTGTCACATTCCTAAGCAAAATGGAGTCACTTCTCAAAGACTCCAAAGTCTTTGAAAAGCATTTAATGCTTTGTGTGTTCAACAAATTAACCCCCAAAGTCTTCCAAGACCACTAATGGCTCTTACATGACCATTTATGGCTCTTACATAACCATTTATGGTTATTTCAAACTTATCTCCCCAAACATTTATTGTTTTGATTATATTTATCCATTTCACATTTGCACAAGAGTTTATCCATTGGATAAAAGCTTTATTCTTTGAATAAAGAGTTTATTCATTCAACCAACCTTGACTTTAACTTCCAAAGTCATATCAAGCATTTAATGCTTATTCCCTCCCCTCTCAACCTATCTCACATTGACACTTGTTATCCTGGGATTGGGTTGAAAGCCATCACATGGATTTGAAATCATTCAATCCTGACCCTTGTTGAGATTACTCAATCTCAACCATCCATTGCTCCATTTTTCCTATAAATAGAGCCCATTTCTTCATAATTCAGATCCTGAAAACTTGTATGCATTTAAGCTATAGGCATTTTAAGAGAGCATTTTAGCATAATTAACTAATATCTTGTCATTTTGGATAAAATCAATCATTTTATTATCATCTAGTATTTTAGCTTTTCATTTTACATTTGAAGCAAAATACTCAAATCTCAATCCTCCATAAGCATCCATAGTGCAAAAAGCTGCTAAGAGCTACACTATTTTGGAACTTGGAGAGGAGAGGAACAAAGGAGAAGGAGCTAAGAACATGCCAAGAGGCATTTGGAGATGCCTCATTATCTTTGTTTCATTAGTTAGATATATTAGCATGATTTTAGTGTCTCTCTTGATATGCCTGTTTAGATTAGTTTTTGATTGAATAACACTAACGATTTCTTGTGTGTTTTGTGTTGTTTCTCTTAGACTAACCTTGTCCATTTAGCAGAGCATCATTTGGTGAACCCGACATGAATCCAAGCACCTAAAAAACAATTTTTTTTAACCCAACTAACATGTTTGAATGTTGAACTTGACACACAGGTCGCGCTTTGGCGCTTTTGTCACGTTTTAGCGCTATTGTTTTTTGTCTTTTAGCGCTTTTGTTCTTACAATAGCGCTATTGTCAAAGAATTAGCGTTTTTGCCAGTATTTTGGCGCTTTTGTTCATGAATTAACGCTTTTGTATTTATATTAGCGCTTTTGTATTGTTGTAAAAATCTTTTCTTTTAGCGCTTTTGTAATATTTTAGCGTGTTTGTGTTAAAGTAGCGCATTTGTTTTCACATAGACTAGCGCTATTGTAACAGAACGTTATAAAAAAGGCCTTGTAACCAATAAAATTATTTTTCTTAGGTTTGTGGGAGGCAGAATATATATGGAATATAACATTTAAGTATAAGTGACATTTCCTCTTCTCTTTTCTCTTTCTTATACTTTAAGTTATATTCCATATATATTGTCAGGATGTTTGAGAGGGGTTTCAGACCTCTAGGAGTTGAAATGCAAAATCTAGTTTTTGGAAGATCCTCCAAATTTCAGACTTAGTCAAATTTCAGGGCATTTCAGGATCAGGATTTGTAAAATTGTAACCAAAATCAGAATTTAGGCTTGTGTAAGCCCACACTAACATTTGATCACTAATTGTGTGCAGGTTCTAAACTGTTTTGTGCAGGGGAAGGAGTTAGTTTAGAGGCTTTAAGTTTCTTTTTTTTTTTACTTTCTTTCAACAAAAGTTAGTTAAAAAGAATCCATTCTCCCTTCTTGTACAAGTTAAAATAAACCTCACATTTTATTTTGGAGTGTATAAAATGAACCTCAAACTTGTTTTTGGTGCTTAAAAGAAAATTCATCTTTCTTTATTGCAAGGTAAAAAGAACAACAACTTCAAATTTGCTTTCATTGCAAGTTAGGACTAATTTTCTTTTGGTGCTTAAAATCAACAACACAAATTTGATTTCCTTGCATCAATTCGGACCTAAAATTTACAATCCACACTTCAAAATTTTGGTGCAAATAAAATTCACAATCAACTTGTCTCAATTTTGCAAAAGTGAATTACTTCAAGCAAACATGTTTTTTATTAAGTTGACCAGGATTTCATTTTCCTAGTTACTCAAAACAATTGCCTTTAAAGCTAAAAAGAACATTATGGTTGTTGGAGCAACATCTCCAAATAGTTAGAACACTTTGTAATGGCAAGTTAAAAAAAACAAGTATTTTCGTGCTTGGCACACTTGTGCAAAAAGTTGGTCGAGTGGTCCTACTTCTAACACACACTATCCTCTCCCTTGGCTTTCGTGGTCCTAGGTGCAAGAGAAAAGTGTTAGTAACACTCAAAATTTTATCTTTTTAAGAGAGGCCTGCCAAGGGATCGATACTCTTGGGAACGACCTCGAGCGGTAAATCCTTCGAGCCACTATAGAAATCAGGTGAGAGCGAAAGCTGTAGCCTTGGGTATAGCTGTTCCTACAGTGTAACTGGCCGAAAGGACAAATGGGCCCCACCACCAGTTACAAGGCTCTTAAGTGAGTCACTGCAGAATGAACTTATGTCCAAAAACATCGAACATGACTAAACACCTTTAAGTAGTATCCCACCCGTTCTATTGATTGAGAATATTTGCGATATAATTTAGTGCAAGAGCATAGATGGTTTTGCTCCCAAGATACTCACCATACATATTTCCTTGAGTAGAAACATAGCTTTTTGAAAAGTCACTTGTGGCTTGATAAAAGTGGTGACTCCCCCATCATAGGGCCCATCATAGGGATCATCTATTTGTTATGCTCGTGCAAGACTTAGTATATCACATCCTTACCTGCCACGGTGGGATTCATAAGGTATGTAGTACCAAAGTCGAAGAAATATCAAGATGTGGGCTAAATTTATCACAAGTGGCCATTTGACCTTAGGGATAAAAAGTGTTTGAAGTGTGTTCATTTAGTCAAGACCAAGCGCAAATTGAGCCAACTTCAGGCTTTGGAAATACACCTTAAAAATACATCTAAAGGAAGGGTCATATACAAGTCCAAAGATTGGGTTGATCTAGACCCATACTCATTTGTGCCTTTTAGGCAACATTCTTGTGTTTGTGTGCTTGCTTTGTTTTCTTGTCAAAGAAAAATCAGAAAATCACTTCCCAAAAGAAAAACAAAAGTATTCATCCAACCAAACATTTTTCAAAACAACCAAAACACATCAAAAACAAAGTGCAAAACAACAAGGAATCAAATTTTATGACCATTCTTCACATCTTGCAAAAGAAGAAGCGTCATCAGAATATCAACTTGAAAAGAAGACCATTGAGCTCAAAGGCTTTTATCAAAAAGAGAAAAATCTTCTATATTAATAGACAAATCTTTGTCTCACATAGAGTCTTTCTACATCGCATGCGTCTATACCTTCAAAGTAAAACAAACGAATTTGATTCAGAATCATTGAACCGCAGAGCTTTTATGCAATATAGAGCTCTGAGTTATCACAAAAACCAAGGAGGACAGATTAATCCAAACTTTTTCCCAAACATCTGTATCACATACAACACAGCTCGAGAAATACCACCAACACCTCAAAGGGAAGAGGTAGAGTTTATCCCCTTTGTAACACAAAGTTTTTATTGAAGTTGAAGAAATCTCATCCATCATCTTATTCATATATCATCACTTCATCATCAATCTGTTCCAACTCTCAAAACATTGAGAGGTTCTTGTCCCAAAGTTCTCTTTTAGATATTGCTTGAATCAAACACATCACATCACTTTTAGATTGTTTCTACATCTAGGATAAGCTCATCCTAAGAGACACATCTACGCAGGTTAAAACTAGTTCATGAGTGAATCCTCTCATTACTAGGTAGTTAAATCTATAACACATCTCAGATTTCTCTACACCTTATCACATCAAAATCTTATCAAACAAACAAGCAATTCAAAGAAGGAATTTTGGTTACATCTACCTTAAAAGTGCTAGAGATCTACATGCAACACAATTCACCAATCATCACTCTCTCATTTCATCAAAAACTCATCATCATTTTTACTCAACTTCAACAAAGGCTCATAAACAAAATGGCTCAAACCAGATCACAGTCAAGGCAACGAGAAATAGAAATAGAAGAAGAAGAAGAGGAAAATCTCAATGAATTCCAAGAAGCACTTGGAGGAAATGCGAATGACGAAAACCCAAGTACTCCTACTCCTGCAACAATAGAAAGGGCCCAGCATAACCCTCTCTTTAACAGACTGTTTGACGAAATACTCAGGAGCAATGCGGATGCTCACTTCTTAAAACTTGCTCAAGAAGGAGCAAAACTCCCCTCTGACTTTGATCTTGCCCAATTAAGACAAGCATCAGAAAGACAAAGTCGCCATGAAGAGGAAAGAGGTAGAGATCCCATCAAATATAACATTCCTCGAGGTAACCCACCACCTCCTCCTCCAAATGAAATGGAGATGTTGCGACAACAAGTCGAGAATCTCGCCCAACAACTTCATAGTGGTGTCAAAACTAACCAATTCTCACTCAATGACATATGTCCCTATCCTTTTGATCGGAATCTTTATATGCCACCCTTTCCACGAGGATTCGAAAGACCCAAATTCAAAAAATATAGAGGAAAGGGGGATCCCCGTGATCATGTCAGAGAATTTCATTCTGCTTGTCTTGAAGTAGCATATGAAGACACCTACCTAATGCGCCTTTTTCCCAAAGCTTGGGAGGAACAACCACATCATGGTTTTCCTGACTACCAGGTGGCATTAGAACATTTGAGGAACTCATCCAGAAGTTTCTAGCTCATTACTCTCATAACATTGAACGCGACATCACCATGGCCGATCTGTGCAACACCAAACAAAAACCAGGTGAACTTTTCTCAGTATTTCTGCAACGATGGCACCAAATGTCTAGCAGACGTTCTCTTCAGTTACTTGAATGAGAACTAGTGGAAATATTCATTTCCAACTTAAACGAAGAAATGGAATTTCACCTGGATGTAAAAGACACAGACTCTTTTAATGATATGATCACCAAGGGTTTGAAATGTGAAAGGGCACTCATCAAGAAAGGACTCATCAAAATCTTTAATGAACCAAAAGATGGTCCTCGCCCACGCTTCAATAGTGATAAACCAAACTTCTGGAATAAAAACAAGAATATCATCAATGATGGGGTTGTGGATGCCCGGACTATCCAGAATGCACAACCTGTGGTTCGGTTTGCAGGACAAAATCCTCTACCACAGAATAACACAAATGTTCCTTCCAATCAAGGTCGCATCACATCTCATGATGAACCTAGACCTCGTCAGCAAAAACAGAAACGAACATACACTCCCTTAGGGGAACCCATTGAAATGGTATTGCGACAACTCATTTCTCAAAATTTGGTCACTCTACCTAAACTATCAAACTATGAGCCTCAGGTCAAACCGGCATGGTGGAGAGATACTGAACACTGTGAATTCCATCAAGGAAGAGGACACAAGACAAGTAATTGTCACCGATTAAAAGATCTTATTCAGGATCTTATTGACTGAGGAGAAATTGAAATAGAAGGACATGACCCAAAAACAACAAATAATGATCATCTAATGTTCAAAAATCCACTTCCATCACAAGATCAAAGGGGTCCTTCCACTTCTAGGCGAGGCACTGATACCACAGATTATACGCAGGTTGTGTATAATTACACTGTAAATCATCTGTATGATGCCAGTGAACAAGTTGCAACCATAACCTTCAAAAATCCCAACTCAAATTGCAATGTTGTTACGCGTCGTGGCAAGGTTACCATAAAGGCAGCTCCACAAGGCACCACCTCCATCCCAAAGCAGTACAGTCTTGTGGAACAATTAGACAAAACGCCTGTGCTTATATCCATTTTAGAACTATTGCGCCTATCGCCATCCCATAAAACTATCTTGGATCAAGCACTCCAACAGGCGCCAGTCCCCGCAAATCTGAATACAGAACAATTTCAAGCTATGGTTGGAAGTCTGAAGTCATCACCTTGTCTCACTTTTTACGAAAGTGACAACTCTTCCTTCCAGCAACCTCATAACGCCTCACTCCACATTGAAGGATTTATTAACCAACATAGGATCAAGCGAGTCTTGATCGATAATGGAGCAGGCCTGAATATTTGCACACTACAGTTGGTCACAGCATTGGGATATGCAGTAGAATCAGTGGATCCTCGTAAGAAGATCACAATCAAAGCCTATGACGATGCAGAGCGTTCATCCAAAGGAGTTGTGGTACTACCAATCCGAGTAGGCCCTGTGGTAAAGCACATCATCTGTCAGGTTCTGGACCTTCCTCTGCCATACAATCTACTGTTAGGGAGACCTTGGATACATGCCATGCAAGCCGTTCCATCTACCTACCATCAATGTATCAAGTTCCCACATAACGGTGTGGAGATCACAATCATGGGCGATGCAAATCCCTTTGCATATTGCCATAATATCAGCCATCAACCAGAGATTACCGTTCCTAATAATAGAGAGGCCATTTCTTCCACATCATATATAAGTCCCGCTCCTCTTGCTAGTTCGAATACCACTATACCCAAGCAAGAAAAGCTTAAGATGAAGATAGCAGAGGAAGGTCCTGGGGAATACAGCTTGAGTCAACTCTTTTGTGTGGGACAAATGCCCACTTCTCCTAGAACACATGGTAAACCACAGCAGGTACTCCAGCAACCACTAAACATACCAGCATGTGATTTGATGCCTTTCATCCTTGGAAAGAGTCAAAAAGAAGAAACCCAAGATGAGGACTTAGCGGAATGGATCTATAAAGATCCCATCACCACTGATATGCCGAAAGTTAAATATCCTACAGATCAGTATGGCAAAGGTCTCCTCATTCTGCAAAGAATGGGGTATGATGGTCAGAGTGCTTTGGGATATTGTAAACAAGGACGACATGAACCTCTGCTACCGGAATTAAAGCCCAAAGGTAATACAGGCCTCGGCTTTGAAAAAGAGGTCTTTCCTAAACTCAGATTCAAAGGAAAACCCAGCAAACCATTTTGTCCACCTACGGCAAAAAGGACACCTTTCATCATTAAAGCAGCCTCAAGCACCATCCCAACTGCCCCATCGAGGCTCACCACCCCAACGCAACCATCACCAATGCCACTCATCTCACCAAACGAACCTGTAATCCCATCAGCAGCACCATTAGCAGCAACAATTGTATCAGAACCCGCAGCAGCATCTATGGCACCAGCAGAAGCCACTGAGTCAATATTACCGATACTCCCCGTACCAGATTCCTTGATCCCCATCAACCTTCCTGTAGCACCGATCACTACAAAGGTACATCAACCAATCACACCTGTAGTGTTTAACTCAAAAGACATCCCAGTATGGTATAGCAATCGGATGCTAGAAAGTGATTCAGAGACCGACTCACATGAATGGGAATTTGATTCGGTACAACTTAATACTTCAGATGAGGAAGACACATCACCACCTCCACCACGCAAAGACATCCCTGTTTACGGAGAAGCACAGATAAAGACCACTTGGGTTCCTGAACTGGAAACATCTTCCACAGACCCTACGTCTCATCCTACGCCTGATTCTGACAGGGAGAGTACCATTAACGACCTTCACCATAACGTCTTAACCCTCACTGATACATCTAGTGCACTTAACCTAATCGATGAAGTAATGCCCATTATCCACCCTGAACTCATCGAATGGAACCAACCAAATCCCCCATGTCTTGACTTCTTCTAAAACGATGAGGCCATCATTGACTTTTTGGAATTAAGGGATAACCTACCAAGCGGGGATCACAAAGCTGGATTCGCAATTGAACTTAATAGCGCAGCATACTTCGAGGCGGATGCCAAACCTTTCAGCTGCAAAAACATAACAATAAAACATGGATCTTCTTGTGAAAACCACACTGTGGCACTGTTTGATCCAACAAAAGTAAAAAGAAAGAGTGTATCCAATGGTGAAAACCTCTCTGAGGCGCCTGAGGATGAAGGGTTTGACATTCTCCCTGCTACTACACAAGAGGAACGATCAACGATTCTCATAGAGGAAACCAAAGAATACAATGTGGGGACTCCTGAAAATCCTCATATCATACATCTGGCATCTCTTCTCACTCCAGAGGAACAGCCTAAATTTATAGAGTTCTGTCAGAAGCGTCAGATCAACTTCGCATGGTCATATGCAGACATGCCTGGGCTTGATCCTGATTTAGTCATGCATCACCTTACCATAGCAGAAGGAGCCAAACCTGTCAAGCAGAAGCTTCGTAAGATGCATCCTCATATTGCATTATTAGTCAAAACAGAACTCAAGAAACTCCTAGATGTTGGTTTCATTAGACCAATTGATTATGCAGAATGGATCTCCAATATTGTGCCTATCGGCAAACCAAAAGGGGGCATCCGCATTTGTACTGACTTCAGAGATCTGAATAAGGCATGTCCTAAGGATGACTTCCCCCTTCCGAATATCGACATCATAGTGGATTTGACAGCGGGACATGCCATGCTTTCACTCATGGATGGCTTTTCAGGATACAATCAGATAAAGATCGCACCAGAAGATCAACATAAGACAGCCTTCACCTGTCCATGGGGCACATATTGCTGGAATGTAATGCCTTTCGGTCTCAAGAATGTAGGAGCAACCTATCAAAGAGCAATGACCACCATCTTCCATGACATGATGCATACTATGATGGAAGATTATGTTGATGACTTACTAGCAAAATCACTCACTAGAGAAGGTCATTTGGACATATTAGAGAGAATCTTTGATAGACTGGAACAATATCATGTTCGACTCAACCCAAAGAAATGTGTCTTTGGAGTAACCTCTGGGAAACTTCTAGGATACATTGTCTCAAGCAAAGGCATTGAGGTCGATCCAGCAAAAGTTAAGGCAATCATGGATATGCCACCACCAAAGAATATCAGTCAGCTAAGGACATTACAAGGGCGACTTCAATCCATCCGAAGATTCATTGCACAATTGGCTGATAAGTGTCATCCATTCACACACCTGCTACACAAGAACATCCGCTTTCAGTGGGATGCCCGATGCCAACAAGCATTTCAGACGCTTAAAGACTATCTCATGAAACCACCATTGTTGATCCCACCAGATCCAAGTAGACCGTTGTTACTCTATATCTCAGTGACAAGTACAGCATTGGGTGTACTACTGGCACAACATAATGCAGAAGGAAAAGAGTGTGTTGTTTACTACATCTCTCGCACACTGGTGGGCTATGAACTCAATTATACACCTATTGAGCGAGCTTGCCTAGCAGTAATCTTAGCAGCCACTAAACTGAGGCACTACCTGTTAACACACAAAGTACAACTCATTGCAAAGATTGATCCACTCAAGTATTTACTCAGCAAAGCAGCATTGACAGGTCACTTGGCCAAATGGGTGATGATTCTAAGTGAATTTGACATCGAGTACGTGGACCGTAAAGCTATCAAAGGTCAAGTTATTGCAGATCAGTTGGCCGATGCACCTCTCATAGGTGATCATCCTCTCATTTCCAATTTTACAGATGAAGAGATATTCATGATCATAACAACACAACCATGGAAATTATACTTTGATGGTTCATACACTAGACATGGCTCGGGGGCAGGCATCCTATTTATCACACCCCAAGGTGACAGCATCATGAAATCTTACAGGCTCATATTTCCATGCACAAACAACATCGCAGAGTATGAGGCCTTGATCACAGGACTCAGGTTAGCCGTACAATGGAAATTACAAGAACTACAAGTATATGGCGACTCCCAACTGGTCATTCGACAAGCGATAGATGAATATCAAACCAAGGATGATAAACTCATGCCATATAAGCAAATGGTGGACACTCTAAAGACATCATTTATTACTATCACTTTTGAGTAGATACCTAGAGATCAGAATCGAGCTGCTGACGCTATGGCTACTATTGCATCTCTCCTAGATCTTCCATAAAATTCAACACGCTACGAGTTCTTGGTCGAACAGCTTTGGATTCCCGCTTATGATATCCCCGAATCCGAAATGATATGTCACCTTGTCGGTTCTGAATCCCCATGGTACGGTGAGTTCTACACCTATCTCCGCGATCACACCCTTCCTCCCAACCAATCAAATAACCAACGTAAAACCTTTATTCGCCAAATTGCTCAATATACCATTATTGCCGAAACCCTATACCGACGCAGTCTTGATGGTACTCTCCTTCGATGTCTGGAACAAGGTGAGATAACAAAGGCTTTGAAAGAAGTCCATGAAGGAATTTGCGGGACTCACTCGAGTGGTCCGTCACTAGCCAAGAAACTCCTGCGCAATGGATACTATTTTTGTGATTCTTTCTTGGAATCCTTGTATGTTGTCTCTTTTTAACAACATTAACGCGAGAAGATGCATGATTAATACAAGTTATAGATTGTGTTCATCTAGTCTTAGGAGTTTGAAGTTGTGATAATGATTTATTTCCTTCAAGCAAACTCTAAAATCAGTCCCTTTTCTATGAAATATTTATGTGTTACATGCTGAGTTGAGTTGTGATGAATGAGTCTTCTTTGTTGAGAAGTATTGTGAGTCAATATAGCTGGTTGAGCTTCTCAATCATTTGGTGTATCACCTCCCATTAGCAGTAGAATCTCATTTCCAACAAGCATTCCTATCCCTTTTCTCAGCCAAGATTAGTTTTCCAAGAGGTTTCATCAAAGAGAACCAGCTCACTCTGGAGGTCGATTTCCACCATAGGCAACCCACGGGCCTGGAAATCATCCCTATTTCACAAGATTGTTGAGCTTTCAGCTGAGCATTCACGGGTGCAATCTTGGTGACAACAGGTGCAACAATTACGCCGATAGTAAGATATACGTGAAATCCAACAATTTGTGATAATAATTTATAGTATGTTGTAGTAAACATACATCAACATGTGAGATCCTACTTATAAATCCCCTCGAATATTTTTTTATAGATTGTAGGTTTTTTAGAATATGAGGAAATAACTTATGAAATAGATTACATTAAATAGATTTGGTCTTGATCATTGATATGTCTTCTTTGTTGGGGTTAGAGTTAGCGTTAAGTTTAGGGTTAGGATTAAATTTAAAATTAGGATTAGAGTTAGAATTTGGTTAGGATTAAGTTCACAATTATGGTTAGAAATTCAATCAGGTTTACCATTAGGATTAGGGTTAGAATTAGGTTTGAGGGTTAGAGATAGGATTAGGGTTAGGGTTGTGATTATGATCATAATTAGGATTGCAAAAAGAACAATAACCTTAATTACATCTTAATCCTAATATAGAACATATTACCTATAACCATAATACTAACCTAAACCTAATACTAATTGAACCCCAACCCCAACACTATATCTAACCCTAATTTAAATCTTAGTCTTGGACATATGCTAACATTAACCCTAATTCAATTGTAACCCTAACCCCAAGCTTTAGAATGGAAACCTTAACTTTTGAATCAATTCAATCATCTTGTTGTCTTATGTGGAAACGAGATTGGAAGGTGTTAAGGGGGGCCTCCTACAACCTTCAACTATCCTTAGTAATATGGTGAGAAACTCCTTTGGGTATGAGTTATTTAGCTTAGGGATAAAAGCTAAGGAATTTTAGTTTTAACCCCCTAGCTTAACACAACTCAATTACCTTCAAACATCAAATAAGTGTATTAAAAAAAAAGAGCAAAATATTATACATGAAATCCAACAATTTGTGATAATAATTTATAGTATGTTATAGTAAACATACATCAACATGTGAGATCCTACTTATAAATCCCCTTGAATCTTTTTTTATAAATTGTAGGCTTTTTAGAATGAGGATATAACTTATGAAATAGATTACATTAAATAGATTTGGTCTTGATCATTGATATGTCTTCTTTGTTGGGGTTAGAGTTAGTGTTAAGTTTAGGGTTAGGATTAAATTTAAAATTAGGATTAGAGTTAGAATTTGGTTAGGATTAAGTTCAAAATTATGGTTAAAAATTCAATCAAGTTAACCATTAGGATTAGGGTTAGAATTAGGTTTGAGAGTTAGAGATAGGATTAGGGTTAGGGTTGTGATTATGATCATAATTAGGATTGCAAAGAGAACAATAACCTTAATTACATCTTAATCCTAATATAGAACACATTAACTATAACCATAATACTAACCTAGCCCTAATACTAATTGAACCCCAACCCTAACACTATATCTAACCCTAATTTAAATCTTAGTCTTGGACATATGCTAACATTAACCCTAATTCAACTATAACCCTAACCCCAAGCTTTAGAATGGAAGCCTTAACTTTTGAATCAATTCAATCATGTTGTCATCTTATTTGGAAACGAGATTGGAAGGTGTTGATGAGGGTCTCCTACAGCCTACAACTATCCTTGGTAATATGGTGAGAAACTCCTTTGGGTATGAGTAATTTAGCTTAGGGATAAAAGCTAAGGAATTATAGTTTTAACCCCCTAACTTAACACACCTCAATTACCTTCCAAACATCAAACCTTACAATAGAATTATAATTATTATTAATAATATTTATTTTTTAAACTAGATTTCATCAATTTTATATTAAGAAGACAATAATCTAAATTATTATTTATATAAAATAAAATAAAAAGATAATTTAAATATTGTAAAGATGAACATAAAATAATTGTATTTAAAAAAAGAGCAAAATATTATATGTGAAATCCAACAACTTGTGATAATAATTTATAGTATCGTAACGTCCTAAAATTGCACCCCTTGCAATTTTCGACTACATCTGGGTCTTCGCCTTAGTGTTTGCGCCTCCCTGATCGGAGACCTAAATATGCTCAGGCACATCAAAAATACATTGCAATTCAACATAGCACTCTGCCTGCACCTTGATCCTACCCCAAAATAGGGCAGGACCAGGGCGTGGTGCCCTAGGATCCCCTATTTGGGACCTATCTTGGGGTCCCTCCCTTTGGCTCTTCTCAACTTGGAGTGGGAAAATCCCCCCTATGTCGGCCTAAGTCAAAAAATCAATCAATTAATTCCATTGGCAAGTATATAAGAGGGATTTTCTTTCTCATTTCACAGATTATGAAATTCAATCAAGCATCTGGGCATTCAAGAGATCAAGCATTCAAGAGCAATTGAGCATTTTCAGTCTTCCTTCAAGCTTTGGAGCAACAATAGAGACAAGATTTCAAGCATTGAAGAATAGATCAACATTCTACTTCATGAAACCCTAATTCCATGTGGAAGCAAGCAAAACTTCACAAGGAGGTATAAGCATTTCATTTTCAGTCAATTCAACATCCCCTTAAAGAAGAGGATTTCTACTTTCAGTCATTTCATTTACATTACTTCAACCACTTGATTAATTCCAAAATCGGAGTTTGGCCTAAAGGCAAACTCCTATTCCCAACACATTTCCCTTTCTTTATGTGTGCAAGAAACAAGTGTGCAGTTGTACTTTTGGAATTAAGCTTTATTTGCAGAGACGGAAAAACCCTTTTCGACGCGCGGAAAGTTCGGAGGACCGATAGGAGGGTGCCCCTGTTCGAACACACGGTCCCTGCAACTTTTATCGGATTTCGCAAAGCAGCTCCGAATCATGTCAAACTTCTCAGATCCAGGTGCACGACTGAATCTCGAATCTGCAGCTTGTTGTTTTCTCATACTTTGTCTTCATTTTTAGCACTTTGTCTTAATTCAATCAATCAACTTACAAAATAGGGTTAATTACATTGTAATCACAATCAATCCTTGCATCCTTTGAGATTGGATCTAGTAGATTCATCCCCTCTTTTGAATGTAAAGTCTCCCCAAGTGAAAATTGAACCCTAGCAAAGTTCCCTCTTCTCTCAAGTGGTGAATTGGCTAAGGTTCCCAAATTTTCCACTTTACAAGTATGTTATAGTAAACATACATCAACATGTGAGATCCTACTTATAAATCCCCTCGAATCTTCTTTTATAGATTGTAGGTTTTTAAGAATATGAGGAAATAACTTATGAAATAGATTACATTAAATAGATTTGGTCTTTATCATTGATATGTCTTCTTTGTTGGGGTTAGAGTTAGTGTTAAGTTTAGGGTTAGGATTAAATTTAAAATTAGCATTAGAGTTAGAATTTGGTTAGGATTAAGTTCACAATTATGGTTAAAAATTCAATCAAGTTTGCCATTAGGATTAGGTTTAGAATTAGGTTTAAGGGCTAGAGATAGAATTAGGGTTAGGGTTGTGATTATGATCATAATTAGGATTGCAAAGAGAACAATAACCTTAATTACATCTTAATCCTAATATAGAACACATTAACTATAACCATAATACTAACCTAAACCTAATACTAATTGAACCCCAACCCTAACACTATATCTAACCCTAGTTTAAATCTTAGTCTTGGACATATGCTAACATTAACCCTAATTCAACTGTAACCCTAACCCCAAGCTTTAGAATGGAAACCTTAACTTTTGAATCAATTCAATCATGTTGTCATCTTATGTGGAAACGAGATTGGAAGGTGTTGATGAGGGTCTCCTACAACCTACAACTATCCTTAGTAATATGGTGAGAAACTCCTTTGGGTATGATTTATTTAGCTTAGGGATAAAAGCTAAGGAATCTTAGTTTTAACCCCTAGCTTAACACACCTCAATTACCTTCCAAACATCAAAACTTACAATAGAATTATAATTATTATTAATAATAATTATTTTTTAAACTAGATTTCATCAATTTTCTATTAAGACAACAATCTAAATTATTATTTATATAAACTAAAATAAAAAGATTATTTAAATATTGTAAAGATGAACATAAAATAATTGTATTAAAAAAAAGAGCAAAATATTATATATTTTAAAAATTTAATATAGATGTATGCTTTTGATTAGCAAAGCAACGTTAACCAAGGTGTTGACCCTTAACATAGTCACGGACTATCAACAGCACATAAACAACATCAAGGCCCCGTAAGTCCAAAAGTGAAAAAAACAGCAAAAGAACATATAGAGTTCCTTGCTATCTTGTTTGTCAACTTCATCTTTAGCAGTTTTGTCGTGAACGAGCCAGAGCGTCAGGACCGAGTTGTGCATGACACGAATGTAAAATTTGTTGATGCTAACGAGATGCTTGTCCCTAGCATCCAACATGTTAGTGATCTCTTTGATTTCCTCTTTCAACTTTTGAATGTCCTCATCCACCCCCAAACTATCTAGGCGGTTCCTCAACTCACGGACTTCGCAATTAAGGGCTTGCAACTCTTCCTCCCTGAGGTGATCTGTGGGCTCCATATCCTCATCCTTCTACATTTCCTAATGTTCGTCCTCCTTGGGAGAGAAACCCTCGCCTTTTTGTTCTTAAACCCTTTGCAATATAGATGTATGTTGTTTGTTATATATTTTAAATAAAATTAATGTTAAGACATTTTATAATATTTCAAACTAAAAAATAATTATTTTTTATTATAATAAATTTAAATTAAAATAACACTAACTGTAACTCTAATTGAACCTTAATACTCACCCTAATCTTAACCTAAGCCTTATCTTAGAATGGAAACCTTACTTTTAACAAACCTTTAACCATAGCCTCAAGATAACCTTAACCCCGACCCTTCATAAAAATGGTAATCTACATATTATAATAAAAATAATTTTTAAATCGTTAAACAATTTTGATATTTATAAAATTGTTTTTAAAATTTTATAATATTATTAAATATAAGATATAAATATACACTATTCATTACAATAATTAATATAATAAAATAAAAAATATCTTTAAAAAAATTAATTAAATCAAACTAAGAAATAGAGGCAAATTTTGTTACAATAGAATTGCAAATATTATTAATATTTATTTATTATTTAAAAATATCTTACAAAAATCAAAATTATTATTTATTAAAAATTAAATTAAAAGACAATTCAAATACTATATTGAAAGAAAAGAACAAAATATTTTATATTTTCAAATTTTAGAATAACTATACATTGTTTATTATTTATTTTAGAAAAAAAAATGTTATTATATTTTTATAATAATTTTAAACTAAAAAATATTATATTTACTATAATAATTAATTTAAATTTAAATGTCCATATATCCTTTTAGAATATTATAATTTATTATATAAAGATACAAATTAATTATATTTATAAAATAAATAAATTATTATTCTAGTATATAATTTTTATTACATATTTATACATCTAAAATCATTTGAATATAATGAAATTTAAAATAAACAATAATATATAAAATTCTAATAATGCAATTCAATTATTGTAAAATGATTATTAAATGATTGTATTAAATAAATTAAAAAATTCCAAAATTTATAATATTTAGTCATCATTTATTTATTTATTTTAATAAAAAAAAGTGTAGCAACAATTAACAAATACCAAATTTCCATTAAGGCGGGTTAGGTTAGGTTAAGATCGTGGGTATTAAATTTCTGAGTATATTTGTAGTTAAAAAATGTCTAAGAACAACTCAAAATTAAAAAAGAGAGGGACTCGTCGAATTATCATTAAAAACATACGTATGAGTAAGTTAATGTGCTCTTCAAAATCGCAAGATTTTTTAAATTGCTTTATCTTACGATAAAGTTATCGAGAGGCACGTTAAAAGAAATTACGGGAAACGAACGCAATTTACGGGCAACGCACAATGTTTCACACGTTAGGTGTGAGACTTTTCCGGTAGGAGTTCCTCCCCTAAAATAGCCTATCGGCTAATTAAGAAAAGCTATTTCTTGAATAATAAGAAAAAACACATTATTAGCTAAACCCCATATATGTTTTGGTTAGATCTAAAGAGTAGTAAAATTTGAATAAATTTTTGTCAAAACTAATAAAATAGAAATATCTATAATTTTCTCAATAGAATAGTGTATCTTTTGAAAAAAAACATATACAGCTGTATAATTCAATCTGATTTCTCATATAAAGAAAAATAGCGAGGAATAAAACCCTACATACAATGAGATAAGTGGCCAAAAAGAAATAGTGTTTGTTAAATTGGTTTAAAGCTGAAATTTCCAAGAGCAAAATAAAAATAGAAGTTTAGATCTCGTGTTAAAAAACCCTAACTGCTTTGCATTTTGTTGCTGCTATTTTTTTTGTATCTTCCAATAGTTCTTCTTTTGCCAGACTTATCGGCCAAAGTATAGCTATCCATTTTTTTTTAACTACCATTCAAGCAATTCAACTCAATAAATTTCCTTCATTAACTGTTCTCTTTATTTCTCTTTCTTCTCTTAATCTTATGGTTGGTAATTGAATGAATCAACTCAATAAATTTCCTTCATTAACTGTTCTCTTTATTTCTCTTTCTTCTCTTAATCTTATGGTTGGTAATTGAATGAATCATGTTTTGTTAATTATTGTCAATAATGGAATGTTAGCTCTTACTCTTGTGTTCGTGTTGGTGTTGAGTATTGAGTTGCATGTTTGAGTATTAGTGTTAGGATATAAAAAGCAACAAATCATGTGATGCCACATTAACACCAATAAAATGTGATCAGCGTACAATTACCAGAATAACTTTCTCTTTGGTTCTTTTTTTTTGACATCTCAAAAAAAGTATCTTGATACATTTAACAATGTGGAGCTTTCACAACAAAAACATGCCAAGTAAATTACTACAAAAAAATTGCAAGTGATTTAAAATTTTCATATAAGATCTTGAAAGATGTAAAATTAGAATATTCAACTACTGAATCCTCTATCTATGTAATGTACCCACTTTGAAATGGAATTTAATAATAAAATTAAAATATTAAAAATGAAATTATAATATAAAGAATATAATTAAATATAATTAATTAAGTTCATGAATGGTGAATGGTTAAAAGACATGGAAGGAAAAGTTGTGACTCCCTCAAAAATAAGATATAAAAAGGAGAAGAGAACTTCATTTGGGGGGGATAACTTGGAAATAAGTGCAGATCTGATTTAAATAAGAAGTGCAGGTCTGATTGTGAAAGGTTGTGTCCCTTTCAAAGGGCAGAAATAATGAAGAGTTGCACACTTTCAAAGGGTGTTAATGGTGAAAGGGTGTGTCTCTTGCCAAAGGGCATACATGATGAAGAGGTATGACCTCTCCCTCACATTGAGAGATATAAAGAAAAAGGAATCAAAGCATCTAGTAACATCACCATGGATCAGATCAGATCAGAACTGTTATTAAGTTACAGGAGTAACATCCTTGTTCTTGGTGGTATGCATGGGATGTGTTTAATAAGTATGCTTAATATATGAAGCCCAATAATGTTCTTATGCAGAATTGATAGTAATATTAATATGGACTGCAATATATATGACAGTCATACGTAATTTCATATATATATTCATAATATATAAGAAATATTTATGTTTATAGTCTAAATAATGTTATTACTGTCAGTGTTTAAGAAGATGGGAATGAGATGTTCCAAAGAGGGGCAGTCTAAATCCAAGAAATAGGTTAAGTCCCAAGTTAGGGTGGGGATCAGCGACCCATAATCCTTGAGGGTATAGACCCAAGATAAGTAAGGGCTTGGATCTGTAAACTTTGAGGGAACCTATTGTAGTTGGTCTCTAAGTGCTTTATTAACATACGTAAACCCTTTCTCCCTTAAAACTGAAGTAGTAGCAAGGTTTGATATCTATATTAAAAACTATGAATAATGAAATTAATCATCTAATGAGGAAAATAGATAAACACTTGATGATAACTAATTGAAAATTATCAACAAATTTTAATATATTGAAATAGATCAGGTAGGGGACATTACAATCTATATCAGAAATACCAAAGCCCTCTCGTCATACTACCAATGATTTTGCCAAATCCTCCAATCAATCTCTATTACGAAGAATCCCCAAAGAGTAATCCCCTATAATTATTAATTAAATCACAGATTTGGCTATCTATGTAAATCTATTAAACTATCATAACAATGGAGAATTAAGTAAATCAAACTGGAAGGAAGCTCCCTTACAATTCGAACTCATACATGCGCCACATTTGGATGCACTGCAAGAAAAATCGCTATATTCACCTGACAGTTCTGCCCGGCGCTTGGCGATGGAGGTGACATGTAATCATGGCATTCATGAAAAATCCAGTATGAACCATGAAAGTAGGTTATAGGGTTGCTATTGTTTGAAGTTGAGCAAAAGAGATGCCTCATTCAATGCTTGCTATACTGCAATCTCGCCAATCTTTTCCATTACACCATTGGCAAATGCAAGAGAAAGTCCATAGAATTGGATGCTAATGCAATTCAAACTTTGGTGTGAGTATGGCAATCTTACAACTCTCAGAATTTATAGCGAGAGGAGGCTTCTGGAGAAAGAAAGACAACCAAAGAACGCAACGTTTGTGGAGTGGGTGTGAAAAATTCTTCCACCTTATCGTACATAGCCAGTGCTTGTGAATGAATTTCTACGGAAGGACCAAAGAAAGCAACAAGTGGAGTGGATGTGAGTGATAAAAATTGATTGCTGATACTGCGTGGGGTTTGTGGCTTAAGAGTTCAGCTAATGGCAGATGCCTCTGCAAAGCTTTCA
Organism: Cryptomeria japonica; assembly: GCF_030272615.1. Taxonomy (NCBI): domain Eukaryota; kingdom Viridiplantae; phylum Streptophyta; class Pinopsida; order Cupressales; family Cupressaceae; genus Cryptomeria; species Cryptomeria japonica. The sequence goes on along the minus strand of NC_081407.1, from coordinate 348,167,084 downwards.
GGACAAAAAACAGCAAAAACATCAACAATTTTTAGCATCCCCCAATTGGCCATTAAATCAAAGAAGATTTGCAGTAATTGTTTAAAATTATTGCAAGACAAAATGAATGCCAAAAAAAATCAAAAACAGCAAATGAAAAACAGGAAAATTCAACAGTCTAGATGTTTCTCATCGTGTTGCAACCCCTTCAGAAGAGCCTGCGCCATCGATCATGAAAGTTAAACAGTCTAGTTCACATAGGGAATGCCTTCAGCGTAATTACTGCATAATGTAACAGTTTAGTCCAACGCCTATATAAGAGAAGCTAGTCTATAGAATCAAAAAATTATAATGTTGCAAATCTGTGCCAGATCAAAAGAGTTTATGCTCTTTCACCATGGATTCTCCCAGGAGGCTGAAGTTTCTTTGGCATAATGGCAACCCTCTTGCAATGAATGGCAACCCTCTTGCAATGGATGGCACACAAGTTTGTATCCTCAAATAGCCCCACCAAATATGCTTCTACTGCCTCTGAAAAGCTAGCACAACATGACTATGGCAACGCAAATCAGTCTGCAAGAAAACCATCACAAAAAATATCAAACAAATCAAGCAAATAAAAATTATAACTTGAATTGTTTTGCAGCTTGTGCACATAAATTGAAAAAAAGTCATTCCCATCCACACACATTCATCAACGAGACCTGTTCTACAAAATATTCATATTTTTAATCATGTATTTTCAGAAATTATCAACTCCTCAACCAGTCCAATTGATCATATACAAGCATGTTGAATTAATAAATGGCATGAATGTCTAAAAGATATAGTTCAATGATAGTGTAATCCAAACAATCGATCAAAAGCAACCCTCTCACCACAATAAAGACTAGCTAACGTCAAGATAGCAGAGCAAAAGTCCATCATGACAACCAATGTTAATTAACCAGACATCCACTCCGAGAGATTGATGAGTATGCGATTTCTAGGAAGGTGAATGCCTTAGAGTTGCACCATCAACAAGCTCTGCCTCTTAAAGTAAGACAAAATGGACTTTTAGGTTGCCTAAGACAAGATTAGACCTATAATATCTCCATACAACCTTAACAAACAATCATAAAATACATGATATTTTAACGCAGTGTAGCAATGCCTTCAATAAAAAATTCAGCATTGTGATACCCATACAAAAAGGTGTCTATGAAACACATAAAATTGTGAGTGTGGCAAAGCATGCATTCCTCAACCCTTGTATGATGTTTTCCATAAAAATTTCAGGTACAATGCAAAACCACACTCACTCAAACACAAAAAGAAAGTATATGAAGGAAACAAATTATCAAGCAGCTATTCAGTATTAACCTTACCAGGCAGAGGGAAACACAGCTTCCAGCAATACCAAGGACAGATCTGTGCCCTGATCTGAAGGCATCCAACCCAAGTAAAAGTGTGACAATTAATCAGCAACAAGGTTTCCACAAGAAACATAATAACTCCAGATTTTTTGGGTAACTAAATCTATTCTCTGTCAACCAGTGTGTGTAATGCCCTGCCAGAAAACCTAAAGGAAAACAATACAACTAGGCAACTAAAAGGTGTAATAAATTTTTTTTTTAAAAACAAATGCATAATCATATCAATAGCACGTTTAACGACACAGCGGAAGACTAACACATGATTTCCTAAGGGTTACCAACGAAGATTAATTCGTAGATTATATTAACACTATGGTTAATCCAGTTGTACAGCTAATTAGGAAAAATAAATGTTTAAGATAAAATCTACACATACATCTAAATTCCATAATGAAAGAATCAAGTACTCCAATGCATTCATTTCTCATAGATCATATATACAAAAGATTAAGGCAACTGATTAACAAACATTCCAATGATTCCCTTTTACAATATCCATAAATACATGGTTACCACAAATACCACGGATTACAAAGTTACAATATAAAGGTTACATAAAAGTTGATACAATGATCACAAGGTCTCAACTGAACAATGATCACGAACATGAGCTGGTACATGAATCACGAACCAAGAATACACCAGCGAAGCCCTTCCTCGCCTGAAGATACATTCCAGAACATCCGATGGGAAGTGACACTACCACCCGACCATGTGATCCCGAACTGGAACCACCCCACCGTGCTAGGGAATAGTAGAAAACCCTCAAGCAAACAAAGTAAGACAAGTACAGAACGACTACAAGACTCTGCAAACATCCATGTGACTCAACTCACAAACACTAGTGACTCTAAGGAGAGAGTGTCATCGCAGAGCTTAAAATGGATACCATGGTACAACCTCCTACGTCCCGGTTCTCTGTCCTGGTAGCCTCTCCCGGCTTCCGGCTCCAACTAAGTCTCATGCGGACCCTACCAATCCTTTCATGAAGACAAGGTGGTAAGTTTGCCATTCCAAGCCTTCTCATAACATTATGAGCCCTGTACAAGCACTACACCTATGCACGAGGTACATTATCTTAACTAATATTTATTCTAACCACCCCCTCACTTTTTATCTGACTTCCAACGGGTTATCCTGTCATCCACTTTGGGCACGACCCCCGCTCAAAAGCCACTCTCTCTCTCATAGGACACTACAGGAAAGGTCTCTCTATGAGAACTCTATGGCGAAATAGACAACCATACCTAATCTTGACAAACCACAGGTGAAGGATACACAATCACTAACCAAAGATTGACCATTTGGACAAAACACACAATGGCTCACATCAATAAGGTTATACATCAACACCTAACCAAGGAAATATAATAACATAGGACACAATGACAACTCAACTAGAATTGCAACGGAATTTAGACTTGACTGCAAACACCATTTAAACAAGATCCTAATACAGGCAATCTTTTCTTAAAACAACAAAATGCATAAATAACTTGCAATTTAAGATTTCCAGAAAATAAGAATTACAACTATATTAATACGAATAATAAATGTTGTCATTTTATTGTAAAAAGAGATAAATGAACCAGGACACAGAAATGCAGAACTTAGACGATATAAACTCGGAATTTTAAACCTTAAGATATGTCAATATTTCTTAGCGAAAAGAAACATATTTGCAACGTTACGTCTCCCGTAATTCTATCATGCTCCCTAACAACTAACCTTATACTAATCTGCCTTATTAACTATTATAGGGAAACAATATTTTACTATGGTAACATTAGATAGTTTTGAAATCCACTTCATTCAAGTTTATAACATAAGTTAGGGTCAAAATAAATATATATATATGTCATCATATGAATCTTACAAGAAAAACATAATATTCAACTCAACTTATAATAGAAAGGATGACATCTTTATTTCTTGATAATAGTAGTGATATAACACATTACATCACTTTTCTGGAGGAGACAGGGGGGTGGATTCTTCAGACTCACTAGGACTTAAAGGAGTATAACCTTCAAATTCACTGTCACTCAGAGGGGTATATCCCTTATAGATTCATTATCGCTTAGAGGAATATATTCCTTAGACGTATCAGAACTTATGACAATTGGCCTTATTGGTGAGTGCTCTAGCTCAGGCTCTTTTTCCTTTACAGTAGTAGTCTTTTTTTGTAAGACATTCAGTAGGGTCTTTTCCTATCACATCACTTTCTTCAGGAGCTGAGTTCACTTTGGAAGGAACATTATCCAAAACAGGTTTGACAGACGTTAGAGAATCCTTCTTGACTCTCAGATAATGGGCATACCCAGCTACAAACTTTCGAGCTGTCTGTTTGATACGCACCATCTCTGTAATGATTCAACATTAAGCTATTACTCTCCAAATTCTTCTAACGAAGTGACTATTAAGTCCTAAAACCTAGGCTATGATACACAAGCATGAGTTTTCTTTCATAAAGACAAAAGGTGTGCTACCACGTTCTTTAATTGAAATATAACTAATCATTTAGACAAATTTCACTATTATAGCAATTAACTTAATTACATCTATTACTCTATGATTTTTCATTCATCCACTCCAAACAATTAATAATACCTTTCAATAACAATGATATAAGCAATATCATATAAATAATCATAAGCTATATCTAAAACTTCCAGTTTCACACTTCCTTAAATAATAACCCAAAACTAAAAGAAAATCCGACTTCTTTGTGAGCTTGACTAGTTGAGAAACTTCTGATGCTCTTCCACCAACCAGAACTATGCCTTGTTTGCAAATCTCTCTCTCCAATCTATCCTTCTTTCCTCACTCTTTTTCTTCCTAAACTGTCCTTTCCATTCTCTCTACTCTCTCTTGTCGTTCTTCTTATTTTGTTTCCTCTTATCTTCCTCTCCTCTATTCAATTCTTCTCTTCACGAATCTATCGTCCTTCCTTGCTTGCGAATGAAAAAGTGTCCTCTCTTCCTATCTCCCTCCTCTATTTATCTTAATATTTCATATGATTTCTCCTTATTCAAAGGCTCGGAGATTGTAATTGTTTACGAGTCTATTACTTTTAACTCTTCTTACTTTTCCCACATCTACAATAGATGACATTCTTTGATGCATTTATTGCTATTATCGTGCAAGATTTAACTATTCATTTGTTTCCTATCGCTGACTATCCTAGGCTCTTGGTACTATGTGTATGTTATCATATTATTTACTGCAGTTTATTTGCATCTTTTTCTGCTGTTTATGCCACCGCTGAGTGTCTTCTTCTACGCATGTCGATCAATATATCAGTGGGTTTAACTATGACTGGTATTAAATCCCTGCCACCATATCGGGTATGTGGCTGCTACGTAATTTAGCATACTACTTACTGCAGTTATATGCCACAGATCGTGGATTATATAGCAGTCGACATCTATCTTTGCGGAATGAGGGAGTTGTCATGGGCGAGTTTAATGCTCACGCTGCCAAAACTATCCATGGTCTCCACGTTACCTGTTGACCAATTCTTAATTGGCAGTTTATGTATCCTGCACGTGGTTTATGCTTTGGTAGGAGCGGTCGATGTCTATTGCATCGTAGAGTATGTTTCATCGCAAGGGAGGAGTGGTTGGTGTTCATTGCAACATGGTGCAACTTATTTAAATGGGAGGAGAGGTGGTAATCGATGGTGTTTCCCTTAAAACGACTTACCTTTAGTTTACCTCCCACTGCATTCGGCCTACAACGTGGAGTATGAAATATATTAAAAAGGGAGGAGGGTGGTCGGTGGTAATACCGACCCCTCCCTTTTATTAAGGGGGGTTTATCATTTAGTTCGCTTAAAACTTAAACTTCACTTGCCACTTTATTTAATTTGTTTTATTTTCATTTTCATTTTTTTATTATATTTTTAATATATAGTTAATGACCTTTCATTAATATTTATATATATTTAAACATTAATCTTGTTTAAAATATTCTTTAATAACCATTTTCTATAATTAAATATCTATGTAAATATATATTTTGGCTTTTCATTAAAACAATATTTATATAAAATTTGTAAAACAAGCATCAATAAAATTATACTTTCTTATACAAAAGACAATAATCATTCGATATAAGGTATGTTGAATCGTAGAATCCAAATCATTCAACATATCATAAATCACATTAAAATATAATTAGTCATATACTATATTCACCTTTGAATATATATATATATATATATATATATATATATATAAGTTTATAATCTATTCCTAATATTTAAAATACGTACAACTATAGTATAGTTCCGAAAATTCACCTACTTCTACACGAAGGACGTTAAATCATAGTCACTACTTAATTCACATTATTAACAATTTTTCACCCTTCATAGACAAATAAAACATAACATGCAATAATTAAAATCATTAAACACACAAACTGAGTAAAACTCAAACAAATACTCATATATATTCAATGGTTGGTTTTCGGAACTATACTATAGTTGTACGTATTTTAAATATTAGGAATTGATTATAAACTTATATATATATATATATATATATATATATATATATCAAAGAAACGAAAATCGCCCGAAATCGCCCAAACTCGGCGAGTCCGAGTCCGAGTCAGGCCAAACGAGTCCCAGGGGCTCGGACTCGGACTCGGACTCGACCGAGTCTGGAGAGTAAACTCGCCAGACTCGCCGAGTCCTGAGCCCCAGACTCGGCTACTGGCTGGGTTAATAAAATGACAAAAAAAAACATTTTAAAAAGTAATAAGTTTTTTTGGAAGGGCGAAATTTGACATTTTGGTCTCTCCGTCAGGATTATTTTATGGAATATAACATTTAAGTATAAGTGACATTTCCTTATATCTTTCTTCTTTCTTATACTTTAAGTTATATTCCATATATACTGTCAGGATGTTTGAGAGTGGTTTCGGGCCTCCAGGAGTTATATTGCAAAATCTAGTTTTTGGAGGATTCTTCAGTTTTCCAGACTTAGTCAAATTTCAGGATCAGGACATTCCAGACTTAGCCAAATTTCAGGGCATTTGAAGATCAGGATGACATTCCAGACTTTATCACTCACCAACTTGACCTAGCTTGGACCTTCAAGAATGATACTCACCAAGCAAGACCCAATTAGCAACAAGTGCAAAACCAGGCCCTAAGGAAGACTCTCAAAGAAACCCTAATTCAGACTTGTAATAAGTTTTTTTGGCCTCGCAGGGCGCTGCCCCTCGACCTCGCCCTGTATCGCGACAGGAAGCGCGCAAGGGGCGCTGCCCCTTGACCCCACCTTGGGGGCGCTGCCCCCAAACCCCCGTCGAAAAATATGGGGGAAACTGTGTCGATAGAAGTAGAAAATTTAACCTCCGAGTCTGACATTGATTGGATCGACCAGGTAGATATAGAGGTTGAGACTGTAGCCATGGCAGAGGAGGAGCGGAGAGCACGAGCACAGACAGGAGATTCAGAGGCAGATAGTGACACGGATGTTCCTAATGTTGGTGAGCATGGCATGGTGTCACGGGGAGCGGCTATGGCAGTCGAATCATCCAGGAACTACCTTAGACGCCTTCACAGGGGGCTGGGGCCGGATGGTGCAGGCTCCTCTGAGCCATAGACTTGTAGTTGTATTTACCTTTGGTATTTGTATGAAACATTTGATGATGATCATATGATGACATGGATTTTTTATTCCATGAGTTTTGTAATATTGTATACATTTGACAATATTTATATATCTATGTTTGTTATTTTCTTCAGCTACAATTTGCGTTTATGCTTATGTGATTGATGTATACTTGTGTATGTAATCAAATGAGCCGAGTTTGATGATGTTATTGTGTCTTTAAGGTGTATTCAATAAAGGGTGCATGAAACAAGTTTTAGATCTTAAAAAATCTCTAAATTTTTTGAGTTTTTCACTTTCCCGAGTCCAGCCGAGTCTGGAGCCGAGTCTGACGCCGAGTCCCGAGTCCGAGTCCGATTTGGCCTTGCCGAGTCCGAGCCGAGTCCGAGTTTCGTTTCTTTGATATATATATTCGAAGGTAAATATAGTATATGACTAATTATATTTTAATGTGATTTATGATAAGTTGAATAATTTGGATTCTACGACTTAACATACCTTATATCGAATGATTATTGTCTTTTGTCTAAGAAAGTATAATTTTATTAATGCTTGTTTTACAAATTTTATATAAATATTGTTTTAATGAAAAGCCAAAATATATATTTACATATATATTTAATTATAGAAAATGGTTATTAGAGAATTTGTTAAACAAGATTAATGTTTATATATATATATATATATATTAATGAAAGGTCATTAACTATATATTAAAAATATAATTAAAAAAATGAAAATTAAAATAAAACAAATTAAATAAAGTGGCAAGTGAAGTTTAAGTTTTAAGAGAACTAAATGATAAAGAGGGTATATCGACCACCCCCCTTAATAAAAGGGAGGGGTCGGTATTACCACCGACCACCCTCCTCCCTTTTTAAAATATTTCATACTCCACATTGTAGGCCGAATGTGGTGGGAGGTAAACCAAAGGTAAGTCGTTTTAAGGGAAACACCATCGATTACCACCTCTCCTCCCATTTAAATAAGCTGCACCATGTTGCAATGAACATCGACCACTCCTCCCTTGCGATGAAACATACTCTACGATGCAATAGACGACCGCTCCTACCAAAGCATAAACAACGTGCAAGAAACATAAATCGCCAATTAAGAATTGGTCAACAGGTAACGTGGAGACCATGGATAGTTCAAGCAGCGTGAGCATTAAACTCGCCCATGACAACTCCCTCATTCCGTAAAGATAGACGTCGACTGCTATATAATCCACAATCTGTGGTATATAACTGCAGTAAGTAGTATGCTAAATCACGTTGCAGCCACATACCCAATATGGTGGCAGGGATTTAATACCAGTCATAGTTAAACCCACCGATATATTGATCGACATTCGTAGAAGAAGACACTCAGCGGTGGCATAAACAGCAGAAAAAGATGCAAATAAACTGCAGTAAATAATATGATAACATACACATAGTGCCAAGAGCCTAGGATAGTCAACGATAGGAAACCAATGAATAGTTAAATCTTGCACGATAATAGCAGTAAATGCATCAAAGAATGTCATCTCTTGTAGACATGGGAAAAGTAAGGAGTTAAAAGTAATTGACTCCTAAACAATTACAATCTCCGAGCCTTTGAATAAGGAGAAATCATACGAAATATTAAGATAAATAGAGGAGGGAGATAGGAAGAGAGGACACTTTTTCATTCGCAAGCAAGGAAGGACGATAGATTCGTGAAAGAAGAATTGAATAGAGGAGAGGAGGATAAGAGGAAACAAAATAAGAAGAATGACGAGAGAGTAGAGAGAATGGAAAGGACAGTTTAGGAAGAAAAAGAGTGAGTAAAGAAGGATAGATTGGAGAGAGAGATTTGCAAACAAGACATAGTTCTGGTTGGCGGAAGAGCATCAGAAGTTTCTCAACTAGTCAAGCTCACAAAGAGGTCGGATTTTCTTTTAGTTTTGGGTTATTATTTAAGGAAGTGTGAAACTGGAAGTTTTAGATATAGCTTATGATTATTTATATGATATTGCTTATATCATTGTTATTGAAAGGTATTATTAATTGTTTGGAATAGATGAATGAAAAATCATAGAGTAATAGATGTAATTAAGTTAATTGCTATAATAGTGAAATTTGTCTAAATGATTAGTTATATTTCAATTAAAGAACGTGGTAGCACACCTTTTGTCTTTATGAAAGAAAACTCATGCTTGTGTATCATAGCCTAGGTTTTAGGACTTAATAGTCACTTCGTTAAAAGAATTTGGAGAGTAATAGCTTAATGTTGAATCATTACAGAGATGGTGCGTATCAAACAGACAGCTCGAAAGTTTGTAGCTGGGTATGCCCATTATCTGAGAGTCAAGAAGGATTCTCTAACGTCTGTCAAACCTGTTTTGGATAATGTTCCTTCCAAAGTGAACCCAACGCCTGAAGAAAGTGATGTGATAGGAAAAGTCCCTACTGAATGTCTTACAAAAAAAGACTACTACTGTAAAGGAAAAAAAACCTGAGCTAGAGCAGTCACCAATAAGGCCAATTGTCATAAGTTCTGATACATCTAAGGAATATATTCCTCTAAGCGATAATGAATCTAAGGGATATACCCCTCTGAGTGAAAGTGAATTTGAAGGTTATACTCCTTTAAGTCCTAGTGAGTCTGAAGAATCCACCCCCCTGTCTCCTCCAGAAAAGTGATGTAATGTGTTATATCACTACTATTATCAAGAAATAAAGATGTCATCCTTTCTATTATAAGTTGAGTTGAATATTATGTTTTTCTTGTAAGATTCATATGATGACATATATATATTTATTTTGACCCTAACTTATGTTATAAACTTGAATCAAGTGGATTTCAAAACTATCTAATGTTGCCATAGTAAAATATTGTTTCCCTATAATAGTTAATAAGGGAGATTAGTATAAGGTTAGTTGTTAGGGAGCATGATAGAATTACGGAAGATGTAATGTTGCAAATATGTTTCTTTTCACTAAGAGATATTGACATATCTTAAGGTTTAAAATTCTGAGTTTATATCGTCTAAGTTCTGCATATTCTATGTGTCCTGGTTCATTTATCTCTTTTTACAATAAAATGACAACATTTATTATTCGTATTAATATAGTTGTAATTCTTATTTTCTGGAAATCTTAAATTGCAAGTTATTTATGCATTTTGTTGTTTTAAGAAAAGATTGCCTGTATTAGGATCTTGTTTAAATGGTGTTTGCAGTCAAGTCTAAATTCCGTTGTAATTTTGGTTGAATTGTCATTGTGTCCTATGTTATTATATTTCCTTGGTCAAGTGTTGATGTATAACCTTATTGATGTGAGCCATTGTGTGTTTTGTCCAAATGGTCAATCTTTGGTTAGTGATTGTGTATCCTTCACCTGTGGTTTGTCAAGATTAGGTATGGTTGTTTGTTTCGCCATACAGTTCTCGTAGAGAGACCTTTCCTATAGTGTTCTATGAGAGAGAGTGGCTTTCGAGCGGGGGTCGTGCCCGAAGTGGATGACAGGATAACCCGTCGGAAGTCAGATAAAAAGTGATAACCTAATAATTCATTAGGGGGTGGTTAGAATAAATATTAATTAAGATAATGTACCTTGTGCATAGGTGTAGTGCTTGTACAGGGCTCATAATGTTACGAGAAGGCTTGGAATGGCAAACTTACCACCTTGTCTTCATGAAAGGATTGGTAGGGTCCACATGAGACTTAGTTGGAGCCGGAAGCCGAGAGAGGTTACCAAGACAAAGAGCCGGGACCTAGGAGGTTGTACCATGGTATCCATCTTAAGCTATGCGATGACACTCTCTCCTTAGAGTCACTAATGTTTGTGAGTTGAGTCACATGGATGTTTGCGGAGTCTTGTAGTCCTTCTGTACTTGTCTTACTTTGCTTGCTTGAGGGTTTTCTACTATCTCCTAGTACGGTGGGGCGGTTCCATTTCGGGATCACATGGTCGGATGGTAGTGTCACTTCCCATCGGATGTTCTAGAATGTATCTTCAGGTGAGGAAAGGCTTTGCTGGTGTATTCTTGGTTCATGATTCATGTACCAGGTCAAGTTCATGATCATTGTTCAGTTGAGACCTTGTGGTCATTGTATCAACTTTTATGTAACCTTTATATTGTAACTTTATAATCCGTGGTATCTATGGTAACCATGTATTTATGGATATTGTAAAAGGGAATCATTAGAATGTTTGTTAATTCAGTTGCCTTAATCTTTTGTATATATGATCTATGAGAAATGAATGCATTGGAATACTTGATTCTTTCATTATGGAATTTAGATGTATGTGTAGATTTTATTTTAAGCATTCATTTTTCCTAATTAGCTGTACAACTGGATTAACCATAGTGTTAATATAATCTACGAATTAATCTTCGTTGGTAACCCTTAGGAAATTATGTGTTAGTCTTCCGTTGTGTCGTGAAACGTGCTATTGATATGATTATGCACTTGTTCTTTAGAAAAAACATTATTACACCTTTTAGTTGCCTAGTTGTATTGGTTTCCTTTAGGGTTTTTGGCGGGGCATTACAATGTGGGTTGGGTATCTATTTATTTTTTGCGCAATACCCTGCCATAATTGATGAATTCGATTGCTAATTGTTGGTAAAGACTGTTCTAGTTCAACTAGACTCGGAAATTCAGAACTCTTTCAAATATTCTTGCAAACTTTCCTACGGAGTCAATCAGAATTGAGAGTTTATTTAGATCCTGTTAAGGGATATTACAAATATTTGCTCTCAAATTATGCTGCAACAACTATGTTGATAAGACTTTCATTTCCAGTTTTAATGAAGCGCTTAGGAAAATATTTGCTACCTACCAATAGACACAATCTAACTTCAAACTCAACTTTGCTCACAAGCTAGTTTTAAAAAACAATGAAAGTAGAAAAGATTTTAAGATTTTATATAGCTTGAAAAATCCACAGAACTTGACTAAAGTTGGCAAACAATCAATAACACTTGACTAATATTGGTAAGATAATGGCATGGTATGTAAATGTTTTCAATTTTCTATTCAATGAGCAAGATACATAATGTTATTGTATCTTTCGTGTAATTGTCAATTCACTATATAATAAATCTGATTATTATATGGTATGTTGCAGATAGAGAAAGAGCATTAATAAATTTCGGTGATCTTCCAACATTCACCGATCGATATATATACATGCAAATAAAGGAGATCAAGCAATACCTTGACCATTAGACATGACCGATCAAGACATTACTTGATTGCGCCTCTTCAAACCATAATCGTGTTAACCGATTCCAATCGGTGTGTATGCAATTAACAAATAAAACCGATACCAATCGGTATTCTGTGCATTACGATTTGTAACCGATGTTAATCGGTATTTAGGCATTGATTTAAGAACCCGATGTTAATCGGGATTTATATGCATGGTTTTATATATATATATATATATATATATATATATATATATATCGAAGAATACGATCACAGCAAGATCGTATATGTGTGAATATCTACATAAGTTTTGAGTTATCATGCATATGATTATTGGTATAAGAAAAACCGAAAATAATATATTGAAGAGTAATGATAATAATCATCAAACAAAGGAATGGTAACTGAAGTCTTATCATAGTCTATCGATGAGATAGATGATTGAATAAGAGAATTCATTTATCTCTCATTCAATCATTTATCTTACCGAGGCTATCATGTATCAACACTCCCTCTTAGCTAGGGAAGATAAATGAAAGACAACATATCTAGCATCACATTTTTCATGATGGTCAGTATTCCTTATGTAGTCTTATAATCTTCTTCTCTAGGGGACCATATCACCTAGACATGTGACATGAAGTATCATCAATCATATGATACAAGAAATCACATCACCTAAGCACGTGACATGAAGTATCACCTAAACGCGTGATACAAAAGTTCATCACATTAACTTGTGATGACAAGATATCACCTAAGCACGTGATATCAGCATTGCCTAAACACGCAACACTTAAGAATAAGCAAATGAGAATAGTTAAATTCTCAACTTATCCAAGTTGTGGTATGTGCACTAACATTTTATCCAAATGTTTTACCACAACACAATCATGGCACATCCATGGCATCCCAAAGATCCAACATGATAACTGGTTTGAACATCATAAGATCGTCACCTTATAATGTCTACATACAAGTGTTCATTATCTAAGAGATCATCACCTCTTAGACATGAACACAAGGGGTTAAACCCATAAAAGTCCTAACATGACAAAGAAGTTTACACATAAAACATCTTAATAAGTATAGGGGTACAAAGCAAATTAAATTTCAATCATACCAAGAGTTTTTCTAAAGTGCTCAACTTTCACCCTTGAAAGTGGTTTGGTAAGAATATTTGTTGTCTGATCTCCTGTACAAATGTATTCCAACTGGATCACATTCTTGTCTGCCATGTCTCGTACATAATGATATGGAATCTCAATATGTTTGGATCTGTCATGAAACACCGGATTCACTGAAAGTTTTATACAACTTTGGTTGTCGCAATGAATGGTTGTAGGCTTCATTGGTTCACCGAATAACCCCACAAGCAGCTTCTTAAGCCATACTGCCTCTCGAGCAGCCATGGAGGCTGCAATGTATTCGGCCTCAGTGGAACTTTGTGCTACCGATGACTGTTTTCTACTAATCCAGGATATCATGGCTGAACCTAAACTGAAACAGCATCCTGAGGTGTTTTTCCTGTTAGTTACACTTCCAGCCCAATCTGAATCTATGAATCCGTGTAAATCTAGTTCAACTCTCTCATATTTGAGACCAAGTTTTAAGGTACCTTGTAGATATCTCATGATATGTTTTACTGCTACCAGGTGTATCTCCTTTGGTTCACACATAAACTGACTCAAGGCATTGACTGCATAACAGATATCTCGTCTCGTATTTACAAGATACATCAGGGACCCAATCATTTGTCTGTATAGAGTAGGATCTGAGGGTTGTGATTCTGTTGCTGCTTCCTTAAGTTTATGAAGGTTTGTTTCCATTGGAGAGGTCATGGGTCTGCAGTTTAGCATTCCAAATCTCTTCAATATGTCTAGGGTATATTTACCCTGGTTTAGTATAATGCCATCAAAATTCTGTCATACTTCCAAACCTAGGAAGTAATGAAGGAGTCAAAAGTCCTTCGTGTCAAATTCTTTAGCAAGGTCTTTCTTACATTGATCTATGAGGTGATCTTTTCCTATCATTAACAAATCATCAACATAAAAAATCAATATTAGCATCATTCTTTGAGAAGCCTAACCCTGAGAGATAAGTGTCAATTCTTTCATACCAAGCCCTGGGAGCCTGTTTAAGCCCATAAAGAGCTTTCTTGAGTTTACATACATGAGATTCTACATCATGAATCTCAAACCCTTCAGGTTGCTCTAGGTATACTTCTTGTGCAATATCTCCATTAAGAAATGTTGTCTTTACATCCATCTTATGTACTTTCCATCTTTTTGTTGTTGCAATGGCTAAGACTGTTCTTACTAAGGTATATCTGGCTACAGGTGCAAAGGTTTCTTCTTAGTCAATTCCTTCCTTTTGTGAGAACCCTCTGGCTACAAATCTAACCTTGTGTTTCTCAATGCTGCCATCTGCAGCATGTTTGATTTTGAAGAGCCATTAAGAGGTGACAACAGATTTTCCAGCTGGCCTAGGAACAATCTCCCAAACATCATTTTTCATAATGGATTGCTATTCCTCAAACATGGCATTCTTCCATACTTGATGTTTAAGTGCATCTGATACATTAGTAGGTTCAGCTTTTGAAAGATCATTCATGAGGGCAACATAGTTGGTAAGTTTGTTAGGCCTTTTGCTTTCTTTGAAGGTTCCTGAAGGGGCAGCATACTTTTGAGCTTCTTCTACAGTTTTGGTGGCCCATAGTGGTCTTTTCTTGAAATTTTCTCTAGGTGGGTTTTGAGTTTCACCTTCATTTTCCTCAAGACTCTCCCTCTGAAGCTCAGGAGCAGAGTTTTCATCTATGCTAGGGGTAGGGATATAGGCTTCAGGTTCTATTGAGCTTTGGGCTCTTTTGAAGGCTAAGTCTTCTTCAAAGATTACATTCCTACTCAGTTCAATATTCCTCTGACCAAGTATATAGATTCTGTAGGCCTTAGAGGTTTCACTATATCCTACAAGTATTCCCCTTTTTCCAGAAAGCTCTAAATTTAATCTTTTCTCCTTAGGTACATGACTATAGACATGGCACCCAAATATCCTAAGGTGACTGATATTTGGCTTTGTTTTAGTAAAGACTTCCTCAAGGATTTTATCTTCAAGATGGGAGTGAGGACATCTATTTTGCAAATATACAACAGTGCTGGTTGCTTCTGCCCAAAGATTGGTATTTAGATTCTGATCAAGAATCATGGCTTTGGCAGCTTCTACAATTGTCCTATTTTTCCTCTCAGCTACCCCATTTTGTTGAGGATTGTAAAGTATAGTAAGCTCCCTCTTAATCCCAGCATTTTTACAAAAATCTTTAAACAAATCTGAGGTGTATTCCCCCCCATTGTCAGTTCTTAAGGTTTTAATTTTATTTCCTAAGTAGTTTTATGTTAGTGATTTAAATTCCTTAAACCTATTAAAAATCTCTTTTGATTCTTTACATTTCAAAAAGTAGATCCAAGGTTTCATAGAGTAGTCATCAACAAATATTACATAATACAAAAATCCCCCCAAAGAAGGTACGGACATAGGTCCACATACATCAGAATGAACTAACTTTAAAACTTTGCTTGTTTTCCTAATACTATTTTGAAAAACACCCTTAGTATTTTTACCTAGGGTACATCCCTTGCATGCCCCTGAATGATATTGCTTTAACTTAGGTAGACCTGTGACAAGGTTTCCCATTGATGATAAAGCTCTAAAATTCAGGTTGTTAGTTTTAACACTTTCAGATTAATATAAACTCAGAAAACCATAATTTAGTTTCTAACTAAATTGATTAGATGAAAGATTTATAGTTTTCCAAATTTAGGCATAACAAAGAAATGAACAAAATAAGAACAAGACACGGTTACCCTGAGAAAACCTCCTAGGAGGAAAAACCCAGCCAGAAAAGATCCTCAGATCTGATTATGAATTATGTTCATATGAGGGTTACAACACTTATCTCAAGTACTTGAAGGTGTTTGCACTTAGGACTGATAATGGCTTCCACAAAACTGCACTTTCACAAGCATCAAGTAGTCACATCTGCACCTTTAACCCTTCCAACAGCAATCAGGGCTAAACCCTAGGTAATGTATGAAGTCTACTCTTTGATGGATAGCAACCTTATCCCTTAGTTCGCTCTCTTCATTAATGAATTACGCACCTCAACTGGCATGTGTAGTTCGCTGATATGACAAAGATAAATCCCTTTAATTGCAGATGTAGTCTTCATCTTGAATTCACATTGGTAGGCACATATATTTCGCATGGATGGAAAAACTGAATATGAGTGAATGATAGAGTGAAGTTGGAGTTTATTTATATGGGGAATAATAATCTTAATTATGTCGGCTTGCATTATGATTTAATGACTTTAATTTATTTATTTAACTGAAAGCATTAGGATAGGGTTGGCCCAATACATGGTGGCGTGTTGGCTTGAGTGTAGTGTGGGATCTTCATTTGATGTCATGAGGTATAGGGCCCAGCCCTACACGTTGGGGAAGGGGCTGGCCCCCTTGGGCAGATTCCAATGTTGCCCATGGCAATTGGAATCCGCCATCCCTAATTATAATCAACACTCCCTCTTAATTAGGGAGAAAGATAATCTTACAACCAGGTTACAAGATTAGGGCCCAACCCTAAGTAATACATACAATGCTTAAATTGTAATCCGAACTTAGCTGTCAACTTCAAATACTCCTAAGAGAGTATCACAACAAGTATCCCATAGCATCCATCTTGTACTACCTGTGGAAGATCACTTCAAACTTTAACATACACACTTGCAATTCATGAATACATACACAACTTATTCATGCACATCATGGAGTCTTTCCATGCCATCGATCACACATATCCATCATTCATTGTCTTTACCTCAGTCTTCTCCCAAAGAAGAATGTAACACCATAATCTTCCATCTTGCACCCAAGCATAGAGTGGAGATACATAATCATTGCTCTCCATAAGTATAAAATGAAAACATAGTCCTCCATCTTGCACACAAGTAAGAAATGGAATTGACATAATCAGAATATTGTAGTCCTCCATCTTGCACACAAGCATAGAATGGAACTACATAACATAGTCTTCCAGCTCGCACACAAGCATAGACTGGATCCACCTTACATTGCCCGCAGAGGGTGGAGAGGATTTTTTCCTACCATCTTACATTGCCCGCAGAGGATGGTTACAATTACACTTCTGCCTGAGAAGATTACAATACCATCTTACATTGCCCGCAGAGGATGGTTAACAATTACACTTCTCCCTAAGAAGATTACACTACCACCTTACATTGCCCGCAGAGGATGGTTGATACAACACAATGTATCATAGAGGTTGAGACTCCCTCTCAACCAAGGCGGTGTTCTCCACAGCTCCAAATCTATTTCAAGCTTCAAGAGACTTGGTGAAAACATCTGCAACACATGATTGTCCTGCCATAAAACACTAAATTGTCAGGTATCTCTATACAACCCTGATAATAATTCATAACAACATAACAAGAATTTTGAGAAACCACACTGCTTCTCTTGATGCAACACTTGCAACAATGTATTTAGCTTCAGCAATACTCAATGCAACTGAGACTGAAGACTGTCCCTGTAGGTCCAAGAGATCGCAGCGGGTGAATGCTTGAAGTGTTTTCCTTGTCCATAACACTTCTTGACCAATTTGAACCTAAGCAGCTTCAACCTATGATCAATTGTGTCTTGCAAATATCAAAATATGCTTGGCTGCAACAATATGCTTAACTTTGATTAGTTGAAGCACTCACCAATCAACCTGCCACTATTCAAATGAATCTGCAAGATCATAGTTGGCTGCAGACATACTCAACTTCTTCAAGTTAGTTTCCATATAAGTTTACAATCCATAATTCTAACATAACAATAGAAAATTTGACTTATAATAATTTCATTAGATCCTTGCCACACTTCTAACCTAAAAGTAGCGCATTTTAGGTTTAGATCTTCCATCTCAATTCTAAGCTAATTCTTTCTTATATTAAATGAGACTATCTTTATCAGTCAGAGTTAGGTCATCCACATAAGGAATCAAAATTAGCATTTCAAATACTTTAAGGAACAGGTTAAAATCTTTACAAAACCCTAGGCTTATCAAGTACTCTTTCATACCAAGAGTTTTATTGAAGTTCATAGAGCTCCCTCTTAATCCTCAATATCATACTGATAGCCAGGGATCATAGATCATAAGTATTCATAAACAAGGATGAGAAATGCCAACTTCACCTTTTATGAATTGGACCCATGGCTCAATTATGATCAGGACATATCCTCAACCTTCTTCTAAATGAGTGTGAAGATACTTATGCCTTATTTCAAAGCTTCCTCTGAAGCCACATCAATCCAAGCTTATGGATTTCTAATGTCAGTATGGCCTTGGCCCTCGACATACATCACCTACTATATGAAGTTATATAAAAATGACCTTGGGTGAGGATCACAACATTTATAATAAGTTAGATGTATCCCTTTAACAATATAACCAATGATACATGGAATGTTGAGACAATACTTATGTGACACAAATTAAAGGAGCCAGCCAGTAACACACAACCTTGAAAACTTGTACATCACCATACAGGTTATAACAAAAATCTAATTTTCATAAAGAAACTCAAAATGGTTAAGTCATGAACATTTTCTGCCTCACCAGGGTTTCCACAGATTTGAGAGTACATGCATACAACCATTAGTATGACCTAATAGAGTCTACAATTAGCTCACAAAAGTACGATAGTTATCAACTAGAATAATTCTAATTCAGCAATTGAGGATGTAGTGTATATTATTAATTTCCATAATACTTCACACTTCATGATAGCAAATACTCAACTGAAAAATCATTTTTCAAAAACTCAATGAGATCATAGGTGAGGAAGTACTACTAGAATGTTTACAAGGAAAGTGAGGTATACTTACCAATGAAGATACTAACCAAGAAATGATAGTGACAGCCTATACTTTCATGAATCAATAGCAATTAGTAAGCTGCAGTATATATAATCAAAATAATTTTAATAAAGGATTTCAGATCAAACCTCTAGATATCCAACAGCAAATACATCAAAGGAATTAATCTTCGGATCAAGCATTGTGAACAATAAATTCCTAGCTCACTTATTTATGATATTTATTTAATAAATACTTCATTTACTCAATTAGCAGCGATACTTATGCAACTGGCTTATTTTTCCTTACACACATAGATAAAGACATAAACAAATTAAACGAAGATCAAAACAGAGAGGAAATATTCAAGTTCGCAATGTCTTTACAAATATATGAAGTTCAACTTTTCTTCTTTGTTTTGATCTCACTCATTGGAACAATTTAAGCACTAGAAATTGAATGTGGGCATACATTCCATATTTAATTTTAGTATTTAATTGATCAGGCACGTACACAAAATTTCCCTTACTAGTTTTAGGCATGTTTTAACCATAATTAATCTATTTCAAAATACTTATGACTTCAACTAAATTGATTAGAAGACAAAATCTATCTTAACATGAATCAAATTTGTGATATTCCATAGTTCAATTAGTTTTCTTAATGCAAGTGTCAACCTACGTTACTACTTCAGTTCTAAGGAAGAAGGGAATATCTATGTTACCAAAGCGCTCAGAGACCAAAATACAATAGGTTCCCTCAAAGTTTACGGGACGCTGATCCTTATCCTATCTTGGGAATCATCTTATTGATTGGATTTAGACTGCCCCTCTTTGAAACAACTCCATTCCCAACTTTCTTAAATACTAACAATAGTAACAAGCATTAGGCTATAAGTATACTAACTTGTCATGTATTAAGAATACATATGAAATTAAGTACAATAGTCATACATAATGCAATGCAGAATAACATTATCAAGTATCATATATTAAGCCTACATATTAAGCACATCCCCATGCATACCACCTAGAACAAAGATGTTACTGCCTGTAACTTAATAACAGTTCTGATCCGATCTGATTCGAGGTGATATCACTGGATGCTTTGATTCCTTTCCTTTATGTCTCTCGATATGAGGGAGAGGTAATGACTCCTCATCATGTATGCTCTTTGGCAAGAGACACGCCCTTTCACCATTAGCACCTTTTGAAAGAGTGCAACTCTTCATTATTTCTGCCCTATGAAAGGGACACAACCTTTCACAATCAGATCTGCAACTCTTATTTAAATCAGATCTTAACCACTACATAAAGTTGCAGCCCAAACAAAATAATAATCCCTTAACAACAACCTTGATTAACCAAGCATCCTCTTATAATATTCGGTTTAACAAGGACTAAATAAAAGATTCATTCATTTAACATTTAATGTTTTCATTGACACCAAAGTCATCTTATTGAGAGATCCTTATATTTACTAACTGTTGTGACCATTTCACACATCGCCCCATTGCAAATGGGGACCCCTACTTTTTGCTTTTTAGAGTTTGTTTTTAGGTCTTTTAGGGTTTTGTCTGTTAGCCTTTGCATTTTGAGTGTTGCCAAGGGGATCACCTGGATAGCAGGTCCTGCTGGAGTGATGTCCTTATCCTGAAATTTGCCTAAGTCTGGAAAGTCTTGATCCTGAAATTTGGCTAAGTCTGGAATATCCTGATCCTAAAATTTGACTAAGTCTGGAAACTGAAAAACCTCCAAAAACTAGATTTTGCAATATAACTCCTGGAGGTTTGAAACCACTCTCAAACATCCTGAAAGTATATATGGAATATAACTTAAAGTATAAACTTATACTTAAATGTTATATTCCATAAAATTATCCTGACAGAGAGTTCAAAAAGTCAAGTTTCGCTCCTGACCCTCAAAGAAGGCCCACAGCGAAAAATCGCTCCTGACCCTCAGAGAGGGTCCACAGCGAGATTTTGATTTCCTTCGTTTTGCAATGAAAAGAGACCAAGTTTTGATCATGAAGGGGAAATGAAGGACTTTCTCCACCCGCCTGAAGAAGTTTGGACTTGAAATGATGAAGGACCTTGTTGAAAACAGAAAAATCGCTCCTAACCCTCAGAGAGGGCCCACAGCGAGAAATCTCATAGGGGTCATTGCTAGCCTTATTTGGTCGATTTGAGATGTCAAAAGCTTGGTGAAGGATAGAATGAGCATAATGAGGTATCTAGACTTGATCAAAGATGATAAATTGAAGGAGTTTTGCCCAAGAAAGGAAAAATCGCTCCTGACCCTCAGAGAGGGCCCATAGCGATTTTCTTTGTGTGCACATTTTTGGACCTTTCTTGGACATGAATTTTTATTCATAGCAAAGAACAAGATGATATCTCCCTTGGCAAAGTGATTTTTAGATGAAAAGTGAAACATTTTGGTCCAGTTAGCAAAAATCGCTCCTAACCCTCAGAGAGGGTCCATAGCGAGATTTTCAAATATGCATTATTCTTGCAAGATCAAAGTGATTTTATGATTGGAAGGGATGAAGGAAAGCATGTTCTATCCGTTGAATATAATTTGGAGGATCAACACAAGAGGAAATCAACCCAAAATGAAAAAATCGCTCCTGACCCTCACTGAAGGCCCACAGCAAAAAATCGCTCCTAACCCTCAGAGAGGGCCCACAACGAAAAACCTAATATGAGAACTTTTCATCCAAGTTTGAGGAAAGACAAGTCTAGACATAGGTTTGAAACAACGTTTAAATTGCCTTGAAGTGAAAAGAGATTGTTGAGAGTTAGTATTTTGAAAGCAATTACAAAAATTGTTACGAACCCTCAGAGAAGGCCCATAGCGATTTTCCAATTTTCTCTCCTTTGTTTGAAGAATTGAGACAAAATCTTGCTTGGACAGGAGGAGAACGTGATGTGTTATGCCTTGGAGGTGATTTGAAGATTAAAAGATAGAGGAATTTGCCTAAAACCAAAAAGTCGCTCCTGACCCTCACTGAAGGTCCACAGAGAGATTTTCAAAAAATGCATGTTTTCTTCAAAATGGTGCTAAGGCAAGGTTAGGATAAGGAGAAGGGACCTCCAAAAACATGATGAATATTGTTTTGCCTTTGAAACTTGATGATTTTTGTCAGAAAATAAAAAAATTGCTCTTGACCCTCAGAGAGGGCCCACAGCGAAAAATCGCTCCTAACCCTCAAAGAGGGCCCAGAGCAAAATTATTGAAAATCCTCATTTTACCTTGCAACAACAAAGCGAATTTGGATGGAGTAGATAAAGGAAGGATGTTGCTTAATGACGAATGAAGTTTCAATGAAAAATGATGAAGAGTCGAGCCTAAAATCAAAAACTCGCTCCGGACCCCAGAGAGGGCCCATAGCGATTTTTCAGGATCCTCTCATTTGTTTGAGGAATTGAGACCAGATCTTGTGTGGATAGGAAGAAGAGATGATATTTTATGTCTTGGAAGCAATTTGGAATCCAAAAGATGAAGGATTAAGAGCAAGATTGAAAAATCGCTCCTGACCTTCACTGAAGGTCCAGGGCGAAATTGGTGATATCCTTCATTTTTACATTGTTGAGCGTTGATATTCCTTAAAATTCACCAAGTTGCTAACTTTGAGGCCTTTGGAAAGGCTAAATCAAATTCGCATTAAATTAAAGGCATTTTAATGTAATAAATTAATTTTTAGGCCTTGAAATAATCAAAAATCCACTTTGGAGGCATTAAAATTAATTTTCAAATTTTCAATGAAGGTGAGCGCTCAAATACATTTATTTGCTTTTACAAGCAAGTCGGCCTTCTTTTGAGGGGGATTTTATTTCATTTTCATTTCCCTTTTGGCAAGTCGGCCTTGGAGGGAATCAAGGTGAGCGCTCTATATATGGGTGATGCTTTGTTCAAGTTTAATCATTCATTCATCCTTTCCTAAGTGCGAAATTGGAGAGCTATTTGAGGAGCCAAATCCAGAGGTTGAAGTGCGAGTTGGAGGAGCGAAATCTAGCTAGAGTGGAGCGAATTTCTACTAAGTGTTGAAGATCAAAGAGGGTGGAGTCTATTCTTTTGAAGTTAGAGGAGGCGCAATTCATCCAAGGGAGAATTTTGATTTAAATTTTGCCTAGCAAAATCCATTTTTTGCATCATTTCTTAGAGTTTAATACTCAAGAGGAGGTATGGCAAAATCATCTTGACACCCTTGTTTAAGGTTTGATTTTTGGACATTTGTTTTGGAAAATCTAAGTATTGCATGGTTAATTAGGAAATGATAACTCAAGATTTATCATGAAGTTTCCTAATTAAAATCTTAAATCTTCCTTTTAAGTTTAATTTCTACACTTCAAGATATATTACTAATTGTGAAATGTTGTGTAGGTATCAAGATGGCGATTCCAAAGCTCGGAGGATCTACAAGTCGGCAGGTTCTCATCAAAGAAGATCAAGCAAGGACAAGAGCGACCTCCTCCAGTCTAGCATCGACAAGGACGGCCTTCTTCGGTCAAGCATCATCAGGAATAACTTCTTCCAATCCAGCATTCCAAGGCGAGGTACATCATCATCCTACACATCAAAGACAAAAGAAGTTAGAGCAAGGGTTCGTTGAAGAAGCATATAGTTTCAGAAGAGTTAATTAAAGCTAGCTTCTCAGCAACATCGAGTTGGCATCAACCAAGTGTCAGATGAGGTGGCATCCCAGTCATCACTCCTCCAATCGGATAGGTCCACCTCAGCGTGTGCAGATTCAATGTACCTAACTCATGGGAGGTGGCACAAACTTCGATGTACCTACCCCAGCTATCCATTGGTCAAATTTTTCAGAGAAGACACGTGTCCAATTAATACAATTTTATCATTGGTCAAGCATTAAATGTTATGTAATGGTTGTAACAAACCCTAATTGGGGTTTTCATTATTGAATCTTGGCCATTGATCTTGGCCATCGAATTGTATTATGGGCACTATATAAGCCCCGGCTCTTCATTTTGTAAAGGCATATAGAAAGGAGTGAGTAGATAGAGAGTAGTGAGAAGGTGAATAGTCAATTGATAGAGTAGCAATTAGAGTAGAATAGGAGGACAAGGCAAGAAATTGTTGCCATTGATTGTAAACAAACTCCATTTTCATTGAAGTAATGGTGAAGTGTGTCGTTTCTTGCAATATGCATGGTTTCTTGTTGAATCTTCAATTCTAGATGGTAGATGATTAGATCGAATGAAGAAAATTGTTGAATGCACCTGTGTGGAATCTATCTAATCCAAACCACTAGCCTCTTGCTGATGGTAAGTGCGCCTTGTGTGGTCAACTGGAATGAAATGAGCTTAATCATAAGTCGTTACACGTCTATTGTTTCATGCATTTTCTTGAATGGTGATCATTGTCAGATGGTGTACCATTTAAACATATTGGAAGCATCCCTTAGAAGATCGCACTGAGTTGGTGTTGAATTGTTCAGCCTGATGGTGAGACCCAGCCCAGTAGGAATCCACCTAGTCATTCATCCATCTTCTCACATTCTAGGTAGTAGAGTAGACTTCCTAAACCTTGCATCTTTTGCCATTTGTTTGTCTTCCAGTTAGTTAGTAGGACTTGTGATACCAACAAATCAGACGTTCAGGTCATTGAGTGTAAGTGATTCCAGCAAATCACATCATACCACAGAGAGCTTATCCACACGTAGAGATCCTACAGAAAAGAACCTTGAAGTCATCCCGATTGATCCTTTTCGCGACATCTTCAGCATTCTGAGCTCAAGAGAGGATAAGATACTTCGGTATTTTATTCTGTGTTCGCATGTGCATAAAAAACACGTCAACACTAACCTACCACCAAAGAAGGAAGGAACAAGAGACTGAAATTACATGATTAAATCTGGCAGCAAAATTGAGATTCCCATCAAGCCTATCTTCAACTTTCAGCCCCATTGACCTGACCTGTGAATGAGACAAAATTTGGAAATAAAGGAGTCCTAAAATCTGAAAGTTGATCTAGCCTATAGCTCTGATACCATGTTAGTTTTAACACTTTCAGATTAATATAAACTCAGAAAACCAGAATTTAGTTTCTAACTAAATCGATTAGATGAAAGATTTATAGTTTTCCAGATTTAGGCATAAAAAAGAAATGAACAAAATAAGAACAAGACACGGTTACCCTGGGAAAACCTCCTAGGAGGAAAAACCTAGCCAGAAAAGATCCTCAGATCTGATTATGAATTATGTTCATATGAGGGTTACAACACTTATCTCAAGTACTTGAAGGTGTTTGTACTTAGGACTGATAATGTCTTCCACAAAACTGCACTTTCACAAGCATCAAGTAGTCACATCTGCACCTTTAACCCTTCCAACAGCAATCAGGTCCAAACCCTAGGTAATGTATGAAGTCTGCTCTGATGGACAGCAACCTTATCCCTTAGTTCGCTCTCTTCATTAATGAATTACA
Source organism: Cryptomeria japonica (assembly GCF_030272615.1). Lineage (NCBI taxonomy): Eukaryota > Viridiplantae > Streptophyta > Pinopsida > Cupressales > Cupressaceae > Cryptomeria > Cryptomeria japonica. The sequence goes on along the minus strand of NC_081407.1, from coordinate 348,141,518 downwards.
CACCTCAACTGGCATGTGTAGTTCGCTGATATGACAGGGGTAAATCCCTTTAATTGCAGATGTAGTCTTCCTCTTGAATTCGCATTGGTAGGCACATATATTTTGCATGGATGGAAAAACTGAATATGAGTGAATGATAGAGTGAAGTTGGAGTTTATTTATATGGGGAATAATAATCTTAATTATGTCGGCTTGCATTATAATTTAATGACTTTAATTTATTTATTTAACCGAAAGCATTAGGATAGGGTTGGCCCAATACATGGTGGCGTGTTGGCTTGAGTGTAGCAAGGGATGTTCATTTGATGTCGTGAGGTATAGGGCCCAGCCCTACACGTTGGGGAAGGGGCTAGCCCCCTTGGGCGGATCCCAATGTTGCCCATGGCAATTGGAATCCGCCATCCCTAATTATAATCAACAGAGGTGACCTAATCTTCTATGCCAAACTTCATTAGCATTTGTAGCTTCATGGATTAGCGCTAGGTTGGGCTTTGTGCACAGCCCATACAAGTAGCATTGCCTTTGACCAATGGTTTTAGGTTTCTTGATAGATGAATTCTTTGGCCAAGCCAACACTCTGTTGTCCATAAAGGTCACTTTGTACCCATTATCCTCTAGTGCTGATATAGAGACTAGATTTCTCTTGATGCCTGGGACATATAGTACTCCTTTAAGTTGCAATGATGCGCCTGACTTCAGTTTGATGGTGTAGTTTCCAACTCCTTTGACTGGATGTGTGGAGTCATCTCCGATAGTCACTTCCTCATCATTCTCCTCTATCATGGAGTCTAGCACTTCTCTAAACCCTGTAATGTGTCTGGATGAGCCACTGTCGATCACCCAGGAGTTAACCTTGTTTGATGCTTGATTTATAAGTGCTGAGTAGAGTACATACTTCTCGGAGTCATCTTCCCCTTTAGATTTTCCTGCTTTGGCAAATGTGGCTTGTTGTTTGGCTCTTTCCGGACATTGAGCAACATAGTGTCCGAATTCGTCACATCTGTAACATTGGATATGAGAGAGATCCTTCTGGGAGATATTCTTGCCTTGACGACCTTTCCTTTTCCTAAATTGTTTCTTCTTGCTTTTCTTATTGGAGTTTGTATTTAGGACTTGGAGATCTTCATCTATATTATTTTGTTTGATCCCTTTCTTATTTAAGCTTGATTCTTCTTGGGAGACAGTCTGCCCTTAACCTTTCAAACTTTGAAAATTTAACCCTTGCACTGATGCCTTGGACGAATGTTTCCCATATACTAGGCAACCCATCTAGAGCAATGAGTGTTAATTCTTTGCTTTGGATCTCATATCCAAGGGTTGCTAGCTCATCCCTTAGGGTTGATATCCGCATGAAGTAGGCATTGACTGACTCCACTTTGATCATAGCTATATGATTTATTTCTCTCTTTAAAGCCAAGGTTCTACTTGCATTGGATATCTCAAATGCATCTTCAAGTGCTTTGAACATGTTGTAAGCCATTTCATGTTTCCTTATGATAGGCATAATATTATTCCTCACCCCATCAACTATGATTTTGATGGCCTTTTCATTTCCCTCTATCCATGTTGCTTTGTCAGGTTCAGTCTCAGGTTCTGTGGTTTCAGCTTTTACAAGTGATTCAACTTTATTTTCTCTTAGAATCATCTTGATTCTGGACTTCCATGCTGAGAAATCATCGCCTCCTCCGAGTCTATCTTCGAATCTGATAGTGCTTGCCATTTGGAGAAATGTGATGTTGGATATACTCTTGACTTAAATTTAACACAAAATTGAAAAGCCGCAAGTTCAATTTTAACTTGGCTCTGATACCATGTAAATGTTTTCAATTTTCTATTCAATGAGCAAGATATATAATGTTATTGTATCTTTCATGTAATTGTCAATTCACTGTATAATAAATCTGATTATTATATGGTATGTTGAAGACGGAGAAAGAGCATTAATAAATTTCAATGATCTTCCAACATTCACCGATCAATATATATACATGCAAATAAAGGAGATCAAGCAATACCTTGACCGGTCATGTCTATTAGACATGACCGATCCAGATATTACTTGATCGCACCTCTTCAAACCATAATCGTGTTAACCGATTCCAATCGGTGTGTATGCAATTAACAAATAAAACAGATACCAATCGGTATTCTGTGCATTACGATTTGTAACCAATGTTAATCGGTATTTAGGCATTGGTTTAAGAACCCAATGTTAATCGGGATTTATATGCAAGGTTATATATGTATAAATCAAAGAATACAATCACAGCAAGATCGTATATATCTGAATATCTACGTAAATTTTTAGTTATCATGCATATGATTATTGGTATAAGAAAAATCGAAAATAACATATCGAAGAGTAATTATAATAATCATCAGACAAAGGAATGATAACTGAAGTCTTATCATAGTCTATCGATGAGATAGATGATAGAATGAGAGACTTCATTTATCTCTCATTCAATCATTTATCTTACCAGGGCTATCATGTATCAACATGGTAAACATTCAAAAACATATAAAACTTAAAATATTCTATATGTTTTTTATATCTCCAATTTTTCATTGAGCTTTGACAAGATTTGTTCTTGTTGAGTCCTAATTCAAGTCTCTGTTCTTTGGCCCGTGAAAGCAGCTGTTGAACGTCAACTATGGTGCACCCAAGCACAGTAGTGTTACACTCCATAAAAGAGTGAATAACACCGAGTGCTGATCACCTACCTTATATGCCATGCCATTTTGCCAGTTTTTCAGAAAGTGGTTTACATTTTTTATACATATCTTTCCTTCTTTTTCATTTTGATTTTTATACTTAGGAGAAGACGAGAAACATAAAAGAATGGGAAGATTGGAAATTTTCAAGGATATATGGGGACCAGTTCTCAGGGTTTTTCTGGCTGTCACTGTACCTCTCATGTTTCCAGTACACGGAGATGCACTGGAAAGGTTCCTGAGTCATCCCTAATATCCCTTGATTGTCTAGAAACCTCCTAGAAATGGAACTCAGCCATCTGAGGATGGCCGGGTATGTCAACAGCATCCCTAGCCCATCCCAAGGGTAGTAAACCATCTTCAGATGGTAGTCAGAGTTATTAAAGGGTAGTAAACTATTATGCATTACATTTTTCAGTTTATAATTTAAGCACAGCTGTTGATAATTATGTATGCCATATCCATAATTCAACCACTTTATTAAAGAATGAAACAAACAAATTGCCTTTGTTTAAAGTTTAAACCATGTCCATACACCACCACCTGGCTCAAACTGTTATTCCATTCATTGCCATAATACTAACAATAATGGCTGAGTATGATATAATCATGGCTGTAAGTTGAAATCAAAAAAACCTACAATGTGGTAGAAAAAGGTCCACAAACCTGGAGATAATGCTTCCCTCTGTATTGTATGTAAAAAATTTCAGTCTGGTCACATACAGCTGCAATTTGTGTGTGGTTAAAGTAGCTTTGCATAGATCGTAAGCAACCTTTACTGCAGTTATATGCAAACGGATTTTTATATCAATGATAATGCATTACCAATGTACAGTGAGACCATGTTTATCAGTTGTCTATGCACTAAAAACATTACTTTTCAGAGAGAGAAAGAAAGGCATGCTTGTTCATACCTTGAAATCCTATGAAATTTCTTGAACCAACCTTTGGAAAGGCAGCTTCTTGATCAAAATATTAGTGCTCTTCTGGCACTTGTGAATTTCACTGAAGTACAGCAAAACAACAAGAAAGATTAACAACTTCACAACTCTCAACAGCGTAAGAGCAAAGACCCTAAATTACAATATTAAATTTGTATTTAGGTTTCCAGTAGTTCAAGATATCTCTTCATGAAGAAACAAAGAGGGATGCAAAACTATATATTACAAATGATATGAAAAAAGCCATAGATAAAACTACAGAACCAATGCCTTCAATTAACAGCTAACAATAGATTTTTTTAGAGTGAAATAAAACACAGAAAAAAATGAATGCCGCTTACAAATTTCAAAATAAAAACTCCCTGAAACCATGGCAAAAGAATTTCCTCAAGATTCTGCACAAATCATATTGTGTTGACAACCATGCCAATTATAAAAAATGGGCAGAAATTCAGAAAATTGAAGCGCCAAACAGAACAGTTGACCCAGTTTCAGCTGCATTGTGCTAGATAATCAAGATATTCATGCTGACGCGGATAATTAGATGGGGTCAAGATTTCTGTTAGCGAGACAATACTTCTCTTATTAAGAAAGTAGACATCAGAAGTGAGAGGTTGGTGAGCTGGCCTGTTTTCACACCCAATTCGTACATAGTTTGGTCAGTTTGCCCAGAACTTGTTTACCAGTTACTTGTTTCAGACATCAGAAGGCAGAAAGATGGCATATTATCTGGTTTTCAGACATGAGACAAAATTGCCGAGCTTCTGTACGCAAGCTTTCTCGCAGGGAAGCCTATCGGCTAATTAATAATTTACTTTCAGCTCTATAATTTTATTGTTGAACAAATTTTTTTTTAAGTATTTACATTTTTTGTTAATCATTACTTTCACATAATGCTGAGAAGACTAAGAACTAAACACATTCCGTGGATTTGATTTTGTTCCTAGCCAAACCTGTCAATTTACCACCAAACAATTGCAGTCACCATTAATTTGAAATTGTTCCTTAGTGCTGATTGCCCTAACTCATGATTTCAATTCAAATCAAGTGATTCTCTAGCAGATTTTCAATATGTGTTCTGAAAATTGAAAATTCCCTATAACAATTATGTCCTCTTTTTTCAGTCTTTTGTAGGCATTAGATTGTATGTGCGTGGCAACAGAAAGAGGGAACATTCCCTTATTTTTTGAAGGTGGATGATCCCATGAAGATCAGGCTTGGGGAACCGAAAACTATGAAGATTACTTTTTGCCTACCCTATGATCTAGTGGTGGAAATTCCAAAGGAAAATGGCATACGATGGCATTTTAAAAAGACAGCAAGAATGAATTCATTGCAGTTTCTTTATGATTGTGGTAACAAACCTGGCAATCATTAGTTTAGTGTTTCCTACATATTTAGACAAATTAGACCCCAAAACTTTGAAGAATTCTAAATAAATGGTATGAGGTTCATGTTTTTTATACAAATCATTACCAAATAAATGCATCACCTAGCACAAATTTAGAAGTTTTGGTGTTCAAAGCACAAGAAGTCCATACTAAAGATGGACTCTGTGATTCTACATACAGATTGCATGTTTTACTAATATGAAAATGGGCCTCCTGTCAGTACACCTCAAATTCAAAGGGCCTGAATTGAATCCTTATTCAATAACAACACAGTAAGCCTTTGATTTCACTACTATAAGTATTAACATACATCAATTTTTCACCTATTCCAATATTCGTTCAAAATGTGCTATGCTTTTCTCTTCTATAAATATATATAGGAAGAAAAATTCCTCTGATACCCATTTTTCTCATTGTATTAACAATGATTGATACGGTGTGGGATTAGGACCAGAAAGCAACATACAGGAGATCAATTTGAATCTCAGACCTAGTCAAAGAAAGCATGGAATTAATCTTCCCAACAAAACAAATGCAATAATCGTCAACTCCATTGTGTTAAAATAACATAGGATCAATGGGTAAAAGATAGCACCCAAACAAACAGAGATTTAGCAGCAGGTTTTGATTTTGCACAGCTGAGACAAAGGGCTCACACATATTATCTAAGGCGACTATAGCCGATGGGTGGTGAGTTCATACAGATCAAATCAATGGATTTGTCCCACATATCCAGAACAGTTTCATGTCCATCTCTCTCATTGACGATTTCAACTCCTATCATCCACCTGAACCCTCTTCTTTGTCACGGGATCAGGTGTAGTGGGTCCAACCCCAAGGCAACGCAAAGAATCAAGTTAATTATTCTGCAGGCAGGCAGGCAGTTGGCCGCTGAACTATGGAACAAAGGATACAACACAACACTCCATGCATCCCAGTACTACTATATCAAATGAAAGATGAAACACCAAGACTTTATTATCCTGGTTCCCAAGCATGTTAACTGGAATCCAAGTGCAGAAAATCTAATACGACTTTGATCCATATTACAAGTGATCACAACACAGACTACCATTGAACCCAAATCCAAAATTCAAGCACAGATAACAAACTCAAGAATATCATTCACCACATGAATTAAACATGAGCTTTGAGCAACACCCAAAAAGCACTAAACCAAGCTAAGACGATAGAACAGAAGTTCAAATGCATTAGAACTCTAAAGCCCAAAGCTGCCTCAAAATCAACAATAGCGAATTTGCAAAATGAAATTCTTAATCATTCTATAACATTCAGTTTTCTCTCACACACATATGCCATAGTATGCTACTTAGGTATAATGTTTACCAGCTCCACCTATTCTTTGATATCAGCCATCACATCCAGAAGTTAAAGCGACAAAAAATCCAGGACTTTTACAATTTCTGTCATCATTTCACACAATTGTAAAGATACAGACATGTTTTCCATGAGATTCCAGATACAGCTCCACTTCCTGCATGTCTCAATCATGAGCTGGCTGCAACTGAAAAATGAGCTCCCTCACCAAAGGAAGCATCTTCACATGGTATCCGCCCTTCCATTTCTCTGTGATATCTATCCTGTGCTGAAAGTGAAATATGCCTCCTGCTGTTGAAATAGCAAATGCACTGGTGTCCATTATTCTCTTAAAGACAACATGTAACTCTTCCATTTCCACCACTCTTTCTCATGACCATTCATTTCATTGGCAGGACTATGCTTCAAAACATAATGGACAATATTAATAAAATTAATCATCATCAAAAACAGACTTTTGCTTCTTCCACATACGGGCAGCCTCCAATATCTTTAGGTTAGGAGCCATGGCTGACTCATCAGGAAAGATGTAGTCATGGTACTCCTCATAGCTGAAATGCAAAGAATGTAATAGCATACGTTAGCAGGATAAAAAATTATCTTTGGCTTTAAGAACAGAAAAAAAACACAGATCAAGATAATCATACCCAGTAGGTGTATCATCAGCAGCCATGATTGCTCTTTTCCGTTTCACCTTTCTGTGCAGTTTTTTCTGAACCAGACTCACATCGCCCAGACTACCAAAGCTACTCTCCATATTGAGCCATTCCTCCAATAGCATTGATCTCTCTTCTTTCTGCTCTGGGACAGTTGTCCTCATATAATCAAATGCCCTTTCAAAAATACCTGAAACATTCCATTAAACATAAGTAACTTCTTCAAAAGAGAAGATACAGGTTCTGTAAAATCATTTTTTTATAACTAACCACGAGTGCGAAGGACACACGACTGATTCTGTTCTTCATTAGCTTCAGTTTCTTCCTCCAAAGTGACAGAAGCTTCAAACTTGGCATAGCTGATCCACACTTTCAAGTGCTTTGTACGATCCAGCAGTCTCTCATAGAGCTGTCTTGTTTTTTCATATTCACCTTCCGATATTTTAAACTCTATATATGCCTACAAATTAAACAGTCAAAATGTAAAATAAAATTGCAAATGATGAGCACAGAATCAGCACATAAGGTAACAGTTTGCAGCTGTTAAGTGTCCCATACCTTCCATAGTAGCTCCGGCATATCAAGTACAGGTTGAGCTATCACTAATTCCAATATTGACCTACCGCGTTCAGTCTCACCTAAAGACCTTTCCAACTCTCCATAATTGACCCAAGCAAAACAGTTTGCTGGTGCCCACTGTAAGTATTTTTCATACAACGTTCTGCATCTATCAAGATTTCCAAGTTGTAGTTCTATTTCAATGTATGTTTTAAATATCTGCAAGAAGAAGCTACAATTAATGACTAATTTCCACTTAAATGTATGTAATATAATCTAAAAATAAATCATTTTTTTATATTACATTGTATCCTTTACCTTGTCTTTGGGTGCCATTCCAATGGCATTGCCCAATATATGTCTAGTAGACTTCAGATTTTTCTGACGTATCTCAAATTGTGCAGCTAACAACCAGATCTTTGCAAATGAAAACTTCTTCTGTGGAATGAGCTTCAAGCATTCCCTGGATTGACAACCATAATCAATGTCATAGTTCAGGGTTTAATGTAAATTACAAGGTCGTCTTAAGACATGATTGACAGAATATTTACGAGATTTTGGTATTAGGAGATAAATTCCCTACTTAAAATCATATGTGATTCGCATCAAGAACATGCCTATACAATAAGTTTAAAAAAAAAAACAGCACTTAAGATAATTGCAAATCATTATAATATACAATACAAGAGCATTATCGATTCGGTTGCATAGCAAACTGAAAAATTTATAAAGCGAAAAAAGGTTTTAGATGTAGATTATTATATATCATTCTATTATTATAAAAGACACACTTATACAAAAAAAAATTGATTTGAAGATATATATACCTATATACATCCCTTGTGCGTTCCATGTCTTCAGCTTCAAGTTCCTCATACAGTGCATAATTTATCCTACAAAAAACAGCATGCTACAATTAATTTAAATAGATCGATTGAGATGACATCCCATTAGATACACATAGTAAAAATTGATTAAAAAAGAGCTCAATATATATTCTTGTTTGTTTTTAGCAGCTTACTTCTTGATTAGCCACAACGCAGTTGAGAATGTCTATTTTAGTATAAAATGGGGGAAAACTTTAAAAAATAACAATATTTGAATAGATATGGCCACAACTAAGCAATTTACCATAAGTAGATGTATCTTTGCCAATAGCGTTTCTCCTCTGCAGGTGGCACATTTGCTATTGCCCTCTCATATATCTCCCTTATTCTTTCCTTGTTGCCAACACTCTCCTCGAGGCGCACATAATCAAACCAAGCATCATAATTAAGTGGACCCTCCTTGACTTCCTCCTCATATTGAAACCTCCTCTTGCCCACAATGACATCTTCAATACCTTCTCTATCACCATACTGCTTTTCAAACATAACAAATTTCCTATAGAGATTTTCAGCCTGTCCCTTAGGTATATGGTCAAGGGCATACTTATAAACACACCTTGCTCGCTCCAACTCCTTACAGCGCTCCTCGAATTCAGCGAATGCCACAAAGAGCTCCTCAGTCTGCCCATCCTCCCCAAGTTGATCAACTGCCCTCTCATAAAATCGCCGAGCCTTGGGAATCTCCCCGTTCTTCATCTCAAACTTGGCATAGCGGATCCAAGCCTTCACTGTAGGGTGACACTGCACATATTTCTCAAAGATGGCCCTGGCCCTGTCCACTTCATTGTAATTGAGTTCAAATTTTATGTATGCAGACCAACCGTGGTCATCAGGTTCCCAATTCATCCACCTCTCAAAAACTTGGCGAGCCCCTGGAACAAATATGGCAATTGTTTAGCTTTAGACAAAATCCTGGTTCGAACAAAACTAGATAATGAACCATGAAGCTCAAAGATTTGCCAAACCAAATATAATTGTATATATTGAGGTTGTTCAATATATCATATTGATTATCCAATGCATTCTGGACCAATTTGTAATAACTAAGGCCAGAGCTTAATATATGATAAAGATAAATTACATTGGCGATTTGGCAACATTTTGGTAATGTAACATAAGGATGCTCTAAAAAAAATAAAATTAGGGTTTTGGATACTTTCACTTACCTGCAACATTGCCGAGCATCTCCTCCATATGAATGTACTTGTACCAGAGCTGATCAATTCTCGGAAGGTGCGACACCGCACGGCCCCACACATTCCTAGCGTGGTTTATAAACTTGTGTTTCATCTCCACCTCGGCGTAGCGAAGCCACAGAGTGGAATTCCTGTAATCCACCTCGAGGGCCTTTCCCAGACAGACCTTGCCCGTGCAAAATCCTTCTGGGACTCCTCCCATAATGCGTACTTGACCCATACATTAGTATTCCATCTTACCCTGCGAATTAAGTCCTCAAATGACTTTCTCTTGCGGAGACGGTAGTCTGCTAATTCGCTCTCGTCTGCAATTTTTTGCTTTGGAGGGCGGATTTCTGCCTCCGGGCGCTCCCTTGCCTCTCTTAATATTTGCTCCGCGGTGATCTGAATTGGCGCGGGGGTTTTGTTTGTGACTCTCGTTGGCCTCGCCAATTTCACCTCTGTTTCTTTTTTCGTTAAAAACCCTCGCGATGGATCTGCTTCTTTCGATGCCATGGCTGTAACACTGCGTTTCCTCTTTACTAAAATCTAACCGAGCGAACTGATTTTCTCTTTACTGAAACTGTGCCCGTTTACTCTCCTCGAAACAAAATAAAAGCGTTCACTGATAAGCACGAAAAAACAATTCAGAACACGAATAAACAATTCAAGCACGAAAAATCAATTCAGAACACCAAAAATCAATTCAAGACCACCAAAAATCAATTCGTCCAAATTTTTACAGTTCTGTTAGTTTCATTCTTATTTCTTTACACATTCTTAGTTCCCATTGGATGCATGTATACAAAGTACTAGAGATATTATGTGGCATTGTGGAGTACAAATAATATTTGTTTATTAATAAGCAATATTATTGTAATGAGTTTTTTTAGTTTTTTCACTTAAGTAGTTATTAAAAAAATTAATTTGAACCAATCACAAACAAATTTTAACTTTTAATTTTTTCAATTTTTTATTTACCAAAGTCTAATTAAATTAATTAGCTATTTTACAAGGAGTTGATTTACACTATTAAATTTAAATTAAATATAAATGAAAATTATATTATATAACAATTATTTCTATTAAAAATCAATTATTGTATGTATTCTATATGATTACAATTTTGTATAGTTTTTTTAAATCATTCTATTTTTTAATAATTTTGAAAACTATAAATTTCTTTTTAATGATTCTTAATGTTTGCAAAATAATTTAAAAACTTTTAATATACACATAATTTTTTTTTTCATTTACTGATTAAAATATAGCTTTAATATTTTAATTATATATATTTTTGAATTAAATTAAGATTATATCCTTAACAAAAATATATATCTATTGGTAATAATAGAACCCCTCAAGGCTGACTAGCAATTTAAATTTCCTCTTACCACATCTAATTTATTGTCACTCTAGCTTCATTTACTAAGGTAGATTTTCCTCATGGTTTTATTCAGTCAGATTTTTCTTGCGCTCTTATCAATTTCATTGTCGTGACTACTAACACTAGTAACGTGTGGAAGCAATGAATTTTATAAAGATCCAAATTGTTAGTACTTGTCGTTAGGCAATATTATTGTAATGAGTTTTTTGTTTTTCCAGTTAACTGGTTATTAAAAAAATTAATTTGAACCAATCACAAACAAATTTTAACTTTTAATTTTTTCAATCTTTTTATTTACCAAAGTCTAATTGTGCAATTTTTAACATTATAAATTACAAAAATTATTTTTTTGTACACTTATTGGCTAAATACAATTTAGTTGTTTTTAGGAAATCCAAAATAATTGGTTTTAGTGGTATAGCGAGAAATATATGTAAATTTAGGAAAATCGTAAAGAAAAAAATACTTATATCAAAGACATATCAACAACATTTGTTCAGATTTATCATTAGAGTAAAAATATAAAAATTTAGATATATATTTTTATTAAACAATATTTTTTATTGATGTTAATATTATTTGATATTCATTATATATCTTATACATATTTAATTTATATTTTAATTTTAATAAACATGATTTTTTTTGTTCAAAAGATCTTAGCTAGTTGCAACATTTGAATAATAACATAGAATATATATATATATATATATATCATTTTATGTTATTTTTTAATTTTTACGTTTTCATCTGATGAGTTCAGGGAGGCAGGGCCTCAACAGTGAAACTAAAAAGAACTAGACGAGTGTCAAATACAATGCACTAAAAGAAAGCTCCAAAATAAAGTTGTGCTTGCTGCCATAAGGAACTAGAGGAGGATTTCATCTTGGTCTTTTAGATTTCAATGTTATTATAATAAAATTTAAAATATTTAATAAAAATATAAGTAAATAACTATCTATATTTAAAAGGTAAGACAAAAAAATTTAATTTATTACAATTATAATATTAATAAATTATCACCCCTAATTTATAAATAATGGAGACATTATTATCATTAAACTGGATTAAATAAATTAATATTGTATTCAATAATGTAATATATTATAACTAGATTAAAACAAATAAAGATACTATAATAAAGATTATTATAAGCAAGCATGTAATACAACAAATGGTCAAATCTAAAACTATTTCAATTATTTAACTTTATTTTGTGAAATTAAAAATTTATTAAGATTTCTTTAATTTATATTATTTTTTCTAGTAAAATTTTAATTATTATGAAATAATTATGTTTAATTTTTTTTATCTTAATTATTATAATTTAATACTAAAAACAAGGCAAGTACTAGCCACTATGTGGCACTTGTTTTCATTTCATCACAGTCTTTTGTACCAATATTTCCGAATGGTTATATTTATTAGTAGTTGTAGGCAATACTTTTACATTCATTTAATTGGTAAATTTGGTTTTTATAAAGTTAAACTTTTATATATTTAAATTTAATATATTGTAAAAATTATTCACCTATATCATGATTGGTTTAAAAATTTGGTATTAAAAGAGATTTTTTTTAGGAATAATAGATTTTTAAATTTTTCTTATATTTCTATATACTTCAAAAATAAATATTTATCTTAAATATTTTTTATTTATAATATTGTTTATAAACTGATATATATAGATAATTAAATGAATTGGTTATTTTACAAGGATTCCATTCACACTTTAAATTTATATTAAATAAAAAATTACATTATACATTAATTATTTCTATTTTTAAAATCAATTATTTTATTTATTCTTTATAGTTATATTTTGTATAATTTTTTAAAATCATTGTATTTTTTAATACATTTTGAAAACCATAGTTTCATCTTTAATAATTTTAATATATACAAACTAATTTAATATTTTAATATATATTTAATTGTTTATATGATATAATTTAATAATTATTAATTGTTATTTTATTAAGATCAATTATAGATAGTATTCTAAAAATATAACTAAAATAATATAATATTAAATTAATAATTAATAATTAAGTTTAAGATTAATTTTATTGTTATAATTATAATTCTTTATATTTTTGAATTAAATAAGGATTATGCTTTAAAAAAAAATATGTATTTTCATAATTATTATTAAAACTATACTAAAAACAAGGCAAGTACTAGCCACTATGTGGCACTTGTTATTCTATTTAAAAATTATTATTATATTATTATATTGTAATCAACATTAAATTATTAGTATAATTTTATATTTCTATTAAACGTTTTATTAAAGAAAAAAATTTACTAACATTAATTATTATTATTATTATATTATCATATATTTATTTTATTATTGTAATATTAGATCTACATAATTGCAAATTTAACTATTAGTATGATAGAGATAGATAGAATTGATTGGAGTGAGTGGTAGTTCAAAGAGAAAATAAATAAATTATTTTTTTTGTTTTTTGATACATTAAGTGTCACAAAAATTTAATACATTATTTTTTATTAAGACTAATTATTATTATTATATTATTTTTTTGCTTTTCATATATTTAAGTGCCACAAAGATACCTAATTTAATGATTTTGGTTTTTATTAAGACTAATTATTGTTATTATTATATTATCATTTATTTATATTATTATTATAATATTAGATTGACATAACTAGGAAGTTAACTATTAGTATGATGGAGATAGATAAAATTAATTAATAGTTATAAAATAAATAAATTATTTTTTAAGTTTTTCATGCATTTAAGTGTCACAAACATGTCAAATTTAATGATTCTATATTTATTAACACATATTTGTGCATCCATTATGTGAGTGTAAATAATAGTTATACTAAGAGTGAGTAATTGTTGAGAGAAGAAAATAAATAAAAAATTGTTTTTTTAGCTTTTCATGCATTTAAGTGTCACAAACACATCAAATTTAATGATTCTGGTTTTTATTAACATATATTTGTGCATCCATTATGTGACTATAATACATTTTGAGTGTAATTATATTAAAGATATATATACTAGTAGTAGGAATAGGAAATAAAAAATGTAGGATATAAATTCTATAAAATTAAAATTAAAGTGTGTCATATTTAAATGTTAAAGATTTTTTTCAGTGTGTCTTTATTTAAATATTCAAAAAATTCAATATAATATATTATTATAGTATTGATATTATTATGTTTTTATTATATTATATTATTCATATTATATTTATATTATATTATTAGATTATATTATTTTATTAATTTAATTATTATATTATTATTATCAATGTTATCTCTAATGATAATCTAACCTCAAATTTAACTATGACTAGATATATATAGAAAGAGAGAACTTAATGAAATTTATTTATTTATGAATATAACATTTTAAATATTTTTTTTACTTTGAATTAAAAATCCAATCTCAACATTTTAATTATATTATTATAACATGAAAGAATTATTATTTTATTGTTATAATTTTAATTATTAATTTTTATCTTTCCTATAAGTTTAGGAATGAAACACATATAAATGAAATATCAAATGATTAACGGTTGATTTTTGACAATTATATGTGTTAAAATCGTTTGTCCATTGGTATGTTTCATTATTGGAAATGGCAACATTAATATCAATTTGATGATATTAATATTAATTTGATGATATTATTGGAAATGGTGACATTAATATTAATACCTAGAAATTCATTTTACCTAGATGTATGTACTTCAAAGCTCAATGAAGCTAGTACAAGAAGATAGATGGGTTGCGTTACATAATAAAAAGAAAATAGACAATTCAAAAGTATTTTTTAATTTTTTTATTGCTAACCACATCCCCAACAGTGAAGAAAAATATTTATTGTTGTAGTTGGTGACTTATGACCACCAGTCAATTACACAATAAGCAATAGATCTATCCATTTACACATGTCATACACATTTGTAAACATAATACCATGTCCACTGTGCATAGCACTTAATATATAAGGAATTACAAGCCTAAAATTTCATGATAACCCTTGCCATAGTTTTCCATAGGCTTTCTCAATGTTATCTTATGTGGAATTTAACAAGCTTTTCCTACCGTGTGTGTTGTGTGTGTAATGAGCCAAGTTTTGTTATTGCTTGGAAAATAATTTCTAGAGCATGCCTTTGGTGTTAGAATTTGTCATTTGTAGAATGTCTTGTGATAGTTTAAGAGATGGCAATGAAGTTTACTATTTAGAGAATAAGGACATCAAATTTCCCCCTAGTGATTAAGGGGCTCAAAGCAATGTTTAAACAAGAATATTTTGCATGCTCATTACACTACTCAAAGAATCTATTGTCTATCACTATTTATTTATTTCTTGTGCTTCTCGTTCTTATTTTTTTATGGAATTGACTATCAGGCCAATTTCTTTTGTCCTATTTTAACTACGTGACTTGTATTATTTTCATTTATTTAATTCATTATTATTTGTGTGAGGGAAAATGTGCAAGCTAAACTAAACGATTGAAATAACGAAGAAAACAACCAAACAAGCCATTAAACTCAAACACCTTAAGATTAGAATGATAAAACTAAAACGGAGAACAAAATGACAATAACGCAAACCACGATTTCTACTTTAATTTGATTATTCCAAGATTGGATGTGTGCTCATGACGTCAATGGATGTTTGATTATGCTCCATGTGGCAAATGCAAATGATGAAGATGATTGGTGAAATATGCGATGTGAAGTGAGTCTAGCGATTTTGGCAGAGTAACAGTGTGATTGTATGAAGATGGATGAAATGGTCTAAAAATGGAGAGATTAAATAGGCAAGATGAGGAAGGGAAGGGGAGGTGAAGAGGAGACACTTGTCCTCAAAAGGGACAAGTGGATCAACTAGAAAGGAAAGGAGTGACATGTGTCCTTAGAGATAGTAACGGTGTGATAGTATGAAGATGGATGAAATGGTCTAAAAATGGAGAGATTAAATAGGCAAGATGAGGAAGGGAAGGGGAGGTGAAGAGGAGACACTTGTCCTCAAAAGGGACAAGTGGATCAACTAGAAAGGAAAGGAGTGACATGTGTCCTTAGAGACACATGTCTATTTTGGGAAAAGCCACCCAAAATTAGGGAAGTTGGTTAGGATGTGCACATATGGAGGTTAGGAGGGATAGGATAGGGTTGGTTGGGAGGTTAGGACGGAATATGGGTGAAGGGATGGAGGTAGGATGTTAGATGGAATGTGAGGACTGTGCCTTTGTTGATTCTGACTAGGAATGAAAGGAATAGGATATTTATGATGGGTGATGGAGATAGTGGATTTGCGTATGGAGGGACGAGTAGGAGAAGATGGAGGATGGGATTTTGGGATATAGGGGCCTAAAATGGATTTAGCATGTGGGGGATATATGAAGGCAGATTTTGGGATATAGGGACCCAAAATGGATTTTGAGGATGAAGGAGGAAGATGGATGGTTGTTTTAGCTTTATATGATGGAGGAGGGGAGATGGCGATAAATGATTTGCAGGAACGATGGGGAGATGCAATGGTGTGTTTGGAAGCATACTTGGATTTTTCATTAGTTGTACCAACATTTGGGATATGTAACTGAGCCCATGAGATCTTGGATGTGATTTGACATGGATGGGCTCCAAAGTGCCTTGCTCATGTAGGCCTAATCCTTTTCCTTGATAGTTCAATTTTTTTAGCATTTTATTTAAAGTAGGATACTTGTTCTTTGGGTGAAAAGACGTGAGTCCTTTATCAGATGGAGGAGAATGAGTGGTGTATATGAGATGTTTTTCTATTGTGAGGCAACTATCATGGATGAATGTAAGCGAACCAAGGGGATAGAGTGATGGTGATGGGATGGTTTGGATAGGAGGAGATGGAGGATCAAGAGGTTGAGTATATGTGACGGGAGGATCTTGACTGGACTCTTCAGATTGGATGGAAGGAATGATGGAAGGTTCAATGACTCTGGTGGATGGACTTGATGGAAAGATAAGAAGTTCTTCAATTGGGATAGTTGGAGTGGATGGAAGGACAAGAGGTTCTTCAGCTGGGGGAGATGGAGTGGATGGAAAGACAAGAGGTTCTTCAGCTAGGATAGATTGATTGGATGGAAGGATGGGGAGTTCCTTAAGTGGGATAGATGGAGGGATGAGAGGTTCTACAACTGGCATAGACGGAGTGCATGGAAGGATGGGATGTTCATCAGCTTGAGTTTGAATGATGGTAAGAGTAGGTGATGGGGATTGCGATGGAATAATCTCAATGGATGGAAGGTTTTTTATGGTGTTAGGAAGTGAGAGAGGAATGATAGATGTGGGAGTTGGAAGTGAAGTTGGTGAATTGGGATAATATGGGGTGGACAAAGGTGGATTAAAGGTAGCATGGTACAGATGAAGATCTTTTGGTGCACGATGGAATGGAAGATGGTGGATTGAGATAGGATGAAGTGGATGGTGGGTTGGGATAAGATGAGGTGGATGAAGGTGGACTAAGGTAGGATGAATTAGATGGTAAGTTGAGATAGGACGAAGGATTGCGATTGGTACCACTCACTAATTGATGAATATTTGTCACAACAATGGATGAAGGTGGTGCTTGTAGATAACTGAATTGTGGTTGTGAAACAATAGGTTGTGATGCTACTTGAGTTTGATGTCATGGAGCACTAACAATTTGTGGCACTGATTGGACAAGTGGGGGTGCAGATGATAATGACATTGTGTAATTCATACCCCCAATCATAGCTTGAGTGACAAATGATGGCGGATTAGGATTAGATGAAGGATTAAGATAGGATGAAAGATTAGAATCGGATGGAGAATTTAGATGAGATGGAAGATTAGGACTAGATGGAGAAGTGAGATGATATGGGAGATTAGAATTGGATGGAGAATTTAGATAAGATGGGAGATTAGAACTGGATGGAGAATTTAGATAATATAGGAGATTGGAACCGAATGGAGAAGTGAGATAAGATGGGAGATTAGAATTGGGTGGAGAATTTAGATAAGATGGGAGATTAGAATCAGATGGAGAAGTGAGATAACATGGGAGATTATAACTAGATGGAGAATTTAGATAAGATGAAGGACTATGACTAGGGATTGTGTAATGAACTAATGGATTTGGATTAGAGATGTAAGTGGAAGCAAATGAAGGATGACCAAACCCATCATAATAAGATTGCAACATGACTTGGAGATCTATCTCATCAGGATGATCAACCATACCCTCGTCATCATCGACATAGGGTGAAGTAGAAGAAAATGAGGAATGACCATACTCATCATAGTAGAATTGAGACATGACTTGGACATCTATCTCATCCGATCGATCAACCATATCCTCGTCATCATCAACATAGGGTGAAGTGGAAGAAAATGACGGATGATTAAACTCATCATCATAAAATTGTGACATGGTGATTAGTTGATGAGTTGGATAGAGATGAAAGATGAAGATGGATGATAGGCTAAAGTTCGAGATGAGATGGGGACTGACTTTGAAGAAGTTAGAAAGAGGATGAAGTTTGATGTTTGATTATGGATGTTTGACATTCAATTAACGACCTAAGAAGAAGGCAATGATGACGCAAATTAGGAGATGAGAGATGATGATGGATGATAGTGATGATGCAAGAACCAAGATGATGACAACTAAGGTGACAACGACCAACTAAGATGATAAAAGTGACCATGCAAGTTGAGACCCTAGTGGGCGATAATAACTACGTAAGTTGGAAGTGATGACAACGATACAACTATGCAAGCAATGAGGATACTAAAAAAATGCAAATGCAAATTGAGATGGACGACAATGATGACTGAAGCAATTGCAAATTTGATCATGGGAACAAGGTAAGCCCGCCAAACTCTAAAGCAAACTCACTAGATGAATTTTGGCAGCATAACGAGACTAAACTGACAAATTGGGACAAGATAAAGTAAACTCGCAATAATAGGCCACAAACCCGCCAAAGCATGATGCGAACCCGCTAGAACAAGGTGCAAAACTACTAGAACAAGATTGATAAGCTTCAAACTGACTGAAAAATGCTTGAACAACATAACAACACTAAAATGCAAACCTGTTGTTTCAAGCTGCAAACCTGCTATTTCCGGGTGCAAAACCCGCTGGAACAGGGTAACTGACACTATAAAAACCGAACTCATTGTTTCAGGGTGCAAATCCACTAGAATAAGGAGCAAACCCGCTAGAATGTGAAAAGACCTGAAATAATAGGTGAGACTGACAACATACATGCAAGTTTTCAAATCAAACCCACAAGACTTCGAATGACAATGACTACACTAAGTATGTCAATCTAGCTCAAGATAGCGACATTCTTGCTATACCGGTTGGGCAATTTTCAATGGAATTGTTTGAGAGCGTGGCATTTCTTCATGTTTGAGTGTTTAGCATTGTGGTTTTGGGTTTATTCCCTTGTGTTTGTGGCCTTTATCATGTTCAAGTTTCATAGCATTTGGCTTTGTTTCTGGTAAGATGTGGATTTCGGTATTGTCCTGGTTGATGTGTTCTTACCGGTCAGTCTGGCAGTGTGTTGAGAGAAGATGATTTCAGGTTGTGGTTGATCTTTGTGACTTGTGGATTGTTAGAGGTGTTGCGTTGGGCCTTGGTCGGTATTCCTGGAGGTCTGCACATCGTTTTATGTTTTGGATTTGTTCTTAATTGATTGAGCTGACATGTTACCATTGCACGTTTCATGAATCGGTTGGTCTTTGGGCCGACTTGATTGAGTTGTAATTATTTGCAGATTGTATAAATAGAAGCTTGTGAATCATTTGAGGATATAGAAGTGAGAAGATAGAAGACTTTGTTTTGAGATCACGCGAAGATGTAGATCCGGCGAGATTCTGATTCGGTAGGACTGAAGCCGGAAGGCTGAGGTCTAGATTAGGATAGAACCGACAGACTGTTACCGGAGGCCAACTTGATGTGTAGATGATCTACGGATCTTGTAATTGCATTGTAAGCATTAATTGTATCCTGGACTATGATCCAACATGTGGCATGTGTAATTCCTCAAATTGTTATAAGATTCATTCATATTGTTTACCAATTATGTGTTCTGTGTTGTTATCGGTTGTTCTTTCTACTGTTTCTGGCACCTTGTT
The DNA here is from genome assembly GCF_030272615.1 of Cryptomeria japonica. NCBI lineage: Eukaryota > Viridiplantae > Streptophyta > Pinopsida > Cupressales > Cupressaceae > Cryptomeria > Cryptomeria japonica. The sequence goes on along the minus strand of NC_081407.1, from coordinate 348,121,332 downwards.
ACCGGTTACCGGTATGTTGTTGCATGATTTGTGTGTTAAGCTGCAAGGTTGGGTTGTCCTTCATTGGATCTCCCTCCCTTGACTGCATCAATTCTCCATGGGGTTAAACTAAATGTCTATTAGGAGTTAACCAAAGGTTTCTTCTTCATTTTCTATGTGGAAGCTAATCATGTGGATGTACTCATCTACCATGGTCTTTGTTACATATGTAGCTCACTACTTTTGTTTTCTTCTTAGATAATACATTTTATAGTGCCCAACCAACAAGTTCTTAAGGTGCACTTTTACTTGAATTTCCTAGGTTATTTCAATCATGTTGGCCTTTCTTTCATCATGTTGCTTCCTCTATAGGAAGATTGTATTTGTTGAATCTAAAATCTTATATTTGGTAAGGTCATAATGTAGCTCGTCTATATAGAAAGTTACCTTAGACTTTATTTAAAATAAATTATTGATATACAAATGGGTGATATCCACCATATGCGACATTATTTATATATCAACCTACCCATACATACATTTGGTGCCAAGAATTAAGCCATAAGATTAGAGACTATCCTCTAGTTATCTTTAAGCCCAAACCATCCTCTAGGCTAGTTGTTGAGATAAGTAAAATTGAAGATGCATGGATTGATGTTGGAAAACATAAAATAGTCATAATGAGGCCTGAAATACCTCTTAATCCAACCACATACTCAATAGTAGTGTAGCTACCAAGGTTAGAAATATAAGTGTACAATGCACTCAAGCTGGTAAAAATCATCAAAACCTACAAGGTCCCCTTGATCGTAGATGAGTGAAGAATTCAAGAAAGAAATTGAATTATAACTAGGTCCTCTATGCTCTACTAGTTAGTCTATTAAAGAGGTTCCTAAGCCTCGATTTTCTAGAACTCCTCTTTTAATGACTAGATTTTTCTTCTTGACTTTTTGAATCCCAACACTATCATGACTAGAGGGAGGAAGACATTCTCGTAGTCATCACTGAAATTTTAGGGAAGGATAATATGTTTCTAAAAATGGTAGATGCACAGTTGGATGATCCTACTATAGCATGACCCACTTTTTTGGCTTAAGTGAGACACTCAAAATTATTTTTTTCTAATATTTTTAATTTATGTCAATTATATTGAATAAATGGTCAATCATTTAAAGTTGTTGTAAAGTAATTTGCTATGGTTTTTTCTATGAAGATTCAAGTTATAATTTTTTGAAGGTTTTAATGAATTATTTCTATTATTTTTTATATTTCAATCAAGTTTATATTTTAATATTTATTTTATTGAACTTTTTTTTTTTTTCCATTTTGCACAACTCTTATTACAAATGAATTATTCCATTATGTTTTAGAATTTGATAATTGATTCTAATATCTAATACATGGATAATTTTTGGTAATTTTTTATTAAATATATTTTATATATTTCTAATAGGGTTTGTTACTGTTCCTTGTGTCTTGTATATAAGTCTTTTTTTTAAATTTTCATGGAGATACATCTATTATAAAATTAAAAAGAATTGGGTCCTGGAGGGTTAGTCCCCTTTCGGAACCAACAAAAGACGAGGTTAAATGGGAACCGCCAACAAAGGAGTGGATTAAAATTAATTTTGATGGGGCCTCTAGGGGGAATCTGGGTATCTCAGGAGTGGGAGTAGTTGCAAGAGATGATAAAGGGGTTATCCTATTCAAGGGGGCTCGACAACTACAGAATGGGACAAATAATGAAGCGGAAGCACAGGCGACACTAATGGCTACGGAATTGGCCATAAACATGAAAGTGTCAAAATTACATTCAGAAGGGGATTCCCAAGTGGTTATCAATGCAATAGCGAAAGGTAACACGCCTTCATGGAAACTATCTCATTGGGTGGAGATAATACGCGAAAAACTCACCTCTTTTGAGGCTTTTCGGGTCTCCCATGTCAGGAGAAGTGCTAACGCAATGGCAAACCTCCTCTCAAATGTTGGATGTGATATGACATGCGAAGTGGCCAAGTGGTGGAAGGGTAATGGTAGTGTATGGAAGTGGTATTAATGTAGTTCGTGAAGCTCCAAACCAGTAAGCATGCTAAACGGCTCGCAAGGATGAGTACTCACTATCACTGGCATTATAATTAATGTGGCAGTTCAAAAGCATAGAGTCTTGGTTCGAGACAATGGCGGTGGGCAGGAAATTTGTCGTGAAATCTCTTTCCATTTATTTCACAGATCATGCATTTATACCCCACTGCAAACGACGACGGATTTATAACTAATTTGAAATTTGTGCAATGTATTCGCCAAAAATCGGATTAATGAAGGTTGTTTGTGTCTTTGCAGTTTAGTTTTTTTGGTTTAATAGGTTGCAAGCAGGTTCAATGGAGGCTAATTTCACGCTCCAAACAGAGAAGAAATTGGTTCCTTTCCTGGGAATGGTTTCAGACAAGCATTTGCGAGGTCTTTTCAAATACAAGGAAGATAAGTTGTGGAGTGTTGCTCGGTTAATGCTGGGGGAGGAATTGGTGCATATCCATTTCTGGTATAGAACAAATATGGTGGTCTACTCTTTGATAATGGCCTGGGCTTGCGAATTCAAACCTGAAGTGGAGAAAGTCAAGCTAACAATGAAAAAGCTTATTGATGGGGATTACTTAATTAATCTTGATTCTATCCTGGAATGGGTGATCCCCCAGATAGGAATTTGCATCCGGGAAGGAGAAGCAGAGGAGGAGATATTACCATTTGTCAGGGGACCAGAGAGTCGTTTAAAGGAGCAATGCAGGGAACGAGCTCGCATTGGTTGGGAAGCCATGAAGCTCTGTGTCAAGTTGATACGAACAGATGAGGTTCTTAAGGCATTTAAGGTGGTGGCGCGCATGGAGGTGGGAAGAGAGCTTTGGGACCGATTCGAGGAGGGGAGAGCAGTACAGTTCCTAGCTAGCCTGGAAGGTGATCTAGACTTTGGGAACTTGGACTGTATTCCGAAGATGAAGTTTGAAGCGGCCAAAGGGAAAGCTTTGGCGGATATTGATGATGAGGAGATGAAGAAGCCAAACCAGAGCGACTCGGATTGAGCGGTGCTTTCTGCCTTTGTTGGTTTTTAGAACAAAAACTTTTATGGATTACTTTAATATTTCGTGCATGAATGCACAGTACTGTGATACTTCTTTTTCTATTTTAGTTGGAACTCTACATAGTAGGTTTGAACTGAATTTGGGCTAATGTTGAAATCCGTTTGGCCCTTGTAGATTGTAGCTATTTTCTTGAAAATCAATATATCCAAAATTACCGATCAAAAAACAAATTAAAAAGAATTGAATTCAAATATAAGTCTTGATATTTTTTGTCTAAACTTGGCTCAAATGGTTTAAGTAGTTTTCTAGAGGAGTCATAGAAAGTTTTCACAAAATCAGTTTTTGGGTTATAGGTCTTAGGGGTTTTAAGTGATGATTTTTAAGGCATAAATGATTTTTGGAAAGTTCCTATGTGCCATAGAACAAAAAGGCAAAAAAATAAATGTTTATTTCTTGCCATGTTCAATTCCAAAGAGAGGGAAATGTTAGGTTTTTTCGCTTGAATGTTTTTCACCTATATAGTGTAAGAAATGTTAGGTTTTTTTGTTTGTTGTATTGAAGAAGCTTCATTCTTGATGTGAAACTAGCACTTTGTTTCTATAGCTTGACCCACATTACAAAGATTTATAAATATGATGGACACATAATTGGATCAAACAAGAGGTCTGATGTGATTTATTGAGGTTGGATTTTTTGAAGGAGTTATTTACTTCACCCATGTTGCGGGCCATACATATTTGTCTTCACATCTCGATATGTATGCTAGATAATTCCCAAAATCCCTACATACCAGCTTACATTTTCGTTTAATATCATGTGCACAAGGAGATACATATATATGTATATTTGATAAAGTATTTTAAGGTTGAGACATTTATATTATGATGAATATGGAGTATGAATAAATATATAGAGATTGGGTGTGTGTTAACCATCATTATTAGATGCATATCATGTGTACAAAAATAAGTCTATGAAACCCATGATGTATTACATAGCAAGTGAGTTTATATACCTTCATATGTCTTATAAAAACCTTGACTGTATGCCTGTTTTTGAAGATCAAAACCCTACCTTGAATATTGCTAAGAGAGAATATTAAGACCACCCAAATCCAGTTCAGATTCTTCTGTCACCTTCACCATCAACATTTACATTGTGAATAGCTATTTTCTTTTGTGTCGGATAAAATGGCGGCAACAGCATTAGAATCACGTCAACAAAGAACGTATTTATTGCATGTAAATAGGAAGAAGAAGCATGCAAATAGGAGGATGACACAACTCATAAATGTCTTTGAATATTTTCTTAACTAGCATTCTGAAATGGTTGTTGATCACTCTAAGAAACACATAATGACTGAAATAAATAACACCAAACTTGGATTGTTGGAATTGAGACAGGAAATAATCTAAAGTCTGTATTTTGTTTGTTGCACCTATAATTGGAGTAGCACCAAACTTGGACTGCAAATTGGATATAGTTGTGATTTCATTCACTCCTTTGCTTTGAAATTCTTGTTGGAGTATGCATGTTTTGCATACTTATCTTATAAATCTAATATAGTTGTGACTATGATTGTTTGTTTTAAAATAGTTGATTTAATTAAATTTTGTATCATTGTTTTAACGATTTAATTATATTGACAAGTAAGTTGTTTGAACACATTTAAGTTGTTTGAACACAAATATTTCATGTTCATCTCATCAAAGATGGTGTTGTATCAATATATTAACATTAAGCACTACAAAATATATATATAAAAAATAGCTTTCAATTTTTATATATTAAATTATGCATTTTTTATTGTGTTTATATGTTATCGTATGATTTTTTTCTTTTAAAATGGTTTTGTATTTTTATTAAGGATGAAGCTTATAATTAAATAGAGTTGAAAATATATTTAGGGATATTGGAATGTCGAAGAGTTGGTTTTGGTTTGTATGTCTACATCTCTTGTCTTTTTTCAAAATGCATACAGATAAGGTAGCATAATTTTACAATCTTGCATGCATTTATTATAGTTGTTTTAGGGTTTCTTTTCTTTGGGATGATTCCTTTTTATGGCATCCATCTTCTATTTTGATTATTAACACCAAAACATTAGGAATTTTAGCAAGCAACCACCACCAATAAAATCTTGCAAGTTTCTCTATTACTCCATGAGATATATCTTCTACTAACCCGTCAAATGTTTTTCCTTTGATTATTAATTTAATACTTTTAAATGGCTTGAGTAGTTTATGCTCGGTTCTTATTTGTTTTATTGTGTGCAATTTGAATACATGCAAATACAACTAGATAAACACTACATGTGTTCCCTATGGACTTAAACTAGATGCCTTCTAGGAGTTAACAAAAGGTTTCTTCCTCATTTTCTTCACGGAAGTTAACCATGTGTATATACTCCTCTACCATGGTCCTTGCTACACATGTAGCTCACTATTTTTTTCTCCCTAGACCATACATTTTATATTGTCCAATCAACAAGCTATCAAGGTACATTTTTTACTTGAATTTACTAGGTTATCTAAACCATGTTTTCCCTTATTTCATCATGTTAGGCACCCTTATCCAATTAATCTAGGTTGAACAAAGGTCCAGAAAATTGAGAAGAGAACGAGGATCACATATTTAGCATTGATGTGATTAGACTTAGGCATACGTAGAGCATATAAGGCAAAAACACTAAAGTGAAGCCCAAGTGAGTATGTAATTGTATGCAAATACAATTTACAACACTACAAGATCTATGATAGTTCTTGTTAAACTAGGAAACATGTTAAATCTATGGAGAATTATTTGAAATATCCTACAAAGGTGGAGGACATGGATAGTGTTGTTTATAGTTCTGTGTATGCTATGGTCTAGAGACTAGACCAAACATTTCTTAAGTAGTGTCTCGAGTTGATAAATGGCTAATCTTGGATGGGTGCATTAGGATGCAGTTAAGAGATATTCAGATATTTGAGTTCTTCCAAGAATTCCTTGTGATTTCATCGTTATTAGGTATTGGACCTTGACATTCTTTTATTATCAATGGATATGTGGATCCAAATTGGGTAGGTGATATTGACAACATAAGATCCATCTATGGTTATGCTTCTACTATGTACAGTCATGCTATTAGCTGGATGAGTAAGAAAAAAGCTATAGTTCCTTTTTCCCACAATAAAAGAAGAGTATATGGAAACTACTCATGCTTGTAAGGAAGCCCTTTGGCTTAAATAGTTGTGTTCAAATATTGGGTTTGATGCAGGATTGATTACTATCTATTATGACAATTAGAGTGCCATTTTCTTAGAAAAGAATTTGCCTTTCTAAGCTAGAACAAAGCACATTGACATAATTTAGTTTCATTTTTTTCGAGATATGAGAGGAAGCAAAGATAAAATTCCAGAGAAAGTTGGCATTTTGATGAATGTTGCAAATGCATTAACAAAACCTGTGAGCACATTGAATTTTAGATGGTGTTCCTATTTTATGGGCCATTGTAAATGTCTTTGACAAGTAGGAGAATGCTGGGATTAACGTGTCTCAACCTGTGCAAATCCTAACAATGATTATTATAATGTGCGATATATTTATTTATTATTTCATTTAATTATTTGCTTATAAATGTCTAGTCATCTAGTGAGACCTACATGCTTGGTGGCATTCTACATGGCGATGATTGTAAGACTCATATTTTACACATGTGGAGGTAGGAATCCCACTTTGATGATCTTGTATTAATGATATGTAAGTGCTAAGTGTCATGTTATGATATATTTATGATGATTATTATGACACACTTACATATGACAACATATAACAATTTTTATGATAGAATAGATAAGTGACTGGAGACATCTTTGCATGGAGAAGGTGGGCACCAACTTGGGTAATGATAGGTTGTAAGAGGATTTATTAATAGTCAGTTTTTATGGATTCTCTTAGAACTATAAGTGTTGTTAATCATGATTATTTTAACAATAGTTGTAAGAGGTGTAAGAGCATCTATTATATCTTAACATGCAAAATTTTGGGCACTCAAATTAGGAGGTTTGAATGAGGATTCATTTGATGATGTACATGTGTCATTTGCATTCTAAAAGGTGGTTGAAAAATTATGTTGAGTATTTTGCACGACCCCCTCTTTTGTCTTCATTTAGAAAGTTCCCCCTTTGTTGTATTCCTTTATATAAGGTGGTCTTGAAGAGCATTATGCATGTCATGTTTTGTAGATGAAGTGTTATCCTACTAGAATTACTCTAGATTGTGGGTTGTTTGTTGTATATTCCTGTTGAAGAAGTTATCTATTGATATTTTATTGTAACCAATTAGTTTAAACTGAAATTACAAAGTACTATGTTTTTGGATTGTGGGATTTTTCTCTTGAAAGGATTTTCCCCATGTATGTCTTATGTTTATTTATCTACATGTTGTTTATCTCTCTCTATTTGTATTTCTTAGTTTGTAACACTTTAAGATTTGTAAGAATTTTTACTTACTAGATTAGTGTTAGGAAACACTTTCTACACATTTTCTTCCTTCTAAGGGGTTGTACTCCATTAACTAATAAGATAATTTAATTGGTAGGTGTGTGCCTTGAAAACATGGGTGCATAATAACAAATATATTTCTCAAACCACCTAAATGGTAAATGATATTAATATTATTATCACTAATGTTCTTTTATATACATAGTCATATGGGTGCGCAATACCATTTTATCAAAAGTCACAACAATACTTGAAAGGGAGCTTTTAGTCATTCTAGGATTTTTATCCTTTCTTTCATGATCTTAGCATCAATTGATGCATGGGTTTTAAAGAGGGGATACTTCTTGCTCTTAACTTTTGTCCATTCTTGATTTGAATGAGAAGGTATCTCTGTGGTTTGCTCAAATTTTACTTTTGTTTTGTCATCCTATTTTCTATGATCATGCATCATTGAGAATACCATAGACATCAAAGATGTAAATTGATTTATCAGTAGTCTTGGATTTTTCTTCCTCCTGAGAAATTTTTGAGATGTCTAAACTGAATTTGTTAATAGAAACCCTCTTTGGAGCCCCAAAAATTATGTCATAATTTATCAAAAGGACAAGTCTTTGATTTTGGGCTAGCCAATGGTGGAGTGAGGGAGAGGTTTGACTCCACCAAAGTGGTAGGTGGTATAACATAAAGATGGGTATCAAAACTAAACCACCAGGTGAGTAGTCCTCATGAGGCTTGATTTCTTCCATCATGGTCTTTTATTTTTGGGCACCAAGAGAAAGAATGATCTTTTGAGAATCATTTTTTGCACCTAAAAGTGATTCTTTCATAATCAACGAGTTGCCTCCATTTTTTGTTCCCACTTTTAGAAATATCTCAGTTGGAAGACATTCGAAAAGATCCATCTACACACATAAACATGCATAGGTGGAGTTTCCATAATTGATCATTTCCCTTCAAGCACAATAGTACTTACCTTGACAATTTTTAATAGCTTGCAGAGTCTCCAATTCCCAAAATTATATATGAGAGTAGGCTTAAAGAGCCTAGAGAAAAGTAGAATTGAAAGTCTTCGTCCGAAAATCAAAATATGGATCTAGGGCTTCATGCATGAGAAATCCCCCTCAAATACCCATAGACCATTATTTATCAAGATCTCTTTATCTTTGAAGGAATAAAAATCAAGGATAAGGAAGCCACTAACACAAGGGTAAATAAAAATATCTTCCTCCATGTTGTCTTACCAAAATGTTGTTGTAGTGTCTTAAATTGTGCCTAGTGCATTTATTACACTTATGCATGGTGCCTGGTGCATTAATGACAAACTCATGATCAAAATACCATCACTGTGACATCACGAGCCTTGAAGACAAAGTGCCCTTGTTTGCCCTAAAACCCCATTTGGGCATATCTTTGGGAAGACAACAACATGTCATGCAGATGTCTGCGCGTCGCGTTAACGTCCCAATAGATCCGCAGAATCTCACATCCTACAGTTAATTGAACACCTTCCAATGCGTGTCCCTAGGCACACTTTCGCCCGTAACAACCCTTCGCACTTCTTTTCAGTTTTAAAAGCCCTTTTTTGCTCATTTGAAGGGGTACTTCTAGATTTTTTGGGCTCTTTCTCTCTCTCTATGCTCTCTTGAATACTCTATAAGAATTATCAAGCTATCTCTATCTACATCACTCTTTCAACCATCTTGCAACAACAAACACATCTTGAGCTTCATCACACTCGTATCTAGAAAATGGGGGTTTGGCTACACACCTTGTCTTCTCTTTATCATTTATCTATCTTTTATCATTGCATGAAATTTATCTATCATATCTCTAAGTGTATCTATCATCTAGGTGCATTTAGCTTATCACTATATCATTTTTATCTATTTGCAATAGGGGTTTGCTTCCATTAAGTGGAGTATAGTTTCTATTTGCATTTGATCATTTTATCTTTTATCCAATCTATCTATTGGATTGTCCGTGAAGGTGGAAACACCAAAACGAGGGTATGACTGAGGCAAGCCCCTATACAGCTCCAACATTTGCCCCCATCTTCGTGCGTGCAAGTGATGAATAGGTTCCTCGTCATCAGGAAGAATCACTGTTAACTTTCTATAGAATTCTATGTTCTCTAGTCGTACAGACGACAACGTTTCACACTGGCATCTGAGACTTGAGACCTCTTCATTTCTCTAGTATAATATACTCCTAATTATGCATTGTGCTGTTAGTTTGGATTCTTGTATTTCATCATTTTTGTGCTTTAAACATTCAATTATTTCTTTCTTCCAAGTAGTTTGGTTTGAATTGACTCATGAACATTATTTTTGTTTCAGTCACCCAATTGTAAATAAGCCTTGAGAATCTCAAATATCATCTATTTTTTTATCTTTGAACTTGTGTGTCAATTCTTTATTGGTGTGGCTTCCTATATTACTTGGGCGGTATATAAAACACGAAAAGCCACCATTTTCACAACTATCCATTTCTACATAGGGAATATTAAGACCACCCAAATCCAGTTCAGATTCTTCCATTACCATCACCACCACCATTTACCTTCTGAATATAATGGCCATCTTCTTTTGTCTCAGATAAAATGGCAGTAGCAGAATCATGTGGACATTAGTAAAGAACGTGTTTATTACATGCAAAATAGGGTGAAGAAGTATTATAATGGAGGTTGACACAACTCATAAGTGTGTTCAACATATTCCTAAATACCATTCTCAAATGACTATTGATCACTCTGAACAACAAATGATGTTGGAAATCAATAGTATTTGGATGTGAATGGGCCAAATTTAGACAGGAAATAATCCAAAGTCTGTATTTTGTTCATTTGCGAATTGGAACTTCATTCATTCATTCCTTTGCTTTGAGATTATTGTTGGAGCATGCATGTTTTCTTTCAATGGCTGATGCCAAAACATTAGGAATTGTAGTGAGTAATGGTGCCACCAATAAAACCTTGAAAGTTTCTCACTCAAATACTCTATGAGAATCTCTTCTCCTAACCCATCATGTTCTTTCTTTGATTCCTAATTTTCATAATAGGTGCAAATGGCTTGAATGGTTTATGTTCATTTTTTAATTTTTTTTGGATTGTGTGCCATTTGAATACACTCGGACACAATTAGATAAACACTATATTGTTCTCCATAGAGTTAAACTAAATGCCTATTAAGAGTTAGCCAAAAGTTTCTTCCTCATTTTCTTTGTGGAAGCTAACCACGTGGATGTACTCCTCTACCATGGTCCCTGCTTCATATGTAGCTCACTACTTTTCTCTTCTCCCTAGATGATACATTTTATAGTGTCCGACCAACAAGTTATCAAGGTGCATTTTTTACTTAAATTTCTTAGGTTATTTCAACCACATGTTGACCCTTCTTTCATTATGCTCCTTCTTCTATAAGGAGATTGTATTTATTGAATCTAAAATTTTATATTTGGTAAGGTCATAATATAGAGTCTATATAGAAAGTTACTTTAGACTTTATTTAAAAGAAATTATTGATATACAAATGGGTGATATCCACCATATATGCAATATATTTTGTATATCAGCCTACTCATACTTACATTTGATGCCAAGACTTAGGTCATAAGATTAGAGATTGTCTTCTAGTTATCTTTAAGCCCAAATCATTCTCTAAGCTACTTGTTGAGATAAGTAAAAATGAAGATGACTCAATTAATGTTCAAAACCATAAAATAATCATAACAAGGCCTAGAAGACCTCTTAATTCAACCATAGACACAAAAGTGGTGTAGCTACCAAGGTTAGAAATATAAGTGCACAATAAACTCAAGTTGATAAAAATCATCAAAACCCACAAGGAACCCTTGATCATAGCTGAGTTAAGAAGCCAAGAAAGCAATTGAGTTATAACTAGGTCCTCTATGCTCCACTAGTTAGTCAATTAAAGAGGTTCCTAAGCCTCAATTTTCTAGAACTCCTCTTTTAATGAGTGAAATTTGCTTGTTGACTTTTTGAATCCCAACACTATCATGATTAGAGGGAGGAAGACAATCTTGTAGTCATCATTCAAATTTTCGGAAAGGATAGTATGTTTCTAAAAATTATGTTGAGTATTTTTAATTTGTGTCAATTATATCAATTAAATGGTCAATCATTTAAGGATGCTATAAATTAATTAGCTATGTTTTTTTATGAAGATATAAGTTATAGTTTTTTGAAAATTTTAATGAATTGTTTCTATTATTTTTTATTCCTCAATCAAGTTTATTTTTTGACATTTATTTTATTGAAGTTAATTTTTTTTTTATATTGTACAACTTTTATTACAAATAAATTATTGCATGATGTCTTAGAATTTGACCATTGATTCTAATATTTAATGCATAGACAACTTTTGGTAATTTTTTATTAAATATATGTTTTATAATTTTAATTATGTTTGTTACTCTTCCTTGTGTCTTGTATATAGGTCATTATTATTTTTAAAGGACATACTTCAAGGTATAATAAATAATGAGAGGAAGTAAATAGTGAGAAAGTACCAAAATTTTGTTGAACCCCAATGAATAGCCTACATAATTAGATGATAGTGGAAATTGTGTGTTAAGATGTGATAGTTTTGAGAAGCTCAATGACAATGATATCCTAAATAACTAGAAGGATCAAACAAACAAATGACATTCATACAAAGATTGTAGTCATAAAAAAAATGATCCAAATAAATAAAAACTATCCAAATAATAAAAAACCTATCAAACTAAAAATTCTTAAGCCATATAATAATTTTACAGACTACTTTGACTATCCAAATAGTCAAGAACCTATCGAACTCTAAGAATTCTCAAGCCATATTTTGTATATCAACCTACCCATACATACATTTGGTGCCAAGAATTAAGCCATAAGATTAGAGACTATCCTCTAGTTATCTTTAAGCCCAAACCATCCTCTAAGCTAGTTGTTGAGATAAGCAAAATTGAAGATGCATGGATTAAAGTTGGAAAACGTAAAATTGTCATAATGAGGCCTGAAATAGCTCTTAATCCAACCACAGACTCAATAGTAGTGTAGCTACCAAGGTTAGAAATATAAGTGTACAATGCACTCAAGCTGATAAAAATCATCAAAACCTACAAGGTCCCCTTGATCATAGATGAGTGAAGAATCCAAGAAAGAAATTGAATTATAACTATGTCCTCTATGCTCTACTAGTTAGTCTATTAAAGAGGTTCCTAAGCCTCGATTTTCTAGAACTCCTCTTTTAATGATTGGATTTTTCTTCTTGACTTTTTGAATCCCAACACTATCATGACTAGAGGGAGGAAGACATTCTCGTAGTCATCACTGAAATTTTAGGGAAGGATAATATGTTTCTAAAAATGGTAGATGCACAGTTGGATGATCCTACTATAGCATGACCCACTTTTTTGGCTTAAGTGAGACACTCAAAATTAATTTTTTCTAATATTTTTAATTTATGTCAATTATATTGAATAAATGGTCAATCATTTAAAGTTGTTGTAAAGTAATTTGCTATGGTTTTTTCTATGAAGATTCAAAGTTATAATTTTTTGAAGGTTTTAATGAATTATTTCTATTATTTTTTATATTTCAATCAAGTTTATATTTTAATATTTATTTTATTGAACTTTTTGTTTTTTTTTCCATTTTGCACAACTTTTATTACAAATGAATTATTCCATTATGTTTTAGAATTTGATAATTGATTCTAATGTCTAATACATGGATAATTTTTGGTAATTTCTTATTAAATATATGTTATATATTTCTAATAGGGTTTGTTATGTTCCTTGTGTCTTGTATATAAGTCATTGTTTTTTAATGGAGATACATCTATTATAAAATTAAAATATACCTCTTGATATTTTTTTATCTAAACTTGGCTCAAATGGTTTAAGTAGTTTTCTAGAGGAGTCATAGAAAGTTATCACAAAATCATTTTTTGGGTTATAGGTCTTAGGGGTTTTAAGTGATGATTTTTAAGGCATAAATGATTTTTGGAAAATTCCTAGGTGTCATAGAACAAAGAGGAAAAAAATTAATTAAAAAATGTTTATTTCTTGCCATGTTCAATCCCAAAGAGAGGGAAATGTTAGAAATGGTAGGGTTTTTAGTTTGTTGTATTGATCTTATAAAAACCTTGAATGCATGCCTATTTTTGAAGATCAAAACCCTACCTTGAATATTGCTAAGAGAGAATATTAAGACCACCCAAATCCAGATTAGATTCTTCTGTCACCTTCACCATCAACATTTACGCTGTGAATATATGTATTAGAATCATGTCAACAAAGAACATATTTATTGCATGCAAATAATGGAGGATGACGCAACTCATAAATGTCTTTTAACATTTTCTTATTACCATTCTGAAATGGTTGTTGATCACCTTGAGGTGGAGGTGGAAACACCAAAATGAGGGTATGACTGAGGCAGGCCCCTATACAGCTCTGACATTTTCCCCCATCTTCGTGTGTGCAAGTGATGAATAGGTTCCTCGCCCTCAGGAAGAGTCATTGTTAACTTTCTGTAGAATTATGTGTTCTCTGGTCATACAAACGACAATGCGCGACACTTACATCCGAGACTTGAGACCTCTTCATTTCTTTGGTGTAATCTACTCCTAATTTTGCGTTGTGTTGTTAGCTTGGATTCTTGTATTTCATCATTTTTGTGGTTTAATCATTCAATTATTTCTTTATTATTGTAGTTCTTATTTTGTTATTATCCCTTGGCTCACCCTTAGTGCCAGTATAAGTGAGGTAGTGGTGGATAGATTTGTTCTCTAAGATTTGTCATCTTAAAGGTAACAAATCCCCTCCTCTACAACTGTGATCCAAGATTGAAAGTCACAAATTTTTGGCCATGTTTTCACAAATATATAGTTGAGTGACATGATCTTATAAGAATTATTACTTGTCGTGGATGGATTCATCGATACTGATATCTAGATGTGCATCAAATGGTGGAGAATGAGGGGGCAACACCCCATGTCATGCCTAACAAAGATGGAGTTTCTATTGCCGCACCCTTTTAAAGTGATGATATCATGGGGAGAGGCATATAAGATGACATTGGGTGAGCATGGAAATCGCCAACCATTGTGACAAGGGAGAGGCCCATCTCAAAGAATAACTGAAGTAGTCAAGTGTGAAAAATTCTGACTATAATGATGGCAAGGACTAGGGTTTTGAGATCAAGCATGAATCATTTCAAAGAAGTAGAAATATTTTTAAGCATCATCGTTATAAGTACCTAATAATTGTTATCATTATACTTTGTAACGTTTTTTAGTTGGTTGGCAAGTAATTTTTTTAAAATTAAGCATCTTAGTTTGAAAAACATACTTGTACATTTCAATTACTATCCGACCTCAATCTAAAATTCATAAATTACATTCAATTTATTACTTTACCCTAAATTTATTATTCCAGACATGATTTTTTCTCCTACAATTTCAAATGTTGACAAAAAATAAAAACTTAATAGAAGTATTTTACAAAAAACTATACTCATGAATAAATTGTACATGGCTACTTTTTTTATAGGTTGTATAACAACCATTAATTATTTTTGCAATATCAATATGTCAAGAGCATGCATTAGAGTTATGTGAATAAACAATGGAGTGTACGAGTCAAAAGTTGCATGGATAATTGATCTCTTTCAAATAAGAGCCAAGTACGAAGAACTTATCAATTGAACCAAATACATCTCAAGTTGATCCTTTTAAAACATTATACGTCTTACACTCAACAAAACTTATCTCTAACGATCTCTTTACAAATCATTTAACTTCACCAAAAAACCAAAACCACTAATTTTTATAAAGCTACACCAACACCATTGTTGCACCAATGTACCCCAAATCATTAAAAAATAAATTGCACCCTAATCGTTACTTCTGTCTATCCTTTGAAAAAGTGGTCGACACTAAAGGAGGGATGCATCTATTCTCCCTTCCCCCTCCTTCTTCTCTCCCTCCTTCCCTTCCGCCCCCCCTACTCTCTCCCTCGCTCCCTCCCCCCCCCCCCCCTCTCTCTCTCTCTCTCTCTCTCTCTCTCTCTCTCTCTCTCTCTCTCTCTCTCTCTCTCTCTCTCTCTCTCTCTCTCTCTCTCCCTCCCTCCCTCCCTTTTCATTCACATTTTTTCTACTACCAATCACGCATACGGGGTACTGAACCTATAAGTTCACTGCCATGCCATAACTTTTTTAAGGCATAGGAGCAAGTACGCAGTACTTATTACTTGTAAGCGCATACGAGGTATTGAGCCCATTATTTTCCACCCTGCGATAACATTTTTTAGGCTTAGGAGCACGTACGTGCTACTTATTAGTACAAAATGGGAAAAAAAATGTCGTTGGGCTTGCCAACATTTTATGGACTAACAGCGCATACACGGTTATTAATGTAGTGCGTACGCAATACATAGACATAGTTTTAGTTTCCCAAGAGCCTCAACAACCACAAAAGAAGTTTTTGAGGTCGTTGAAGGCCCCACTGGAACTGGTTCTGCACTTCTATCACTATTTTATACATAGAAGTAAGTGAATTTTTTGTTTTTGCATGATTTGAAATAATTAAATTGTTGTTCTTATTAGTTTTGTCAATAGTATTGTGATTGTTTAATAGTTTGATTCCAAAAAATAGTGATAAGATACATATTTATGGTTATTTGTTTGTTTATGAACTTTTGTTTACATATATATGTAATATGATTCTATTTAGGACAACTGATATCAACCATGGGAAAGAACAAGTGAGGAATGATGGAACAACGAGAGGTTGAAAAGGAAAGACAAAGGCAACGTATGAAGAAGTTATGTGACATAAGAACAATGGGAGAAGAAGGCTTGTCATCCTCAACATCTCAATTCAATTTACCAAACGAACATAATGCACCTAATGCAATTGAAGAAGAGACATTTGATTTACCGTATGAACCTAATGCAATTGAAGAAGATACCGCATTGAATAATCAATTAAATGATGAACATACACCTTCTCTATTTGATGAATTGAATGTACGTAATGCATCGATGTTAACACCTCCTAGAATCATTCGTAGGAAACCAAAGTATCTAATTGACATTGATGAAAATATATTGAAGCAAATGCCCAATAAAATGAATGAATGAACTTGTAGGAGAATAGTTAAAAGAATATGACAAAACTATTTTGAAAACTTGAATCAAACCGTAAGATGTCAATTAATTATTCAAATGATTAAAAATTTGAATTTTAGAGAGACAATGAAAATTCTAGGCCTAAGATCATCTGAAAGTAACAGTGAAAGAACTATTGTGAGAAATCTATTTGATGCATATTAAGATATTGGTTCAAAATCACATACTAAAGATTCTAATGCTACTCGACGTGTCATTACATCAACCACAATGAGCAAGAAAATAAAAAAAAATCGTTTGATAAGCAAAACAAGTAAGTCATTAAACGTTAGTAGAACAACATTAAGTAAAGCATTAAAGAAGCGGGAAAAAATAGAGGAACCTAACAATAATTCTCTTTGGGAATTCTCGGGTAGTCTACCACACAAAGACAAGGTTGTTGTTGATGCACTAAGAATATTAATTGAAAATTTTTGGCATGACAACATAAAAGTTCAACCAGAGAGATGTTGTTAGAAGGTGAATTGGGTGTAAAAATCGTGAGCCACATGCCAAACACTATTTGGATATGACCCAAACTAAATTTTATGAAAGATGCCTTCAAAAGTTTCCTCAAATAAGAATTTCTCAAAGATTTTTTGAAATGACAAAACCTTTTTATATTAAGATTAATCATTTACGCACCACATGTTGTTGTAGGAAGCATATTGAATTTTCCATGCACTATGATATTTTTTGTCATATTTGTTCTACTTTGCACACTAACGATGTTTTGCAGGAACACAATATACAAGCACCTCCTAAGTCGGTAAGAGAATTTATTTCAAGTGTGCTATGTAATAGACATGATGGTTGCATTTATTATAAGATGCCTTGTTTGGAAGGTTCTTGTGCTATATGTGGTGGTTTGCAATGTTTACCAAGATGTGTACATTTGGAGAGCACACATGAAATTGGTACGAAACTAGTTTCTTTCAGAAAATACAAGACAGTCACATATGGAGTTAAAGATGGAAAAGATTTGAAGAGATGTGAGATAGTGAGAAATGATATATGCGTAGATAAATTTATGAGAATATTTCAAGAGAAACTAATTTATGAGTACATAATACATACACATAGAGCTCAATGGTTAGATGAGCAATTTAAGTTATGTAAGGACACATTTTCTCTTGGCACCATTGTCTCTATCATTGATTTCGCTAAAAATTATACACTACAACCTCAAAATGAAGTGCAATCTATGTATTATCACTATACACAAGTTTCTATCTTTGTACACATAGCGTTCATGCATGCAGATGATAGCACAAAGGAGGATAGAAAGGTTGTAAGAGAGTATCACTTCTACATAAGTGATGATCATACTCATTCATCAGAGTTTGTACAAGGATATTTAAAAGTTTTCTATGATAGTTTAAGGGAAAGGAACATTCGATACAACCAACACTTAATATGGTCAGATAATTGCATCGCACAATTCAAGAATGCAAGGATGTTTTATTGGTTGACAAGGATGCATATGACAAGCGATGTACAATATTTTTGGAATTTCACTAAGGCTGGACATGGTAAGGGAGAGCACGATGGTGCAGGAGCATGTGTGAAAAGAGCCCTAGCTAGAGAAGAATTGAAGTACGAAGGTGGTGTTGAGTTGATAGATGCATAAACAATTGTGCGATGGTGTAAGTCTACGATGGGTCCAAGTAATCTACGTCCATCAATGGTTCATAGATATTTTTGGTTGATCATTGAATCTAAAATTGAAAACTATCTAGATTGTTGTACAGTTGCAGGATCGAGTGACATGCACTCATTTATGAGTTCAAATTCAAGTTCACTGGTAATTTATATGAGACAAATGGTATGTTTTTTCTCTTCATGCATGTATTGTTTGTGGGAAGAATGTGAATCACAAGAGTAGGTTGATAAATGGTCTTGTAGACCGTTGGTTCCCATTAATTAATATCAAATTCCCAAAGCGCTACAATTGAGCCAGATGAAGACATCAACAAATTTTGACCATGTATTTGACCTAGTGGATTCAGGTGATTTTTTGAGTTAATTTTTTTGCAAGTATTCTTTTTGGTTCATTTTGTTGTACATCATACTTTATTTTTGGTATTAATTAACACATTATAAAATGCAGGTCATGTGTATGCAGTTGTTGCAGAAGAGAACAATGAAGAAAGAACAAATTACTATTTGTGTCGTTGTGTTGAGCCAAAAATAAAATGGACAACCACAATCATTGATGGAGAGGGTATTCAGTACCCAATAGGGTTTATTGTCGTGACAGGAACATGGCTTCAAAGATACCCTATCAAGAATTCTGATGCTTGGTTGTTTGAGGACTTTGAAACACACAGACATATTCTTCATTTCTCTAACCTTGTTGTTGCAACAAATATTCATTTGTTGAAGTATTGTGGTAGACCTCATAACAAGATTTGATGGAAAGTTCATGAATTTGACCACGAGGCAATACTTGACACAATACGGGTCAAAGTCGATCCTGAAGGCTCACTTGATTGATTCTATGATTAAGAGTAGAATGATTTTGGGAATTTTGTATAAATCATCGACAAATTGTTCTATATTCATTTTTTGTATATATAAATGCCCATGAGCTGATTTTTACATATTTAGGGGCATAATTTTGTATATTTAGATGGCAATAAGCTGATTTGTACATATGTACATGCCAAATTTTGTATATTAAAATGGCGATGAGCTGAATTGCACATATTGTAATGCCAAATTTTGTATAAAAGCCTGTGAGATGATTTGTAAGACATTTTTTTGTATAATCAAATAGCCAAGAGCTGATTTGATCATATTTAGAGGCAAATTTTTTGAATAATATGTGACAATGTTTTGTGACTATTTTGTGTGTCAATGTTTTGTGACTATGTTTTGAGTATATGTAATGTGTCCCTAGTCAATCATGAGAATTCTTGATTCTTGTATAATCATGGAGAATTATTTGAGTCATTATCGGGTTATAGGGGTCATAGATTGAGACTAGATACAATTTGAGCAAAAATTGTCATTGTTGTCAAAAAAATTGTCAAGCAACTTATACATTGCGTCGATAGGGTATGACTCTCAACAAGGGCATACCTAGCGTAAAAATTCCCACCTGGACACGCTCGTGACGTCGGTTTGTGCACATGCCGAACCGAATCAATTCTAGCCAATCCTACAACTTTGCATTGTATGCAACTGACGACTTTTGCAGCAGGCAAAAAAATGCTACCAATTAAAAATGGCTCTAAGTCATCAAAAACCAAGATAGGATATTGTAGAGGAGCCTCACACGACCCCATAGGTTCAAGTAGATTGACCATATGTGTCCTGTATTTGAAGAAACAGTCCGTCAAATTTTGACAATTTTTTAGACTTAGGGCACTTGAGAGATTGCCCCGATACAGAATGACTCTCGACATTCCAACGCTTTGGGATACATGATTGGAGCATGCATAGTGTAAAACTGCCCACCCGGATGCACTCGTGATGTTAGATTGTGCACACGATGAACGAAATCAATTCTAGCTAATCCTGCAACTTTGTAATTGCATGCAACTGATGTTTTTTGCAGCAGGCAAAAAAATGCTACCAATTGAAAATGGCTCCAAGCCATTAAAAAATGAGATATACCATTGTAGAGGAGCCTCACCTGACCCCACAGGTTCAAATGGATCGACCATATGTGTCTTGGATTTGAAGAAACTGTCCATCAATTTTTGACAATTTTTTGGACTCATGGCACTTGAGAGATCGCCCCGGTACAGTATGACTCTTGACGTTTTGACGCTGCATGATAGAAGCATGCTTAGCATAAACCTTCCCACCTAGACATGCTCATGACATCGATTTGTGCACACGACAAACCGAATCAATTCTATCTAGTCTTGCAACTTTGCATTGCAAGCAACTGATGACTTTTGCAATAGGCAAAAAAATGCTACCAATTGAAAATAGCTCCGAGTCGTCAAAAAGTGAGATAGGACATTGTAGAGGAGCCTCACGCGACCCCATGGATTCAAATGGATTGACCATGTGTCCTAGATTGGAAGAAATAGTCCGTCAAATTTTGACAATTTTTTGGACTCATGGCACTTGAGAGATCGCTTTAGTACGTTATAACTCTCGATGTTTCAACACTTTGGGATGCATGATAGGGGCATGCCTAGCATAAACCTGCCCACCCAAATGCACTCGTGATGTCAGTTTGTGCACACGACAAACCGAATCAATTCTAGCCAATCTTGCAACTTTGTATTGCATGCAACTGATGGTTTTTGTAGCAGGAGAAAAAATGCTACCAATTGAAAATGGCCTCGAGTCGTCAAAAACTGAGATAGGTCATTGTAGAGGAGCCTCACGCGAACCCACGAGTTCAAATGGATCAACCATAAGTATCATGGATTTGAAGAAACAATCCGTTAAATTTGGACAAATTTTTGGAGTCAGGGCACTTGAGAGATCACGTCGGTATGATACGACTCTCGACGTTCCAACGCTTTGGGATGCATAACAGGGGCATGCCTAGTGTAAAACTGCCCACCCGGATGTGCTTGTGATGTCAGTTTGTGCACACGATGAACCAAAACAATTCTATCCAATCTTGCAACTTTTCATTGTATGCAATTGACAGTTTTTGTAGCAAGAGAAAAAATGTTACCAATTGAAAATGGCTCAGAGTTGTCAAAAACCAAGATAGGACATTGTAGAGGAGCCTCACATGACCCCACAGGTTCAAAAGAATTGACCATATGTGTCCTGTATTTGAAGAAATAGTTTGTCAAATTTTGACCAATTTTTGGACTCAGGGCACTTGAGAGATCACACCGGTATGGTATGACTCTTGACGTTCTGGTGCTTTGGGATGCATGACAGGGGCATGCCTAGCGTAAAATTTCCCACTCGAACGCGCTCGCGACATCAGTTTGTGCACACGATGTTCAAAATTTGACCATTGTGAGCGTGAGGGTGCTCTCGCACCAAACACATATTGTTGTTTATATTCATATTGTCGATTTTGTTGTTTATATTCATGTTGTCGATTTTTGTTGTTTATATTCGTATTGTTGATTACATATGCAAATATTCATTTAAATTTATAAAAGAGAAGCCATCAAATACAACGAATACACAATAATGAACTGAATACAAGGAGTTTTGTAGGGTTAATTCAACATTTTAGAAATTTTATCAAATGATATTCCATGATTGCAATGTTTTATATCCTATATTTTTGTTGTTTATATTCATATTGTTGGTTACATAGGCAAATGATCAATTAAACTTATAAAAGGACAACCACAAAATACAACGAATACAAAATAATGAACTTAGTACACATTTATTGGATCAAATATAGACATTTATATATATATATATATATATATATATATATATATATATATATATATATATATAAAAGGCATGTCTGCCAAGTCAATACAAGTATTACAAAAATGTGGCATATGCCATGTCCAAATCGATATACAAAAAAAATTTAGAATATATATACATGTATTGGTCATTCTATGACCAAAACTAATACTATATGATCTTAAAATTGTGGTGGATCATCAAAATCAAGCCTCTTCGATGCAGTACACGGCTCTGTAGATGGCTGCAAAACCACAGTTCAAAAGCCAAGTTAGAATTCTTTTGTAGAAAATAGTTTACAATTAACAACATAACTATGCATTTAACTGTAATTCTTTTGCAATTGAAATGTAGATTGCCTCATCGGCTGATCTAGGAGCTAATGTTTTCGCTCTCCTCTCCTTGTCACTCTTAGGAGTTTTCTTGAAGACATACTTAAATGGATCCATGTTATGGCCGTATCGCGAAGGGGTCTATTGTAGATTAAATGTACAATTAACACAATGTACTAACATAAATATATTAAAATCTATAATATAGAGAACAATTATGTACATGTGCCTGAGATGCTTCTCTAATGGACTGAGGATAGCTCACCATCGATGGAGAAACTGTTGCTATTACCTATACAAAAAATGTTCAAAGATTAAATAAATTAATATAATGATAAGTATTGTAGGTTAAGAACAATTAATTTTACATATCAAAGAAAAGTGTATTGAATCCTGAGATGCTTCTCTAGTGCATGGAGGAGGGTTCGCCATTGATGAAATAGGTATGGATATTTCATGTATGAAAAAATTATAAGATGATAATATATCGCAAGTTCACATGTACGTGTGCATATAATCATGAAATCAAGAAAATAAAGTAGAGATACATACCTCTGCCCTCTCTTGATCCACAGGCGAATCAGGTGCATTCATCAAATCCACATAGCTCAATGGCCGCTATACATGTTAAATAGACAAAAAACACTAATCAATCTACAAACCCCAACTTATACTTGATTTCAACATTTTCAAACAATTGTACAACTAAAAATGTGTTCAATTACCTTCTTCCCACGTTTTGGCATCTTCGAAGAATTCTTTTTCTTAGGACAAGCCCTAGATGCGGAGGGGGTACCATAAAAAAACAAAATTAACATGAGATATTAGTACAAATAATAAATTAAACATAACTTTAAAAATCTAAAATGAAATGACTTGCATATTCCATCAAAATAATACATAAAAAGGGTTGTACAAAATATGATACCGTATAGCCTTGTAGGCCAAAATCGATCGCTGAGAGCATGATGTCATCAATCTGGGACATTTGGTCCCCTGTCAACACCTACAAACCAAAAATTGGACCAAGAATTAAAGATAGTTAGTATATCTTGTATTTTTTTGAATTCAAAGTGTACTATTCTATTTAACATGTTACAAAATTTATACCTTAGGCATCGAAGTTGCAGCTATAGTAACTGGGGGAGGAGTATGGGATACCGCTGCTGCATCCTGAAATGCATATTATTTGTCTCAATTTAAATTAATGTATAAATGAAAATTCATTTATGTAATTACAAATTTAAACTGACTAATAAATAAAATGCTATGAATTCAAATCAACACACCTGTGTCTGTCGCTCATGGGCAAACACCATGTCCATCAACTCATTTGTCAACACAAAATGCTCAGCCCTTGACATCTACTCCCGCAAATCATGCACGAATGAGATGAGGATTCATCTGCATCGACTGCATCATCTATCCTTGAGCATATCCCTGAGCAACTGACACACATATGTTGGATGGGCTCTCTGTCGCCACCTGGAGCAACTAATGGCTCATCATCCAATATAATAGGGTGTGCTAACGACGTCCCATGCTGGATGATGGCACCAGTCAACGATGTGGCCACCTGAAGAGTTTGTAGCTCAATCGACTCTTTCAACTCTACTAGGACAACTTGATGCACCTTGGGTTTGGGTGCTAGGGGGCGACGACTCTCTGCGGGTAATTGCCTACCGGCTCCAGGTCTATCTTGGGCAGAGCCACCACCTCTACCATGGAACTCTCTCATGTCAAAATATTTTGGGCTCACATTGAGCACAAACTCACAATATACTTTTCTCAAAAAATATAATGACACCTCATAATTATTACAAGGTGGATCATCAAAGACCATCCACCACCTCTGCAAAAAAAGATTCTTCATCTACACATTGGTACACCAATATATGGGAAACCTCTTTGCATTAAGAGGTAACGACTGACCAGTTTTGGGATCAACAAAAAGGGCACATATTTTTTATTTACTAATATTTTTGTTTTTTACTCCCTCGTATGATAGCCCATCGACATAGAATTGACGACACCTATTCCTAAAGCTTCCCCATTTGGTAATTCGTGTGGAAATAACTATGGCACCACTAGCTAATGTTTCTAGGCTAGTGGCGAGGGATTGATGATGCTCAAGTTCGGATGTTTTCAATTTAACAATCAGTCTATTGATTTTAGACGTATTTTGTCATAACTGATTAATTAATTGGTCTTGTGTTTCTGGTGTGTGGTCAAATGGAGGAATTGGGGGTGTATGTTGTGGGTTTTCAGGAGGTGCATTTGGTTGTTCTTGTGGGCTTTCAAGAGGTGCATTTGGTTGTTCTTGTTGTGGATTAGAAGAATCTGGTTTTTGAAACAAAAAATGAAAAAACCTAATCAAAATTAATGAAATTAAATTCATAATGTAAAACAAATTGAACAAACAGGAAAGAAAGACAAAAATAAATAAAAACTAACCTTGATCCATAGTCTGGAGGAGAAACCTAGCACCCCGTTCACAGTTTAGGAGAGAAAATGAAGAAAAATCAAACTAAAAATGCGCTATTCACGGGAAAATAAGACTCAATTTTTTTTTAAAAACTTTTTTTAACAGGCACAACGTACGCGGTTCTTTTGGGATTATTAGCGCGTACGCGCTCATTTTCCTATAGGTAGCGTGTACGCATTACTTTCCCTAAAAGCAACGCGTACGCGCTACCTTCTCTAGGCTCGGGAACAACAAACCTAAGCGTGTACACGGGCATGTCAAATTTTAGAACCGCATACGCACTGCTTGTTTTTCCATGTTTTTTTGGGTGGTGTCCACTTTTTTGACCACCATCTTTGTGCACATACCCGGAGGATTACTTTGAGTTTGAGGATGTTAAGGACTCATAGAAAGTCTGGTTGGCACAAACTAAGTTGAAAAGGCATGCTGCCTTATGGTGGAAAGAATTGTAGAGAGACAGAGTGGGGAATGGTGAAATGAAGATCCCCTAGTGGAGATAGATGGTTGCAAGATTGAAGGCCAAGTTCATATCGGGATACTATGAGTTGGAATTATTCAAGAAGTTGTAGAACCTAAAACATAGAAAGATGACCGTGAAAGAGTATACGGAGGAATTATACAAGGTGATGATCAGATCTGGACATAGAGAGATGGATAGAGAAAAGGTGGCGAGGTACATAAATGGACTTGCATTTAACATTCAAAATAAGATGAGTAAGTTGAGGGTTTCCACAGTTGAAGAAGCCTACTAGTATTCTTTGAAGGCTGAGGAGAAGGTGAGAAGAAGACAACCGAATAACCCTAGAAGGAAGGAGAGATTCAAGGGACAAATGAGTACAAACAAGCAGAATGTTGAAGAAGAATCAAAACCTAAGTGGAGTAAAGAACCGAAGTAGAAAACACAGAGAAAAGGTAGTGGTAGTACCAACTGAGAATTTCCTGGCAAATGCTTCAAGTGTGGAGAAACTGAACATAGATTTTATGAATGTAAGAAGGGAAATGGCAAGAAGTTGTATGGAAAATGAGGAAATAGAAGGAGAAATTACCGAAACTGACTATGCACTAGAGCAAGAAGAATCCCTTATGTTCAGAAGAGTCATGATGATGGAGCAGAGAAGTGAAGATACCAGATCTACTCAGAGAGAGTCTTTTCCGGATTGTGTGCAAATCAGGTGGTAAGTGTTGCAAGGTTATTGTGGATAGTGGAAGTACTGATAATTCGGTATATGTTCAGAAGAGTCATGATGATGGAGCAGAGAAGTGAAGATACTAGATCTACTCAGAGAGAGTCTTTTTCGGATTGTGTGCAAATCAAGCGGTAAGTGTTGCAAGGTTATTGTGGGTAGTGGAAGTATTGATAATTCAGTATCCGAGGAGATGGTGGTGAAGCTTGGATTGAAGAGGCTTGAGAATCCTTGTCCTTACAAGGTAAGTTGGTTACAAGATGATCAAAAGTTAGAAGTAAAGGAGCAGTGTTTGGTGAGTTTTAATATTGGACCTTTTAGGGATGAGGTCTTGTGTGATGTAGTATCTATGAGTGCTTGTCATGTCTTGTTGGGAAGACCTTGGCAGTTTGACAAAGGAGCTATTTATGATTGTAGAAGAAACCTAATCACTATTGAGAAGGATGGGAAAAAATTCACATTGGCTTCTTTGAAGGAGAAAGAGAAGGAGGTGAAGAACCCGAATCTTGAGAGAAGTGGAAATACTGAGAAACCAGTTGTAGAGATTATACCAAAAGGAAGCATGGGTTTGTAGAAGGATATGATAGATAAGTCTAATAACAAGATATATCTAGATGGCAAAAAGCTTATGGTGACAAACCAGATAAGGTCTTGTGGCAGAAACAAATCTGAGTTGCAGAAGAAAGAGAGTAGTGAGTAGAGACAGTGTGCAGATCTGAAGCAAAGGAAGAGAAATAAAGAGAGTTGAGAGTTAGAGAATCCGGTTGAGGTTCCAGAGGAGTTAAAGAAGAGGTTTGCAGATAAGGAAGATGTTTGGATAAAAAATGAGTGTGAGGTCTTTATCCCGAATCCTTTTTGATGTTCATGAGTTTCCTCTCATGGAATATCTTTTTCTACCTGGGGTGTCTAATGCAGGAGCATCCCCGGTCTATGAGAAATCTTGCATCAACCAAAAATATTTCCTTTTTATTTAAGTTCAGTGTGCAGTTTTCTATGTTCCTGCCGATAGTTGCTTGCTTTTCATTGCAGATTCTATTTTCAGTTTCTACGCTGATTCATGCGCTTAATTCCAGATTTTTCAGTCCATTTGGATTCTTTTTTGGCTAGTTATCGCTTCCGATTTGACTATTTCTGGGTTCTGGGACAGTTATTGAGCTTACTGGTTGGTTTTCCTTCACTTTCGGAGTGGTTTCTTGGCGTGTGGCTCTATTTTGGGTCTTGTCCGATGTTCTTTGGTATGTGGCCGACCTTCCTGTTGATCCACACTTCTTGGTTGTTATTTTCCAGAGAAATTTATTTCATTCTTAGGGCTGACCTAGTTACACATTTCATTTTTCCTGCATTGGTAAATGTAATCTTTTGTGGCCAGCCCAGATATGTTCCGGAGGGTATATGTAGGGTATTATGTAATCATTTGTAGGATAGTAGAGATCTGAATAAGGATTTAGATTCGTGATTAGAGATCCGATTGACTCTGAGAGTTCTAGATGGATTGTATCTGGCATGTAGCATGCATGTAACCGGTTGACTATCAAATGTTTTCTGATGACTGTATGATGATAGTCGGTTGGTTACCAGAGGTTCTAAGATAATAATATGATATGTTTATGTAATCTTTCTATGTTTTATTGTTGCTTTCATTGTGTTACTCTTGCTACTTAAGCTGACCAGTTCTCTTTTGAGCATTCACCGGTTATGGCTACATCAAGATCTGCAGAATCTCACATCTTGTAGTTAATCAGACACCTTCCAACGCGTGTCCCTAGGCTCGCTTTCGGCAGTAACAACTCTTCGCACTTCTTTTCAGTTTTAAAAGCCCTTCTTTGCTCATTTGAAGGGGTACTTCTATATTTTTTGGGCTCTCTCTCTATGCTCTCTTGAATACTCTATAAGCATTATCAAGCTATATCTATCTACATCACTCTTGCAACCATCTTGCAACAACAAACACATATCTTGAGCTTCATCACGCTCGTATCTTGAAAAGGGGGGTTTGGCTACACGCCTTATCTTCTCTTTATCTTTTATTTATCTTTTATCATTGCATGAAATTTATCTATCATATCTCTAAGTGTATCTATCATCTAGGTGCATTTAGCTTACCGATATATCATTTTTATGTATTTGCAATAGGGGTTTTCTTCCATTAAGCAGAGTATAGTTTCTATTTGCATTTGATTATTTTATTTTTTATCCAATCCATCTATCCGACTATCCATGGAGGTGGAAAGACCAAAACAAGGGTATGACTGATGCAGGCCCCTATGCAGGTCCGACATTTTCCCCCATCTTCGTGTGTGCAAGTGATGAATAGGTTCCCTGCCATCAGGAAGAGTCATTGTTAACTTTCTAGAGAATTTCGTGTTCTCTGGTCGTACAGATGACAACACGCCGCACTGGCATCCGAGACTTGAGACCTCTTCATTTCTCTGGTGTAATGTACTCCTAATTCTGCATTGTGTTGTTAGTTTGGATTCTTGTATTTCATCATTTTTGTGCTTTAATCATTCAATTATTTCTTTATTAGTGTAGTTCTTATTTTGTTATTATCCCCTGGATCACCATTAGTTCCACTATAAGTGAGGTAGCGGTGGATAGATTTGTTCTCTAAGATTTGTCATCTTAAAGGTAACAAATCCCCTCCTCTACAGTTGTGATCCAAGAATGAAATTCACAAAGCTTGGGCCACATTTTCACAAATATATAGATGAGTGACATGATCTTATAAGAATTCTTACTTTCTGTGGATGGATTCATCGATACTAATCTCTGGATGTGCATCAAATGGTGGAGAATGAGGGGGCAACACCCCATGTCATGCCTAACAAAGATGTAGTTGCTATTGTCACACCCTTTTAAAGTGATGACACCATGGGGAGAGGCATATATAGGATGACATTGGGTGAGCAGGGAAATCGCCAACCATTGTAACAAGGGAGAGGCCCATCTCATTGCACAACTGAAGTAGTCAAGTGTGAAAACTTCTAACTATAATGATGGCGAGGACTAGGGTTTTGAGGTCAAGCATGAAGCATTTCAAAGAAGTAGATATATTTTTAAGCATCATCGTTATAAGGACCTAATAATTGTTATCGTTATACTTTGTAACATTTTTTAGTTGGTTAGCAAGTAAATTGTTTAAAATTAAGCATCTTAGTTTGAAAAACATACTTGTACATTTCAATTACTATCCGACCTCAATCTAAAATTCATAACTTACATTCAATTTATTACTTTACCCTAAATTTCTTATCACAGACATGATTTTTTCTCCTCCAATTTCAAATGTTGACAAAAAACAAAAACTTAATAGAAGTATTTTACAAAAAACTATACTCATGAATAAACTGTACATGGCTACTTTTTTTATAGGTTGTATTAGAACCATTAATTATCTTTGCAATATCAATATGTCAAGAGCTTGCATTAGAGTTGTGTGAATAAACAATGAAGTGTACGAGTCAAAAGTTGCATGGATAATTGATCTCTTTCAACTAAGAGCCAAGTACGAAGAACTTATCAATTGAACCAAATACATCTCAAGTTGATCCTTTTAAAATATTATACATCTTATACTCAACAAAACTTATCTCTAACGAACTCTTTAAACAAATCATTTAACTTCACCAAAAAAAAAAAAACCACTAATTTTTATAAAGCTACACCAACACCATTGTCGCCCCAACGTACCCAAAATCATTAAAAAACAAATTGCACCCTAATCGTTACTTCTGTCTATCCTTTGAAAAAGTGGCCGACACTAAAGGAGGGATGCATCTATTCTGGCTCCAAAACGGCAGTACGGACTGACTAACACGCGTGTTAATTGCACGTCTTACACCGTCGATTTTGTAATTAATGATTGCGATTGACTAACCTCTCGCTAACATGCTGTACGAAAAGTCTGTTTTGAAACCAGAATAGCTTCAACCCTAAAGGAAGGCCCCAAAGAAAAAACTGACGTACGGTTTATATTCCAAGTAGTTTGGTCTGAATCGCAGCGACCCGACCCGAACTATAGTCGTCTCGATCCAATCAGCAGAATTACCTTAGTCCCATTCGCCTACCTCCCAGGGGGCAGTCATATGACCCAGCTGGAATCGAGCTAAAGAAACTAGCTTCCTATCTCCGGGGGTTCCATAGATTATTTTTGTTTCAGTCACCCAATTGTAAATAAGCTTCGAGAATCTCAAATATCATCTAATTTTTGATCTTTGAACTTGTGTGTCAATTCTTTATTGGTGTGGCTTTCCATATTAGTTGGGCGGTATATAAAACATGGAAAGCCACCATTTTCACAGCTATCCATTTCTACATAGGGAATATTAAGACCACCCAAATCCAGTTCAGATTATTCCATTACCATTACCATCGCCATCACCATTTACCTTCTGAATATAATGGCCATCTTCTTTTGTCTCAGATAAAATGGCAGCAGCAGAATCATGTGGACATTAGTAAAGAACGTGTTTATTACATGCAAAATAGGACGAAGAAGCATTATAATGGAGGTTGACACAACTCATAAATGTGTTTAACATATTCCTAAAGACCATTGTCAAATGACTGTTGATCACTCTGAACAACAGATGATGTTGGAAATCAATAGCATTTGGATGTGAATGAGCCAAATTTAATAACACGAAACTTGGACTGTTGAAATTGGGACAGGAAATAATCCAAAGTCTGTATTCTGTTCATTTGCGAATTGGAACTTCATTCATTCATTCCTTTGCTTTGAGATTATTGTTGGAGCATGCATGTTTTCTTTCAATGGCTGATGCCAAAACATTAGGAATTGTAGTGAGTAATGGTGCCACTAATAAAACCTTGAAAGTTTCTCACTCAAATACTCTATGAGAATCTCTTCTCCTAACCCATCATGTTCTTTCTTTGATTCCTAATTTTCATAATAGGTGCAAATGGCTTGAATAGTTTATGTTCAATTTTTTTTTTTTGGATTGTGTGCCATTTGAATACACTCGGACACAATTAGATAAACACTATATTGTTCTCCATAGAGTTAAACTAAATGCCTATTAAGAGTTAACCAAAAGTTTCTTCCTCATTTTCTTTGTGGAAGCTAACCATGTGGATGTACTCCTCTACCATGGTCCCTGCTTCATATGTAGCTCACTACTTTTCTCTTCTCCCTAGATGATACATTTTATAGAGTCCAACCAACAAGTTATCAAGGTGCATTTTTTACTTAAATTTCTTAGGTTATTTCAACCACATGCTGACCCTTCTTTCATTATGCTGCTTCTTCTATAAGGAGATTGTATTTATTGAATCTAAAATTTTATATTTGGTAAAATCATAATATAGAGTCTATATAGAAAGTTACTTTAGACTTTATTTAAAAGAAATTATTGATATACAAATGGGTGATATCCACCATATATGCAATATATTTTGTATATCAGCCTACTCATACTTACATTTGATGCCAAGACTTAGGTCATAAGATTAGAGACTATCTTCTATTTATCTTTAAGCCTAAATCATTCTCTAAGCTAGTTGTTGAGATAAGTAAAAATGAAGATGACTCGATTAATGTTCGAAACCATAAAATAGTCATAACAAGGCCTAGAAGACCTCTTAATTCAACCATAGACTCAATAGTGGTGTAGCTGCCAAGGTTAGATATATAAGTGCACAATAAACTCAAGCTGGTAAAAATCATCAAAACCCACAAGGAACCCTTGATCATAGCTGAGTTAAGAAGCCAAGAAAGCAATTGAGTTATAACTAGGTCCTCTATGCTCCACTAGTTAGTCAATTAAAGAGGTTCCTAAGCCTCACTTTTCTAGAACTCCTCTTTTAATGAGTGAAATTTGCTTGTTGACTTTTTGAATCCCAACACTATCATGATTAGAGGGAGGAAGACAGTCTTGTAGTCATCATTCAAATTTTCGGAAAGGATAGTATGTTTCTAAAAATTATGTTGAGTATTTTTAATTTGTGTCAATTATATCTATTAAATGGTCAATCATTTAAGGATGCTATAAATTAATTAGCTATGGTTTTTAATGAAGATATAAGTTATAGTTTTTTGAAAATTTAATGAATTGTTTCTATTATTTTTTATTCCTCAATCAAGTTTATTTTTTGACATTTATTTTATTGAACTTAATTTTTTTTTTATATTGCACAACTTTTATTACAAATAAATTATTCCATGATGTCTTAGAATTTGACCATTGATTCTAATATTTAATGCATAGACAACTTTTGGTAATTTTTTATTAAATATATGTTTTATAATTTTAATTATGTTTGTTACTCTTCCTTGTGTCTTGTATATAGGTCATTATTATTTTTAAAGGACATACTTCAAAGGTATAATAAATAATGAGAGGAAGTAAATAGTGAGAAAGTACCAAAATTTTGTTGAACCCCAATGAATAGCCTACATAATTAGATGATAGTGGAAATCGTGTGTTAAAGATGTGATAGTTTTGAGAAGCTCAATGACAATGATATCCTAAATAACTAGAAGGATCAAACAAACAAATGACATTCATACAAAGATTGTAGTCATCCAAAAAATAATCCAAATAAATAAAAACTATCCAAATAATAAAAAACCTATCAAACTCTAAAAATTCTTAAGCCATATAATAATTTTAGAGAGTACTTTGACTATCCAAATAGTCAAGAACCTATCAAATTCTAAGAATTCTCAAGCCATATAATAATTGACTATCAAACTCTAAGAATTCTCAAGCCATATAATAAGGTCGAAGCTATTCTAGTTTCAAAACAGACCTTTTGTACAACGTGATAGTGACGTGTTAGTCAATCGCAACAGTTTATTGTAAAATCGACGGTATAAAACGCGTGTTAGTCAATCCGTACTGCCGTTTTGAAACCAAAATAGACACAGTAATTCTGAATGTACCTCCATGAGCTAAAGAGAACTCCTCTTAAAGAGCTATATTGTAGAGCTACAATATATTAGGGCTCAAAAGAAAAAACTGAGATACGATTTTTAATCCATATAATTTGGTCTGAATCGACTTCACCACTGTCTTTTTGTTTCACTCTAAAAGGTCACCTATGAAAATTATTTTTGTTTCAATAGTAAACAAATCTTGAAAATCTCATATATCATGTGGTTTCTAATCATTGAAGTTGTGTGGCAATTCTTTATTGGTGCGACTTCCACATTTCTTGTGTGGTGTATCAAACATGAAAGGCCATCATTTTCACAGCTACCCATTTTGTGCAGACAGAACATTAAGACCACCCAAATCCAGTTCAGATTCTTCTATAACCTTCAACATCAACATTTATGTTGTGAATATAGATAATGCCCATTTTCTGGCAGCATCATAGGAATCACGTGGACGTCAACAAAGAACGTATTTATTGCATGCAAATAGGAAGAAGAAGCATGCAAATAATGGAGGATGACACAACTCATAAATGTCTTTTAACATTTTTCTAGCCACCATTCTCAAATGGTTGTTGATCACTCTGAACAATAGATAATGGTGGAAATAAGTAACCAATATGTCCAATTAGAGTAGCACCAAACTTGGACTGTTGGAATTGAGACAGGAAATATTCCAGAGCCTGTAATTTGTTTGTTGCACCTATAATTGGAGTAGCTGCAAACTTGGACTGCCAATTGGATATATTTGTGACTTCATTCATTCTTTTGCTTTGAAATGCTGGTTGGAGTATGCATGTTTTGCTCTTATCCTCCAAATCTAATATAATTGCGACTTTGATTGTTTGTTTTTGAACTAGTTGATTTAACTAAATTCCGTAGGGAAGAGGATCTAATAATTATTGATTTAACTAAATTTAATAGGGAAGACGTTCAAATAATTGTCAGGGTTAACTTTGTATCATTGTTTTAATGATTCAGTTATATTGACAAGTAAATTGTTTGAATTTCAATATTTGATGATCATCTCATTAAAGATGGTGGTATATCAATATGTTAACATTAGGTACTACAAAATATAAAGAAAAAAATAGCTTTCAATTTTTATATATTAAGTTACGTATTTTTTGGTGTGTTTATATTTTATCATGTGATTTTTTTCTTTTATAATGGTTTTGTATTTTTATTAATTATATAAAACTTATATTTAAATATAGTTGGAGATATATTTAGGGAGATTGGAAAGTTGGACAGTTGGTTTTGGTTTTGTACGTCTGCATCTCTTGTCTTTTTTCAAAACGCATATAGATAAGGTAACAAAATTTTACAATCTTACATGCATTTATTATAGTTGTTTTAGGGTTTCTTTTCCTTGGGATGATTCTTTTTAATGGCAAAAATCTTTTGTTTTGATGATTAATACCAAAACATTAGGAATTGTAGCAAGCAATCACAACCAATAAAACCTTGCAAGTTTCTTTACTACTCCATGAGATATATAGATTCTACTAACACATCAAATGCTTTTCCTTTGATTCTTAATTTAATACTTGTAAATGGCTTGAGTAGTTTATGCTCATTTCTTCTTCTTTTGATTGTGTGCAATTTGCATATATGTAGACACAACTAGATAAACACTACATGTGTTCCCTATGGCTAATCTTGGATGGGTGTGCATTAGGATGCAATTAAGAGAATGTTCAAATATTTGAGGGTTACTTCCGAGTATTCGTTGTGCTTTCATGGTTATCCTATTGGACCTCGACATTATTTGAGTATCCATGGATATGTGGATCCAAATTGCGTAGGTGAAATTGATAACATAAGATCCACTAGTGGTTATGATTTTACTATGTATGGTGGTGCTATTAATTGGATAGGTTTGCCAAAATCTATAGTTGCTTTGTCCACGACAAAAGAAGAGTATATGGAAACTACTCATGCTTGTAAGCAAGACATTTGGCTTAAATAGTGCGTTAAGATATTGGGTTGGACGTAAGATTGATTAATATCTATTGTGACAGTCAAAGTGCCATTTTCTTAGCAAAGAATCCAACTTTCCATGTTTGAACAAATCACATTGACATTCAATTTCATTTTGTTCGAGATATGATAGGATGCAAAGATAAAATTTGAGGAAGTTGATATTTTGATTAATGTTACAAATGCATTAACAAAACCTATGGACACATAGAAGTTTAGATGGTGTTATTGTTTAATGGAACTCTCATCCCCCTGTAGTTGATCTATGGACCATTTTAAATGTCTTTGACAAGTAGGAGAATGTTGGGATTAATGTGTCTCAACATTTGCAAATACTAACATTGATTTTTACAATGTTTGATATATTTATTTATTATTTCATTTGATTATTTGCTTACAAATGTCTAGACATCTAGAGGGACCCACAAGCTTGGTGTCATTCTCTATTGTGATGATTGTAAGACACATATTTTGCACATGTGGAGATAGGACTCCCACTTTGATGATCTTGTATTATTGATATTTAAGTGCCAAGTGTCATGTTATGATATAGTTATGACACACTTACATATGGCAACTTGTGATAAATTTTATGATAGAATGCATAAGTGACCAAGACATCTTTGCATGGAGAAGGTGGGCACAAACTTGGGCAATGTTCTATGTTGTAAGAGGATCTATTATTAATTGTCTATTATTATAGATTATCTTACAACTGTAAGTGTTGTTAATCATGATTATTTTAGCGATAGTTGTAAGAGGTGTAAGAGCATTTGTTATACCTTAATGTGCAAAATTTTGGGCACTCAAATTTGGAGGTTTGAATGAAGAGTCATTTGATGATGTACATGTGTCATTTTCATTCTTAAAGGTGGTTGAAAAAGTATGCCAATTGTTTTGCATGACCCCCTCTTGTATCTTCATATAGAAACTTTCCCCTCTATCAAGTATTTCTCTATATAAGGTGGTCTTGGAGAGCATTATGCATGTCATTTTTTGTAGATGAAGTGTTATCCTAATAGAATTAATCTATATTGTGGGTTGTTCGTTGTAAATTCATGTTGAAGAAGTTAATTCTTGATATTGTATTGTAAGTGATTAGTTTAATCTGAGAACACAAAGTACCGTGTTTTTGGAGTGTGGGGTTTTTCTCCTGAGAGGGTTTTCCCTGTGTATGTCTTATGTTTATCTTTTTGCATGTTGTTTATCTGTCTTTGTTTGTATTTATTATTCTATAACACTTTAAGATTTGTAAGAATTTTTTTTTACTACATTAGTGATAGGAAGCATTTTCTGCACCTTTTCTTTCTTCTAGCAGGTTGTACTCCATATAAGCTAATAAGATAATATAATTGATAGGTAAGTGCCTTGAAAGCATGAGTGCATAATAACAACTATTTTTCTCAAACAGCCTGGATGGTAAAGGATGTAAATGCCATTATCAATAATGTTCTTTTATACACATATTCATTAGGGTACACAATATCATTTTATCAAAAGTCACAACAGTCCTTGAAATGGATCTTTTAACCATTCTAGGATTTTTCTCCTTTCTTCAATGATATTAGCATCATTTGATGCATGAGTTTTAAAGAGGGGGTACTTCTTCCTCTTAACTTTTTGAAAACTTTAAGAAACCCCCCCCTTGGGCAAGGTGTAAAAACCTGACAAAAGTTGTATAATTCCCGAGGAAAATGTTAATTTTACTGGCGAGTTTTTGCGGTTTACGAAGAAAAATAATAATCTCCATTGGCGAATTAGCCGTGATCGCTCAAAGTTTGTGAAAAATCTTGGCGAATTGTAATGTTTTTAAAACCCAAAAAATATTTGCATGGGCGAATTGTAATGTTTTTAAAACCAAAAAAATATTTGCATTGGCGATTTCAACCTATTTTCAAACCATTGAAAAAAAATATTGGCGATTTCAACCTATTTTCAAACCATAAAAAAAAAATATTGGCGATTTCAAGCTATTTTCAAACCATAAAAAAAAAATATTGGCGATTTCAAGATATTAACTTTAAGTCATTAAAACACGTGGCACACAGTCGTCAACTCTCTGCAGCGACTTGGAGATAGTGGTAACTTTAACCCTTGTCGCGTACTCGCCAACATAAAACTGTTTTATCTCTTAACCGCTAGCACTTCACTCGCGGCTTGATCAGGTCTTCAAACATTTAACTTCACGAGCTGGCGATAACCATTAAACCTAACCACAAACTGTCTAGTCGCTAGCTCGTGACCTAAAATGCTAACATTAAACAAACATGAGAGCTAGCGACAACTGTATGAAATGAGTTACCTGCTAACTCTCGCAACTATAATGTATGACATCAGACCAACTCGAGACCTCACGACCAAAGCAATTTCACTAACAATCTCTAGCTCGGTAACATAAAACGCTAACACCCAAAAAGCTAGAGACCTCGCGATGTAAACCCAAACCAACTTGTCGCCAGCTCACGGTTTGATCACGTCTTCAGACATTTTACCTCGCGAGCTGGCGATAACCATAAAACTTAACCACAAACTATCTGGTCGCTAGCTCGCAACCTATTATTTTTTAAGGCTTGGATGCTGACTCATTCCTGAGGAACTAGTTTGAAGGTTTCTCCTGAGTCAAGGTTTATTAGACAAGAGAGGATGACGGTTTCAGAGGCATAAAAGGATTGGATAGCTTTTGAGTTAGAGATGGGAGATCACGGATCTCTCTGAGAAATAAGAGCTCGGGTTGCTTGTTGTCAGGGATTCTGAAGCAAAATTTGTCCAATCAAGGAGGAATAAAATCAGAACAAAATCATTCACAATAGATGAGCCTTAGCAGGATGCAATGGATTTGATAGGCATGGTGATGACTTCTAGAGTCTACAGTCATGTTGAAAACCACCAAAATGATGATTTTTCATGTGAATGAGCATCACCAAATGAAGTGTGAAAATTTTATAAGTACAATGGAGTGGTGACTTAATTGGTAGAAGAGAAAATAAACCTTTTTCATTTTCTGAGAGTGGTTTTTTCCTCAGAAAGGAAGATGATGTTTGAGTAGGATCGTGCATGGAGTTGTACTTGTTGTGTGCTCTGTGATACTGGATGGGTGTTTTTTTGTTTATTATCAGAGGGGTTATGAAAGTGAGAAGGATTTCCAGAGGGGGTGTGAAAGCCTTTTCTTGTCAAGAAGGGCCAAGCATGGCACATCCTCTGCTTCTACTCTGCCATAGGATGGCAAGGGGTTTGAAGAAGGAGCCCACAAAGGAATGAAAGAAGGATTTGTTTGGGTGGGGAGTGGCAGCCAGTCATCTTTGTGATGACATGGAAGCTGCGACCCCTCCCCAACAGATTACATTTACCCTAAAGCTCATGTTTCCACTTTCCCCAATCATGGGCATGAAGGCTCGATCTCCTCTTTCCATTTTCTCTGTTCCTGGGCATGAAGACTTCCTCCTCTATTTGGAAACGATATGTTGGACAGAAAGTAACATCTCACATTCCATCTGAAATGAAGGCATCATGGTGACAATGGCATGGCTCAAGCAATTTTGCAAGTTGTATAGTCATTGGGGTTCCTTTTCTGGTTCCACTAGTGATTCTAGACTCTAGGTGAAGGGAGCAAGTTGTATCTTGTATATTCATTTACAGAGCAAATGAAAAGAATTTAGTGTCAAGCTTTGTGCAGGTTCTTGAAGGAGTTATATATAAATTTATTTTGTGTATAATTCTATCTCTTTCAAATGATCAGAATCATGAGATTTAACTTTTTTCATTTATTACATTGTTATGGTGTATGTAATTTTTCATTTAATGCTTCCTAATCCTATTATGCCCAGGAATGCAAAATTTTTGTTAGTCTGGAATCATATTAAGGATTCACCTCATTGTAATTGGTGGGCGGATTATAGACAATCATAGAACACCTCCATATATATTACATAAACACCCATAACATATAAAATCATAAGAGTATTAAGAATGAAAGTATTAAACATCACAATAGATAGGAATACAACATAATTAGTAAAATAGCAAGACAACATACCAGTGCCTTATCCTAGGGCATAGAGCCACTTACAATTCAAGACAACCTGATAATAAACTTCAATAAGATTCATTTGTAGATAAATAGGAATAAAATTATGAATAATGCCATTACGTACACAACCCAGATTCAAGTCTCAAGTCTCATTAACTGCCACACTTGCATGAACTAGCTAGTGTGGCATTAATTCAATTAACCTGATAGAATGCATTAATGCAATTGTACAAATGTCAAAATCTCGGCTCGATCATGCAATTTATGGTATTTGGGCGCCGTCACTTCTCTCAAGTCTCATTAATTGCCACACTTGCATGAATTAGCTATTGTGGCATTTGATTGGTGATTTCCATTCAAAACTTTTACAGAACCCGACAAACAAGTCCACGTGTCAATCCCCATCTTTAATTGCACACTCTCAACCGGTTATAACAATTAGGAAAGGAACCGGCGAGTTAGCGACAATGCTACCAAATCCTCTTAATCGCAAGCTCTCAACCCCTTTTACAAATCCTCAAAGAGTCTCGCGAGTGAGTGACAGCCGTTGATCTTCATCAAGCCCTTCAGTCGCAACCTCGCAAAAACATTTGTAATATTCTTTCTTTACCTGCGAGCTGACGACCACTGCAAATCTAACAAAATAACTTATTTCATCGCAAGCTCGCAACTCGAAACTTAACTTGACTTAAACCCTTGCGATCCCGCGACAACAAGGCACTTAACTGCCATCGCATGCTCGCAACACTTTTTTACTTAAGACTTACAAACTCGTGAGCATGCGATGACCACAAAATCAGACCAAAACTTACCTGTCGCTAGATCGCAACTTAAAATGCTAAACAACTTCAAAACCTGTGAGCAAGCGACGAAACCAACTAAGCTGCGATACCAACTACATCGCATGATCGCAAATTAAAAATGACTTAACCACGAACACCTCGTGATCGTACGACAACATAAAATCACACCCAGTCACAACCTCGCAACATAAAATGGTCAAGTGCAAAATATCTTGTGAGGTAGCGACAACTAAAATCTCCCAGTACTCGCAAGCTCGCGACTTAAATTGACTTGATGATAAAGGACTTGCGAGCTAGTGATAACCATAAAATTTGAAAACTATTTATCGATGTCTTATGTTAATTACTGTCATAAATAGGTGCGAGTAGTGACACATAGACCAGTAATGACTTAGTACTTACTCGCTAACTCTCATGGCTAATGACTATAATGCATGGCATCAAACCAATTTGAGACCTCACGACCAAAGCGATTTCATTAACAATCTCCACCTCGCTAACATAAAATGCTAACACTCAAAAAACTAGAGACCTCATGATTTAAACCCAAACCAATAGGTCCAACACTCGCTAACTCGCCACTTAAATTGTTAAACATGAAATTTATTTGCGAGTTAGAGATGAAACATTAAACATGTCTGACCAATTGGTTGACCACACTTGACATTGACATGGACAAATAAATAGAGGACAACTCAGATTTTCAATGCACGACAACTTCGGTTTACTAGCCAACTAAGACAAAAAACAAACACAAAACCCTAATCGCCATGAACATCATTTTAAGCATTTAATGTAGAACAGTAGAAAGGTTCTAGCAGTAACAGTTATGCAATATGAATAATTTTATGGATCTTGTGACACAAATTGTTGGATTTCATGTTCAACATAATGTGGAACCAAATACCGATTTACTAATAATTCAATTGTTTAGTAATAATTGAAATTTACAATTAAAAATATGAAATAAGTATCTGTTCTACTTCTGATTGACAAATTCAAGGTATACAATATAAAAAATCATCAATGACAACTATAGTATTGCAATTTTGCAAATTGAAATTGTAATATGACTCAAGAACTGTAGTATAATTATAAATACCTATAAACTAACTGCTAATTCACTTCAGTGACTCAGTCTGACTGTCCGAGGCTTATATATCCCAAATGGACTCGAGATCCGGAAACTGACTAGTACCAACAGGTTCATCTTCATTTTGAGTCGGGTATTTAAAAATGTCTTTGTCTTCATGCTGACTCTGAGTCTGTGAACCATCATATTCATTTGTCTCAGCATTAGCACTAGCAGTAGCACCACCAGCTTGTAAAGTGTTGCACACCCCTCGTCTTTCATGCATGGAATTCCAGATTGCCAGTGCATTATCATATGGAAAATCTC
Organism: Cryptomeria japonica; assembly: GCF_030272615.1. Classification (NCBI taxonomy): domain Eukaryota; kingdom Viridiplantae; phylum Streptophyta; class Pinopsida; order Cupressales; family Cupressaceae; genus Cryptomeria; species Cryptomeria japonica. The sequence goes on along the minus strand of NC_081407.1, from coordinate 348,080,151 downwards.
TAACATTATACTGGGTTACAAACAAGCTCAAGCAAGTTTCCAAATTCTTGTCTAATTTGTTTCTGATCTTTGATTTCAAAAACCCTAATGCACTGAAAACTCTCTCATCTTCCACCAACCCTAATATCATTGTTTGACATAAATCAACAAGTTTCAAATATTCTAGTATTGCAATACGCAATGCTTCACTTTGATCTATCATTTTCCAAAGCCTTGTGATTGATCCAGGTTCAAATGAATTCTCCAAGTTAACCAACTGTTGTTTCATAACCAATACAAACTGTTTACATTGTTTTCTAAGATGATCTGAATTTAAAATTCCTTCTATTGGATGTCCATTGCAATATGCATCTTTTGAAAATGTCAATATCAATTCCTCTGGTTTTTTATGAAACATCTTTGCATCATTTGGATTATCTCCAATTGAATGCCAAAATTGAGGATACACACAACCCATGGCTTCAAGTATTTCTTCTCGAGGGAATCTTTCACGAATCTCAGTTGAAAGTTCATATGCAATAGACTTCAAATTATCACTAACAGATTTAACAATCTTGTCAAAATCTTCCTTTTTAACGGGTAGTGCCTTGCCTCGCTTGACCGTCTTAGATTGTTGCATTGGTATCTGAAATCCTTTTACAAAGACACATAACTCATTTTTTGTATTGAAATGTAAAAAAATTTCAGCATGATTCAAATCTATAATTATCTGCCACCTAAAAAAATTTGGGCTTCGCCCTGTTAGATCTGAATATAGACCATCCAGGCTCAAGCATGTCATTTTACGTAGAGTGCTATACTCATTGATATACATAGTTCTGTCTTGGGATTTCTTAACAAGTTTGTTCATTGAATCCAGGATGGGGAGAAGACTAGCTAAAGTTAACAGAGTCTCTATATCACTTAACTTATGTAAGAGATCAGGGGCTTTGTCTATTGTGAGGTGTTGCTCATACATTAGTCCGATCAAGGATTGACATTCTGTTAGAACTCGTTCCGCTGGTCCATACAAGGAGATCCATCTAGTCTCAACATCCCTGAGAAGCTTGTTTCCTCTTGTTACTCCATCATCAAAAATCTAAAATTTTACAAAACGTTTAGGACTTCGGCAAAAGTATGAGTGGAGCTTGTGGACTAGATCTTCAACTTTTGACACTATAGGGAAATTGCTTACAATTATATATGCTAAATTCATTCGATGGGCCATGCAGTGAATGCCAACCATGTATGGTGCAATACTAGTTTGTAATCTTGCGCAAAGACCAGTCCTTTGACCTTGCATTACTGCAACTCCATCAGCTCCAACACGCACCAACTTCTTGGCAATTGTCAAGTCATCCATACTAGCAATTTCATTCAAAGCTTTCTTAACTTCCAAATATAAATTTTTTATTGTTGAATTGCCCCTCATTTTATGAACACAGAGTAGATGAGCTTGGTGGACGCGTTCTTTTATGGTATACACATGCATACAAACCCAAGCAGTGTTATCTACCGTAGTAACTTCATCTATGGATAATGGAATGAAATTTGACTCTTTTACACTCTCTTGTAAATTTTGCTTTTCCACCTCAGCTAGACAGTTTGCCATTTCCCATCTAGCGTTTATTGACCAATGTGACATAGGACAGTGAGGAACATTCAAAAAAGATAATAAATTACTAAATTTTGGGAAATCTTTCATAGGACGCCCTCTCAACATAATATGAAAAACAACACTCATTTGAACAGTCTTTGCCAAGTTTGCATCTTTCGTTGCATGTTCAAGCCCAACCTTGATTGTATTTCCAAATCCACTATTACGAATCAGTGTCGTTTTGTGGTTATGCTCTTCATATTCCGCGACATACTTAACATGAAGACATTCTTCCTTTGATTTCCATCTTACTACTCGTGTTTCCTTTCCGTCTATGATCTGTTTTTCATAAACCTTATCAATATGCTTTTCTATGGTGTCAAGCTTTAGCTGCATCTTCTTCTCTCTTTTAGTTTTCCAGCCACAAATCTTACACCTACATTCTATTGGTTGTTCATCATTGTTTGGGACCAGTTCAATGAATGGGTACTTTGCTACCCAATCAATCTTAAAACTCTTTGTCATATCCCATTCTCGCCCCAGTTTTACTTTCCTTTTTCTTTTCTTCCTACCAACATCATCTTCAGTACTAGCATTTGCATCTGAGTGAATTATCTCATTGTGCGTATCCCTTAGAACATCTTCTGCCATGTCGGTATTGTCATCCTCATTTGATGCATTTAACTCAATGACAATCCCACCTTGTGGTGGTGGTGAGCTACCGTGAATGGGTTCTGCAACTACAGAGGTTGATGGACCAGAAACTTTGCCAATTCCAAAAAAAGACTTTATGGTACTATCTTTAAGTTTAAGTTTTGGGCGTTTTGATGGCCTCCCAATCCCTTCAGTTTCACTGCCTTGAGGAGTCTTACCCTTGTCTGACATCCCAATCCCTTCACCACCCTAAGGAGTCTCACCCATGTCTGATTGTGACATCTTGAGTCTTGACCTCTCACTATGAATTAAAAGTTAAAACTACTACTATCAAGTATGAAGAAATGATTACTCACCTTTATGCCTTCTCAATTCTCTGAATCAAGAATCCGGAATGAATGCCCGGGCTTGTGTTGTAGGATTGTAACTCTGGCCCTCGACCCTACAATGAACTTCGACTTTCCAACTCAATTTGCAGAATGTGAATCGAGCCTCAAGACTCCGAGAGCTCCCAATTTACTAATCAGACATGAAAAAATTATAAGAAAGAGTGTATTTATAGAAATCCATGATTGTATTTTTGGCGAATTGCGTGGGGCCCGGGCATCGCAATTGCCAATAAACATTTAATTTAATTGCATTTTTGGCAAATTGTGTGGGTGTGCAATGAACATTTAATTTAAGCGGGGTGAAATGGGTCCTCGAATGCTTATAATGTTTTAATTGATATTGGTGAATTTGGCCGACGCGTGCAATGAACATTTAATTTACCATTGGCGAATTAGGTCCTGGGTACGTGGTTGTTTTACTATTGCTGGTGAATAGCGGAGGTGATCTAATACCCATGTTTGAGTGATTCCAGGTGAATATTACGGGCATGCACGTCGACGGTGTGTGGTCAATGGTGAAAGCAGATTACAAATATTTGCATTGTTCTTCACAATTTCGGGCGATTTGACCACGATTGTGCCCCTCACTATTTGCGTGGAATTCGCCAATTGGCGAAGATTCGCCACTAAAAAAATCTCTGTGAAGTTTTGTCCATTCTTGATTTGAACGAGAATGTATCTCTATGGTTTTTGGAATCTTTTCTTTGTGTTGTCATCCGTATTTCTATGACAATGCATCATTGAGAATACTATAGACATCAAAGATGTTATTGATTTATCTGTAGTCTTTTATTTTTAATCCTCCTAAGAAATTTTTGAGATGTCTGGACTAAGTTTGTTAATAAAAACCCTCTTTGGCGCCCCAAAAATTATGTTGATTATAATTTATCAAAAGAACAAGTATTCAATTTTGGGTTGGCCAATGGTGGAGTGAGGGAGGGACTTGACTCCATCAAAGTAGTAGGTGGTGTAACATAAATATGGGTATCAAATGTATGTTGGCATTGAAAAAACCGATTAATATAGAGAAACGATATATTTGCTAAGATTTGTCATTGATGTCTAACACTAACCTGTGGAGTGGTACCAGTGGAGTGGTGTATCTCAGTAACAAAGGTGATGAATTGTAAACAACATGGAAACAACATAAGCGATTAGATGATCAAGGTTCAATCAGCTCAAGGGAAGACAGACTAAGCTAACCGGTCTGTCACTCAAGAAGATAAATGTTGAGGTTAGATCTTCAGGTTGGTCATTCTGATGATGATGAAGTCACGAAAGGTGACTTAGGAAAGAAGGCTTTAGGTTGTATGCAAATTAGAACCTCATTGGAAAATAGGAGAAGAGACTTGATAGAAGCACTGCAAACTGACATCAAAGGATGAACCGGTAATCAAGAGTGAAGTGGTATAACGGTACACTGGTGAAGCAGAAAGAAGAAAGGTGGTCACCATAAATCTCGGGGCGGTGATCGGTTACATAGTTGCGCTGGCAAAAGGTGAGTTGGTGAGCTTGTGTCTATGCCAAACTAAAGGTTGTTGAAGTCAACTTCAGTCAAGCCATGATTACTTGTGGATTTTCTGGTTCACATTTAAAAGACTAAACACAACCCAGAAGTCACTATTTTTGGGGGATGCGGTGGCAAAATTAGTTGAGTAGTTGGCAAAATTGTTGTAGGGTGTGCAAAGAAAGAGTGGGAGATTTTGAATTTGAAATCCTTTGAAATCTGTGATTGCTTTGATTGAGGAAACACCTGAAGGTGACGACAGAAAGTGTATAAAGTATTTTTGAGTTCATTCAAAAATTCTTGATCATAAAATATGCAAAGAGCAAATCCTGTGAAAGGCGATCCAGAGTGTAGAGTAGAGTGAGAGGAAGTGCTAAAAGATTTAGCAGAGCAGAGAGTGTATGAGGTAGACCGATGAAGTGCAGAGCCAAGGGTCAGAGGACCAACAGAGTGCAAAGCTGAGGGTCAGAGGATCGACAGAGTGCAGAGTCAACGATCAGAGGACCGACAGAGTGCAGAGCTGAAGGTATAAGCATAAAACTGATGTTGTGCAAAACAGACACAACCGGTGTTGATAGAGTATGATTTTCATTGTGATCTGATCAATCTATCAGTATCTACTCCAACAGATCATCTTTTTGTTGCTTTCTAACAATTGCAACTCAAATACCTTAACCGGGTGGATTTTAACAGGTTCCTTTATAAAATCCCTTAACCCGGTGACATCTTAATTGATGTTTCTAAGTCCTCTAACCAAGCTACCTTTAATAGGGTAAAGCCACTAACATACCTTAAACAAAATCCCTTAACCGGGTGGCACCTAACAATGTCTTTGTAATCTCCTAACAGGGATGGCTCTTCACTGGGCGTACTCCTGAAGAGTACAAATTTTGTGAGTTCCTACTCACACCGTGGTTTTCTCCCATTTGGGTTTCCACGAGATAAATCTTGGTGTCACTGTGTATCTTTTCATGCATGCATATTCTCCTGCGGTAATTATTTTTATTGATGAATATTAAGTTAGTGAAGACTTGAGTTCGAAGTTTTAATTTTGTAAAACTGGTAAAGTGTTGATTCACCCCTCCCCTCTCAGCTGCCCATTTTGTGTAGACATAATATTAATACCATAGACATCAAAGATGTTATTGATTTATCTGTAGTCTTGTATTTTTAATCCTCTTGAGAAATTTTTGAGATGTCTAAACTAAGTTTGTTAATAGAAACCCTCTCTAGAGCCCCCAAAATTATGTCGATTATAATTTATCAAAAGAACAAGTATTCAATTTTGGGTTGGCCAATGGTGGAGTGAGGGAGGGATTTGACTCCATCAAAGTAGTAGGTGGTATAACATAAATATGGGTATCAAATGTAATCCACCAGGTGAGCAGTCCTCATGAGCCCTGATTTCCCCCATCATAGGCTTTTATTTTTTGGCACTAAGAGAAAGAATGATCTTTTGAGAAGTATTTTTTGCACCTAAAAATGATTCTTTCATAATCAACTAGTTGCCTCCATTTTTTGTTCTCACTTTCAGAGAGATCTCAATTGGAAGACCTTTGGAAAGATCCATCTACACACATAAACATGCATAGATGGAGCTTCCATAATTGATCATTTCTCTTCAAGCACAATATTAGTTACCTTGACCATTTTTGTAATGCCCCGCCAAGGAACTCTAGAGGACAACAACTAACTAAACAATTAAAAATAACAATATATTAAAAAGAAAACAAATTACATATCATTACAAACTCAACATGAAATTAAATATAACATTTGCACATGCGGAAGATAATAACTCTCCTAACTAAGTCATCATGCGGGTTCCCTAATATCACTACCTACGCAACACTCTAAACACCATAAATAACTCAAACTAGAATAATCATTGACACAACATTTACATGAGTAAACATATCTAACATTAGATTATTTAAATCACTAATTTAAGTATTCCTATGATAACCTTGGAAATATATAATGATACATCCAATCACACAAGAGTGGTAAATACCAACACTGAACCACTTAAAACTAATCTAGAATTACATTCTTTTGTTTGCATGAAATTACTTCACATTACATCAATCTCCTTAAGGGAGTGTCCAAATTACAATGATACAATAGCAATGGTAATTAGGTACATAACATCTCCTAATACATCACTAAATCATTTGCACCAAGTACTGAGAGAAAACTGGAAAGAAGACATAGAACAAGTCCAACACACGAACATGTCCACCGATCCCCAATGGAGGTTGGCAACAAATGTTAGAGTAAAGGTTTTATTTACTTAATTAATTTAATCATATTAATTAATTAATTAAGTCACCTTTTTCTTTTTTCACTTAAGATAAATTTAGAAAGCTTTTTTAGGCATTTAATAATCATTTAATATGCATGCATGCCTTAGGTATATTAATAATTAATTCATTATTAATTATTAATTGTTTTTTAGGGTTTCTATCTTTAGAATTAGATTTCTTTATAAGGATGTCATATCCTTCATTGTAAATCAAGCAATATTCAATAAAGCATTCAGTTCTTGTTATTGTCTTCAATATTATCATTTGTTGTGCAATTTCTCCTTTGTATGTAACAGGTATTCTTGCAGATGATTATCTGGGCTTGTGGGAATTCAACAATCATGAATTCTAACATGGTATCAAAGCTCCAGATCTGAAGACCTTGTTCTCCCTTTTTAGGAGATATGCACGATTTCTAACAATCAAAGCACTTTGGGGTCAAACCAACATTGCCATTGGACTCAAAACGTCCAAAACCCGTAAGATTACCTGTTCATTCGCTCAGATTGGCCACTGATTGCTTTGGAGAAAAAAATTCCCCTCCTTGGCTAGTTGTTCCCATATATCTAATGTTTGTTCTGAAAGCTCCTAAGGCCTCTATAGTCCAATTTAAATCTATTCTTAGGTCTTTTCTTTGGAATATTAATAAGGATTGGAGACATAAGCTCTCCCTTCTATTCTAGGAAACAGTTTGTTTGCCTAAGGAATTCAGAGGCTCTGGTATTCAGAATCTTGATAAGAAAAATCTTGCTTTAGGGGAGAAGTTGGTGTGGAAATTATATAAAGACCCTCATTCCTTTTGGGAAAAGCTCAGGCATGATAAATACTTAGGAAATGGTCCTCGAGAGAGTATTTTTACTATTTCTGTGTTACCAAAAGGTTCCTCTATTTGGAATTTTTTGGCTCAGTGCAGAAAGGTTATTCTCCCTCACCTTTCATGGATTATTCATGATGATAAGAAGGCGAGATTTTGGGATGAGGTTTGGAATGGACATGATGCTTTGGTTAACCTTAGAGATTGGTCTCCTATTATGAATCTTCTTTCTTCTCATTGGGGTGTACATGTTGCTGATTATTTTGATGTGGATGATTTCAGTCCTTTTAGAGAGATTTAATGGAAATTCATAGAATTTCTACATGTTGACCAATCTTTAAAGGATGCTTATGTTAAGGTATTGAGTGATAGACCAATTGTCTTTCTAGATTCTATGAATGAATTAATTTGGACTAAAAATGTTCCAGGCTCTTATATTGTTAAAGATGGCTATTGCTCTCTTATCTCTTGCTTAGAGGATTCTTCTTGGCCTCATAAGATTTTCCGACATTCTGCTTGTCTTCCTAAGAGCCTTTGCTTGGCTTGTAGTTCAGGATAGGGTGCTTACGGTTATGAGGTTGGATAGGCTTGGTATAACAGCCAATTTTCCTTGTGTGTAATGTAACTCTCATTTGGAATCCTCTTCCCATTTATTTTTGCATTGTCAATTTTTGGCTAGCTGTTGGTATTGGCTCTTTGATAAATTGGGTTGGTCTTCTACCTTCTATTCAGATCTTCTTTCCTAGTTTAGATCTTGGCCTATCATGCTTGCTTCTTCTTTTTATTCATGTTTATGGATAATTTCCCCTTCAATTGTTATATGGAATATTTGGTTGGAGCATAACAACATAATTTTTCATAAGAAGCAATCTCATTTGTTGGATGTTTTATCTAGAATCGAGACTTCTATTTCTGAGGTTGATCTTTCCTACATTTATAAGAATCTTGATAATCTCAATTCATTTTCTCATTGGGATAATAGGATAACTAGAGTTTGGAGTTCTTTGAAGTCCCTTCCTTCTCAGGGTTCGATTGCTAAATGTTTTGATGGGGTTAATAGAAGGAAATTAGCTAAATGGTGTCCTCCTTATTTTTTCAAGGTGAATTATGATGGTGCCTCCAGGGGGAATCCTGGTGAGGCTAGTATTGGGGTGGCTATCTTTGATCATGACTCCAAGTTAGTTGCTGCTAGATGTCATTATGTTGGTGTCAAAACTAACAGTAATGCTAAATTTCATGTTTTATCTCTCGGTTTGGATTTGGTTGTCTCCCTTGGCATTAAAAATGTTATTTTAGAAGGTGATTCTATGGTGACCTTTCAAAGTTTATCTAATAAGAAAAGTCATTGTTGGCATCTTTAGTATGTTCTTGATCACATTTTGATTAAGCTTGATAGCTTTGATGCTTACTTGGTTTCTCATTGTTATAGAGAGATTAATGTTATTGCAGACTTTTTAGCAAATTTAGCGATTGATCTCCATGCTAATCAGTTAGATGTTGGGCCACTAGATATCCCTTCTTTGGTTGATGGAAGGGTTCCAAATTCCTATTGAGTACTTTAAGGATCTCAATGTCAGTTTCACACTTTTCTTTGATGATTCATTTGGGATATGTTCCAAATTTAGTGGTGCGTATGCACTCCTCTTATCTGGCATGTATGCCATTTGTTTTCATCATGTAGAGTGCAGCTTGGCTTTCTTGTATCCTTAAGTTTGGGCTTGTGGTTTATTTTTTATGGATAAATATTGCTTGTCTTCTTCATTATTTCACATGATGATTATTCTACAACTTTGTACTTTAATAGGTGATCAAAATTGTGTGGATTATTTGCAGTATTGCATCTTTCTAGGCGAGGCATGTGTCCCATGTTTCATCTCCTTTGGATTTGACATGGGTATATGTCTCATGTAGAGGAATGCGTACTGCTTTTTTGTAAGTTTATTCATTCTAGTTTGTGGTTCTTTGGCGGCTTGCATTTCTGTCGTGGATTATTTGTGTCGTGCTTTTCGATTGGGTGATGACGTCTTTTCCATGGTTATCCTCATCATTAGCCTTGTTGGCATTTGAGGCAGTTATCTTGCCTTGTTCATTTGCTTGGTTATTTCTCGAGTCTCACATTTAGTATAGATGGGAGTCCTTGGCAATTATTGTTTACTTGATCCTCCTTTTAAAATGATGTTGGCTTCATAGTTGATTTGACTCTTCTCTTTAGTTGGCATCTTAATTTGGAAAGATATAAGGTATGACAGGAGATTTGGTATGTGCGTAGTTTTGCTTTGATCATTGATCCATGTGTTTTTCATTTTCTGTTATGGTACTCTGATGGCTTGTTGCGCTTGTTTTGATTGTTAATGATATCTTTACACATCCGTAGTTGCAACTGATATGATGACTACATATGTCGACCTGTGTGAGCGTTTATTACACTTTGGTCTTGGCTTTATTTATGTGCTTCTCTTCTCATTTCGAGCATGCTTTGTTACTTTTGGTGTGCCGTTTTGGGGAATCCTTTGGGTTTCTCATGTCGTTTCCAATATTGTCATGTCGATATAGAGTCTTGGCTCCTCCGATTCTTGGTGATTTTTAGGATGATCATGTTTATGATGATGAAAAAGTTGGTAAATATTTAATCTTTGTCCTCCTGAGGTTTCTTATGCAGTCAGAAAGATTGTGGGAAGAGTTTGGATTATGGAAAATGCAAATTCTTGCATGCGTGAGGTGGTTTCTCATTTTCTTAATGTTTGTATGGATTTGCTTTTGGACTCTTCTATGGTGTGTATCATTGCAGATATGTTCCTCTTGCCCTCATGTTTTATTTTGGATTATCTTGTTAATATTTTGTCTTCTTACCATTTTGATTATGGTGACTTCCCTTACGGTGGTTTCTTGCCTCTTAATGAGTTACTAGCTAATGGTTGGTGTGCATAACTTCTTTTTGTGATCAGATGTGGACTTGTTAGTTGTAATTATGACGACTCTTTGCTGGCTATGGAAAGGCTTATCGATCATGTGCCTCCTTCTATTTTGGCTCCTACTCTTGAGACTTTCACGGGAACTCATTTTCTTCTTGATCTGCGGGCGTCTCTATTGGTTGCTCCCCAGGTTGTTGAGCCTTTATAGGTGGTTCCTCGTCCTTTGGATGATGTGATGCCTCCTTCTCTTGGAGATCCTCCAGATGAGAGTTCTAGTAATTGGTTTACAGGCTCATGAGTTGTCTGTTTCTCTGCTTGGGTAGACTCTTTTTGTTTAGATTATCAGAAGTATTGGGGGTTGTTATTGGTTGGTGGTTCGAGCTATGTATCTTTTTCCTGTTGTTGTAATGGGGTCTCTGTTTTGGGTGCATGGGTGGGTTAGTTATGGGTTTTTGGGTAATTCTTGCTTAGGCTTTTTAAGGGCTACAACCAAAGGTTTTTTTTTCCAGGTTCTTTACTGTCGGTATTCCCTTTTCTTTGAACCAAGATTGTAAACACTATTATTATTTAATAAATAATTTTTAGTGGCTCTGCCATTTTTATTCAAAAAATATATATATATATATATATATTTTCATTTTTTTTTTGTGGAGGGAATTTATTTTTTGGCCTTTTGCAGGCCTTGTGTCTGCAGGGTACTAGGACTTCCGCAAGTTGTACCTACAGGCAACTTGCGGCCCCCGTAGGAGAATTTTTTAAAGTTTTTTTAAAATTAAAAAAATTAAATTTTGTTTTTTTTTTTAACTTTTTTTTTTAACTAGTTTTTTTATATATTAAAAAAACTTATTTGTTGCATGTGTCTTTTTTAATTTTTTAAATCATTTTTTTATGCATGCGTTTTTTAATTAAAAACAATTTTTGTTTCTTTTTTTTATGCATGTGTTTTTGTTTTTTTTTAAATCATTTTTTTATGCATGTGTGTTTTTCAATAAAAAACAAATTGTTTTTTTTTCCAAAAAGTTTTTTTTGCATTTGAATTTTGGTTTTTTAATCAATTTTTTGCACACGTTTTAAAATTAAAAACAAATTGGTTTTTTTTTGAAAAAAGTTTTTTGGGGGTGCGTTTTGTAAAAACCTACCATGATTCATCCAACAAAAATTGAGTATATTTTTTTTTTTCTTTATTACGTTGTTATTCAATTGCATACTCTGGGCATCCATCCAAATAGGACTGGGCATTCATCCATTCGGGATGAGCTTCTAACCATACGGGTTAGGCAGTTGTCCATACGGGACGTAAATTTCATCTATCCAATACGAGATAGGCATCTACCCATACGGGGTAGGCATCCATCCAAACAGGATAGGAGATGCTCTGGCCAGAGACTTAGACTCATCGGGACCATTCGGGTCCTGAGCCACTCACTAAGTACTACATTCTTCTAACAAGAATGCACCGAGGTCGCCGTCCTTAGGAGTAATAAGAAAATAAGACAAGCTTGAATTCCGCCTCGGAATTGGGCTTAAAGCCTCGGGAAGTCAAGCGAATCCATACGGGATTCCTTCTGAGTATGCATTGAATTGAGTTTGATTATCTTATCTTTCGATTAGGATTCTTACTCAACCAAGCCTAGACCCCACCCACGAACGCCTGAGTACGAGGGGCAACTCCGTCCCAAGACTGCCTACATACCCGCTTCGGCGCGGGATCAAGGCGTAAAGTATGTAGTTCTATTTTCTAAACTATGGTTTGATGTAAACTGATTTGTGGGTACGTAACCCTTTCTAGGGTCAGTGTCCCAGACAGTTTCTCTGCGGTTGCTACCCACGAAGGTAGCACTTAAGCGAAGGCTCAAGATGGCCTATTGCTTGTGGCCTAACAAAATAACTAGATCCTAATACTTAACATGAGCGTCACCCAATTACAAATCACCAATATCCCTTCGAGGTGAATAAATAAATAAATAAAGTCAGTTTCACGAGAGCTCTTAACTAGACCATCCCTAAGAGGGGTTTACTATGGTTTATCTCAACGGATGTGAAATTCAATTAAAAGTTATCTTATTAATTATCGATCCAAGAGGGATTACCCGCCCCTTGGATTTTTAACTTCCAAATGACCCTTATTACTCCCCGATGATTTATAGGGACGATGCCACAGACGTCGTTAATGCAGCTTTATTAGGCGTTAAGTGCAGTAGTTCAACACGACGACATTACCCGTAAGCGTGACCCAGAGGCACCATATATACCGAACGCTGCTAGTTTTGGTTTTCCAACTTCCTTTATTTAGTTTTCTAACTACGAATGACAAAATGAAAGCGTAAATAATTGAAGTAACTACTTGAAGCAAAATTCGCATAACAAATGAAACTTGCATAATAGTAATTGCATGAAAGATATGATAATTCGCATGCTATGAACGAAAGCAATTAATCCATGATGTAAGATGACTTAGCGATTCCAAAATGACGATTAAATCTAAATATTTGTAATAAGGTAAGTTAATCTCTAAGGACCAATCAAGAGTCCCAATGGTTCATTTTTTGAAGAATATAGTCTACAAATTTAAAGTTTATTAAGGATAGTTTTAATTACCATCTTGCCACATATTAATCCCATTTTAATTGAAAGTCAATATCCCTAAATTTACACTAAGAAATAAAAAAAATCATCATTAACTGCCATTATTATCAACTTAAAAAGAAATTAACTACATGGTAATTAACTTAGATTATTATTTTTATTTAAAAAAAACAATTTTGAAACTTCAAATTCCGAAATACAAAAAAAAATTGATTTTAAACTTAATGGAGAAAGGCTTGCATTTGTTATGGTAATAAAGGGGTTGCGGGGTGGGGACCACGGGTCCCATCACCCCTGCGGCCCTGCATGCGCAGGACCGCAGAGGTGAGGGAACCCGCGGCCCCGTACTCCGCGACGGTTACTACGTAACCGCCCATGCACTGTTGCCGACGTCTAATCAGCAAAAACGCCATGCGTTACGGGCTCGGGGAAGGTTTGAGTTCGAAAAGCTTTCTCATTTTTTTTCGGTTACTCATTTATATTTATATATATATATATATATATATATATATATATATTTGTTACAGTATTATCATTATCACTTTATACAGGAGTATTATAACTATTAAAGACATTTGAAGATTACTCAGAGCAGGTTAATAATGAGTAATTAACAGTGTTTATAGATTAATTTCAGGGATAGATGAAGTAGTAACCAGAGGAATTTTTTTCTTCATTTCTTTGTTTTCTACAGGGAAATACATTCACAGATAGAGAGTTTCCTACACAGGAAAAATTCATTCATAGAGAAAGGAACTCATTTATTTATACACACAGGGAGGTCTAATTTTTATCAAAATAAACTGAAGATAATGAATCTAATTTCCATTTACTCTGAAACTAATTTCTTATCAGATTTAAACAATGAATCTTATTTTCTACAAATCAGAAACTAAGAATTTTAAAACAATGAATTTCATGAAACAAATTTCTTATTTAAAACAATGAATTTCATTCTACAAAATCTGAAACAAATTCCTTATCAAAATTTTAAACAATGAATTTTATTTTCTAAAAATCTGAAACTAAACAATGAATCTTATTTTCTACAAATCAGAAACTAAGAATTTAAAACAATGAATTTCCTGAAACAAATTTCTTATTTAAAACAATGAATTTCATTCTACAAAATCTGAAACAAATTCCTTATCAAAATTTTAAACAATGAATTTTATTTTCTAAAAATCTGAAACTAATTTCTTATCAAAATTAAACAATGAATCTTATTTAACAATAAATCTCATTCTTTACAAAATCTAAAACCAATTTCCTATCAAGAATTTAAACACAATTTTAAAACCATGACTCTCATTTTCTACAAAATCTAAAACTAATTCTTTAACAAACACAAATGAATTGCATACTCATAATTAATCTAATCAAATCTAATCTACCATAAAAAAATAAGATGCATAAACTAAGTTGAAGGAACCTGGATGCTTGAAGATGGTGTAGAGTCTTCCTTGATCCTCCAATTTGAAGAGAAATCCTCCCAACAAAACCTTGGCTGCAATGAAAAATGGACTACAAAGGAGAAATTGCAGAATTTCTTATGGAATAGCTAACTTTTCTTTTGAAACTTGTACCTATTTTATAAAAGAAATTTCAAATTCCCACTACCTAATTATTAATTGGAAAAAGAGGAGATTCTCTCCCAATTTGGCCTCCATGCAAATTAATTGGGCTTAGTGGGAGGAGTTACATGCAAGGAGGTGGAGAAGCCTCTAGAAGCTTCTTATTCCTCCTACAACATGTGCCTTAATTTGGGTGAGGGAAATTAAATAACTAATTTAAAATATATATGCATTTTCCATGTGTGTGGGGGTTTATTATTTTTATTCCCTTACAATATTCATTCCATAATTCATCCAAAGAATATAAATAGAGTTTTGTATTTAAATCAAAAAAAGTGATAAAGGAGGGTTGTGACACGTTTTTTAATAAAAAAACTAATTTTTCCCTAATAAGCAAAATTGGGAACATGTTTCATTTCACCTAACTTGTATGCAGTGTTCTTCAACCGACAACCTTTGGGGGGGAGGGTAGTTTTGGCTTCCTTAATTTCACCCTTTTCTATATTCCAACCAGAGGGCATATCATCTGCACATTTTTCTACAGGGCATCATTTGGTGGCAACCTCATCTACATGTTTTCTAGTTTTGCACACTTGCATTTCATGTTGGATCTTCTTCTTTGAGCTATGTTGTACACACACTATCATAAAGTGCCACACCTCTTTGTCCTTCGTCTTTTGATGACACATATGATGCAATCCTTCTATATTGTAGATTAGAAATTCAATATCAAACCTTTGACCTATCTCCTCTATTGAGCATGTCAGTATGTTTGTGTAACCGATGGTTGCAATACCTGGTCTGCATGCCTGATCTTTATCATCTGTAGTGAGTGATTCATCGTCATCGACATTGATACCTGGTTTTGTCACACTTTGATGTTTTGGTGCAACATTAGTTCTCATTCTTCCTATGGAGGAACATTTATAGGAGATTCTACATTTTTTGGAGGGCTTCATGGTCTTCGTTTGTCTCTTTTTGGAGAGGAGTTTTGTTCTCACTGGGTTTTTTCATTTTCTCCACTTTACAAAGATTTGCATGTTGTGATTGGGTACCTCATCAGGCCTTGTTGCCAGGACCCAAATTTGCATGTAGTTTCCTTTATTGCATGTAGTTGCATTCATGCACTTAGCTTTTTAGCTTCTCCCTAAATTCATCTTAAGAGGGGGGGTGTTAGAGTAAAGGTTTTATTTACTTAATTAATTTAATCATATTGATTAATTAATTAAGTCACCTTTTTCTTTTTTCACTTAAGATAAATTTAGAAATCTTTTTTAGGCATTTAATAATCATTTAATATGCATGCATCCCTTAGGTATATTAATAATTAATTCATTATGAATTATTAATTGCTTGTTAGGGTTTCTATCTTTAGAATTAGATTTCTTTATAAGGATGTCATATCCTTCATTGCAAATCAAGCAATATTCAATCAAGCATTCAGTTCTTGTTATTGTCTTCAATATTCTCATTTGTTGTGCAATTTCTCCTTTGTATGTAACATGTATTCTTGTAGATGGTTATCTGGGCTTGTGGGAATTCAATAATCATGAATTCTAACAACAACCACACGACCATGTGGAACCCTTAGGTTCACCCCACCGTGCTCAAGAGACAGACATTAGGCCCCACACAACACAAACAAACTTGGATGACAACACTGACAACCAAAGGAAAATCAAGGGATGCACATGGACAAATAGGACATACCACCATGTTCAACCAAAAGCTTGTACAACACCACATAGGATAGGGTTATAAGATACAATTAGGGAAGAGTGTCATCACATAGCCTGACATGGGTTATCCTACCAATCTGACCCTCTCCTAACTCCATACTTTGGCCCTCATGTAGAACTGAACAATCTTTTCATGAGGACAAGGTATTGCATGACCATGCAAGTTCCAAATGCCTCTCCAAATGAACAACTCTCCAAACATACTGACACATGAGGCCATGAGTGGTTCAATCACAATTATCTTGATTAATGTGTTTTTCCCTCCCAAATCATTAATTAAGTTATCACTCATTAAGGAAACTCACAATGGGTTATCATGGCTAAACACTTTAGGGTCCCGAACCCCATTCAAAGCCACTCTCCCTAAACTGCACCTAGACACCTCTAACCTAGGGTTTAATTCCAATTAATAATAAGAATCAATAGCATAAATAAATCATATGCATCATACATAAGTCCATGGTTAGGAATTTGAAACATACATCATACATATAGGCCTCTCTAGACCTTATCCATCAAGGTACATCAATGAGTCCACTTCCAAATGCCATAACCATGGGATATTCTTACATCCAAGAATAGGAAAACATAAGGGTGGATTCACAACAGTGGTTCCCACTTTTTCTCACGAAAAAAAGTCGTGGAGGTGGGGAAATTTTTTTAAGGCAGGTTCGTACGAACTAAGGGTGTTCGAGCGAACTACCCCTACGGGTTTGCTCAAACCCCCTTATGGGTCATGGTTCGAGCGAACACTGATTTAAAATTGTGTTCGCTCGAACCATATAAAATATTATATTTTAAACGGGTTTGCTCGAACCCCCCCCTTTGAGCGAACCCCTTTAAAACTGAATTTTTTAATTATTCTATATAAACCCAAAATGAAAGTTGAGATGTCATTCTCAACTATCAGTTGGGCTCCACTAAAGCAGTTAGAGCAAACCCCCTTGTGATTTTTTTGTCAGAGCTCCTCAGTGTTTGTCGTTCGACCTACATTCTCATGACTGAAGTTTCTGAAAAACTCGAAGTCTTGGTCATTGGTTGTGGAGTTCCAATTTCTCATGATTATGAGATCTAAAAATCTTGCCTCAATTCTAGGGTTCCACCACCTTGTAAAGCCATCCGTACAGACTAGCCTTAATTGCCTAACAGTCAAGCTTTGATACGATGAAACCTTGTATTGGGTTCATCGCATTTTTGGCTCAGCTTGTTGCCATGCAATGCTCAAATTACAAGAAACATATCAAGGAAATATTTGCAAGTATTGTTATTAATGACAGATTAAACAGTCGAAAGCATGTAAGGGTGGTGGTGAAGGTTGTAAAACTTGATATTATTGTCTTTCACATGAAATTTAATGCACCACCTTCAGGAGCCGATCATAGTAATGCATGTCATTATGAGCTTCTTTGTCCCAGATGGTTCTCCCTCATGATGGTCAGATGCCATGTGATAATCCAAACCTAAATTAATCAGCAACTGAGTAAGGGAATATTATCCCAATATTGAGGTCTCTTGCATGGAAACAATAAACTGAATTTGCCGAATATAGAAAAACTATTGTTCTACTAAAAAAGATTGCAGGGCAAGCTAGAAATCATGAACAATGTTTGGAAGAACAAATTGCAGCAAGAAGGAGACCTGGTAATTAGTTTTTAAGATATGGTGCTTAAAGGAAAGGGACCCATGATTTAGCCTGAAGTGGAGCACATGCAGGATGACATCCTTTTTGACTTGACCGACCTTTCTCAAGAGATTATAGAAGAAGAAGATGAATTTTTAGATGTCCTCTAGGTGCTCATTGAAGAGGAGACAAAGGTTGAGATTATTGACAATCAGATTGTAGGTCAGAACCTGACGCCTAATGAAGAAGAAGTGTAAAGCTAGTAGTTGTTTATAATGCAAGGATTAGTGCTTTTAATAGGTCTTTCTGATAATTTTGTTTTTCTTAAATATGTTTAAAGGCAATCACTTTCAAAGACAGTTATAGTGAAATGAACTGATTCTTGGAAACAAAAAAGGTGATTTTTAGTATAAATAGATGGTAGTATAGATAAAGAGTGGGGTGGGGGGGGGGGGTGACAAGACAATATAGCTTTCTTTTCAACACAGTTTTAGGGTATATGATATCGGACCTATGAACTTATTTTTTGATATCGAAGGAATTATGAAGATGTTTTTGAATCTTTGAATTTTGGAACTTTTTCTTTAAATTGTAACGAACTATGTTTCTTTACAATTTCTTTCAGTGCCATCCTACTATAACTGATTGTGTATGTATTTAATTCTGAAGCTTTGAATTTAGATTAAATCATCTGTTAAAGGGTTTTGCTACTCTTTCTTTCCCTGTATATCATTTGTGAGTGTGGAATAAGTAAAGTTTTTGTCATTTATCTACATCCACTTCATTATAAAATCAATCTTTTACATCTACTTTCATGGTTATGGGTAGGTGTTGGTTTGCCTTTTGTGCTTTCTCATGAAAATCATACCCTTTGTTTCCATTCATTGTATATCAGTGGAAGGTAGCCGCACCTTGTAAAACAAGCATAGAGTACTTGTAAATGCCAGTGCAAGCAACTCAAATATTGGTCAGATTGTCATTGACATGGGCAAAAGAGTATAAAACAAAAGTGACAAATTTGTTCACCAACACTCTGATAGGCAACATGCCACATAAGCCAACATAAATACATAAGAACACAACTAAGAGAACAAACATAGAAGGCATTACCCTAGGCCATACTTTATTTTCCAAAGGAGATCATATAATAAACATGGTTAGAACAATCCACTTGTTATTAACACATTATAAGATTAGAAAAGTATCATTAAGTGGCCATCTCCTAATTTGCATAATCAGAGTATTTCCACATTATACCTAGGTATCCACATACACATATAAGAAACCAAAATATTAAATTAATGGGAAGGGGATCCTAACATCACATGCATTCTCATCTATCAAGATGATGTGATGTCATCCCTTTCCATCCATCATCTATAAAATATAACCATGCTATCTTCATGAGTTAACTATATTAGTATAAACATTATTATCATGATGACCTCTATATCTAACAACATTTACATCCAAGATGATGATTAAGTACTACATTACTACATTATATGTATTAAAGTGTAGGTTTAGTATCATGATACTTGCCTTACCGTATGAGGGTTAGAGGAGTATTACATCCTCCCCCCTTGGACTCAACTTACTCTTGGAAGTTGCAATGCTAGGATGGAAACATAACACACACTGGTCCTGAAAATTTCCTTGACCATTCTCAAATATGTGCCCTTTTCTATACTCTATTTCATTCAATATACTATCACTCATTATTATAGAATTTCATAACAATATAGACATCCATAAGACACAACAAACACAATAATCTTACACTTTTCAAGCAAGATAATACCACCTGAAATACCCATAGACCATTATTTAGCAAGCTCTCTTTATCATTGAAGGAATCAAACTCAAGAATAAAGAAGCCCCTGACACAAGGGTAAATATAAATCTCTTCCTCCATTTTTTGTCTTTCCAAAATGTTGTGATCGAAGAATGAAAGTCACAAATCTTTGGCCACATTTTTCCAAATCTATATATGAGTGACATAATCTTATAAGAATTCTTCCTTCTCGTGGAAGGATTCATTGATACTAATCTCTGGATGTGCATCAAATGGTGGAGAATGAGTGAGAAAGACCCCATGTCATGCCTAACAAGGATGGATCTGCTATTAACAGACCTTTTTGAAGTGATGAAACCATGAGGAGAGGCATAGAGGATGACATTTTGTGAGTAGGTAAATCAACAACCATTGTGGCAAGGGAGAGGTCCATGTCATAGCACAACTAAAGTAGTCAAGTGCCAAAACTTCTCACTAAAATGATGATGAGGACCAATGTTTTGACGTCAAGCATGAAGCATTTCAAAGAAGTAGATATATTTTAAAGAATCAATGTTATAAGGACCTAATAATTGTTATTGTTATACTTTGTAACATTTTTTATTTGTTTGGCAAGTAAATTGTGTAAATTTAAGCATCTTAGTTTGAAAAACATACTTGTACATTTCAATTATTATCTGACCTCAATCTAAAATACATCTTATATTCAATTTATTACTTTACCCTAGATTTATCAATGTAGGCATGATTTCTTCTCCTATAATTTCAAATGTTCACAAAAACCAAAACTTAATATAAACATTTTATAGAAAACTATACTTGTGAATAAATTGTACATGGCTACTTTTTTTTATAGGTTTTATAACAACCACTAATTATTTTTGCAATATCAATATATCAAGAGCATGAGTTAAAGTTTTGTGAATAAACAACAGAGTGTACGAGTCAACAGTTGCATGGATAATTGATCTTTTTCAACTAAGAGTCAAATACTAAGAACTTATCAATCGAACCAAATATATCTCAGCCTGATCCCTTTAAAATATTATAGATCTTATACTCAATAAAACTTAATCTCTAATAAACTCTTTACAATCATTTAACTTCACCAACAAACCAAAATCACTAATGTTTATAAAACTACACCAATGCCGCCACGATCGCACCAATGTACCCAAACCATTAGGAAACAAATTTCACCCTAATCATTACTTCTGTCTATTCTTTGAAAAATTGACAGACACTAAAGGAGGGCCCCAAAGAAAAAACTGAGGTACAGTTTATATTCCAAGTAGTTTGGTCTGAATCGACTCCACCATGGTCTTTTTGTTTCAGTAGAAGGTCACCCATGAACATTACCTATGTTTGTTTCACTCACCCAATTGTAAATAAGCCTTGAGAATATAAAATGTCATTGAAGTTGTGTGGCAATTCTTTATTGGTATATCAAACATGAAAGGCCACCATTTTCACAGCTACGCATTTTGTCCAGAGCGAATAGTAAGACCAGCTAAATCCAGTTCAGATTCTTCCATAACCTTCACCATCAACATTTTCTTTTTGTCTCAGATAAAATGGCAGCAGCAGAGAATTAGAATCATGTGGACGTCAACAAAGAACATACAAATGGGAAGAAGGATGACACAACTCATAAATGTCTCTTAACATATTCCTAACTACCATTCTCAAATGATTTTTGATCACTCTGAATAACAGATGATGTTGGAAACCAATAGTATTTGGATGTGAATGGCCCAACATTCACTTTGAAAGTAGTCCAACCTCCATATTGGACCTTCTTTTATCATGTTGCTTCTTCTATAAGGAGATTGTATTTCTTGAATCTAAAATTTTATATTTGGTAAGGTCATAATGTAGAGTCAATATAGAAAGTTACCATAGACTTTAAAAAAAAAAAATTATTGATATATGTGAATGGGTGATATCCACCATATGCAACATATTTGGTATTTCAACTACCCATACTTACATTTGGTGCCGAGACTTAGGCCATAAGATTAGAGACTATCCTCTAGTTATCTTTAAGCCTAAACCATCCTCTAAGATAGTTGTTGAGATAAGTAAAAGTGAAGATAGTTGGTTTAATGTTGGAAACCATAAAATCATCATAAGAAGGCCTAGAAGAGCTCTTAATCCAACCATAGACTCAACAATAGTGTAGCTATCAAGGATAAAAATATAAATATACAATGAAATCAAGTTGGTAAAAATCATCAAAACCTACAAGGACCCCTTGATCATAGATGAGTGAAGAAGCCAAGAAAGCAATTGAGTTATAACTAAGTCTTCTATGCTCCACTAGTTAGTCTATTAAAGAGGTTCCTAAACCTCAATTATCTAGAACTCTTTTAATGAGTGAAATTTCCTTGTTGACTTTTTGAATTGCAACGCTAACATGACTAGAGAGAGGAAGACATTCTCATAGTCATAATTGAAATTTTAGGGAAGGCTAATATGTTTCTAAAAAATGGTAGATGCAGAGTTGGATGATCCCATTATAGCATAACCCACTTTTTGGCTTAAGTAAGACACTCAAAATTAACTTTTTCTACTATTTTTAATTTATGTCAATTATATCAAACAAACTAATAATCATTCTTGGATGTTGTAAAGTAATTAGCTATATGATTTTTTCCTATGAAGATTCAAGTTATAGTTTTTTGAAGATCTTAATAAATTATTTTTATTTTTCAATCAAGTTTATTTTGTAACATTTATTTTATTTAACTTAATTTTTTCCCCATATTGCCCAACTTTTATTACAAATAAATTATTGCATGATGTCTTACAATTTGATCATTGATTCTAATGTCTAATACATGGATAATTTTTGTTAATTTTTTAGAAAAAAATAACTTTTAATTTATATATATCAAATTATGTACTTTTTAGTATTTTTATATGTTATCATATGATTTTTTCTTTTAAAATGATTTTGTATTCAATTATTAACCTTATGAAGCTTATATATAATTAAATAAAATTAAAAATATATTTAGAGAGATTGAGAAGTTGGAGAGTTGGTTTTGGTTTGTATGTCTACGTCTCTTGTCTTTTTCAAAATGCATATAGATTTAAGGTAGTGGAATTTTACAATCTTGATGCATTTATTGTAGTTGTTTTAGGGTTTATTTTCTTGAGGGCAATTCTCTTTAATGGTGTCCATCTTTTGTTTTGATGGTTAACACTAAAATATTAAGAATTGTAGCAAGCAATGGAACCACCAATAAAACCTTGCAAGTTTCTCTACATAATAATCCATGAGATATCTCTTCTACTAACTCGTCAAGTGTTTACCCTTTGATTCCTAATTATAGTAATACTTGTAAATGGCTTGAATATTTTTGTGCTTGTTTTTTTTTTGTGTCATTTGAATATATGTAGACATAACTAGATAAACACTACACATATTCCTTATGGAGTTAAACTAGATGTCTTCTAGGAATTAACCTAATCTTTCTTCCTCATTTTCTTTGTGGAAGCTAACCATGTGCATGTACTCCTCCACCATGGTCCTTGCTACATATGTAGACTTCTCACTACTTTTTTTCTTCGTAGATAATACTTTTATAATGTCCAATCAACAAGCTCTCAAGGTGCATTTTTTCTTTTAATTTCTCAGGTTATCTCAACCATGTTGGCCCTTCTTTCATCATGTTGCTTCCTCTATAGGGAGAGTTGTCCCTATAGAGGAAGCGACATGATGAAAGAAGGGCATGTAGTATGTATACGTATACATATACATATATATGTGTACATACATATAACTGTTGTCCAAGCATAAATCTAATGTTTAGTTGTGTATTTTATCTGATGATTAAATTAGTCCTTTGTAAATCCTCGAGCTCACTTTTATTTATTAAAAAAATATTCATACAAATTCCGATGAACTTTCATTGGAAATTTTCATCGGAATTCCAATGAACACCGAACATAAATTTTAATTATCTGACGAAATATCTAATTATGCATCTTTCGTCGGATTTTGTAGTCGAATGAGTTAGTGTATAAGATGTTTACTTTGAGAATTTTACTTTATATATTTGGCTATACAAGATTACCATATTTCATGCTTATATGATGTGTATATATTGGTAGCATGTGACATTTTGCGTTTCTTTCTTATATGGTGTATGATGATCATACCCCATTGGGAAATTATATTTTGCTTTGAATATTTGTACATTTAGCAAGTACATCTAATGTGGGAATTGAGGATGCGGGTAGAGAGAATTTCATCACCTAAATGGATAGGTCCGAGTTATTCTCAATGGTAGCTATATTGGGGATGTCACAGTAGGTTGTCTCTCCTAGCCCAAACCTCATTGTACTTGATTCAAGAGTGTGGTTATTTGACCAATTTTGAAACAGATCTAAGTTAGGAATAATTTTGGAATCCCTATATTCAATATGATTACAATTTTTTTTAAGTACAAAGTTGTGTCACACTTTAGACCAACTTATTAACACACGTTAATTTAAAAATTTCTAACTAAAAAACAAATTTGGTCAAACCTATAAGCTAGCTAGATTCATTTAAGCTAATTTAGATTTGTCTACCACTTTTCTAACCAAAATTGTTCACTAAATGCATATGTAGCTTTAGGTTGAGGCCAATTTACCTAAAAAAATTGGTGTTTCAACAATTCCTACTCATGTATATAATATTTTATAAAATATAAAAATACCCTTTTGTAGATCTATAAATGCAGTTTTCAAAAATATATTTTTTAATAGTTTAATTATTGTTTATAATTTATTTTTATTTTTATTAAAAGTAGGTTATCAACACTAGAATATAAGGTTTGTTATTATGTAAAGTAAAAATATTTAAATTTATTACAACTTTGACAGAAAAATATGATACACTAGATAAAAGATTCCATGTCAAAATGGTATAGTTTTTTTCTATTTTAGATAAGTTGTCAAGTTAAAAGGTGACATTGAATGGAAATAATTTATTTTCAATACATGCACATTTTAATATTTATTTAAAAAATATATTTATTAAAATTGGACAAAATAAATTCATGCACTAAAATTTCAAGTTATAAATACACACAAAAATTGAAATGAAAAAAAATGCTATATAAGAGTGACGGTCCATGTAACTTCATTTTTAACATTTCATCAACAACTAAATTATAGTATCAATTTTATAAAAAATATACTATAATAAAAAAATAAAAAAAATTCCAAAAAATGCAAACTTAAAAGCACTAAAAATACACATTTATTGGTTTACATGATTTTAAAATTCAATACATATATGTCATATTTAAATTTTTTAAAAGTGTGACATTGCTTTGTACTTTTGATTACTAGTGAATTTTTTATTTTAACACTTTCCTAAATTCTCTATTTTTCTGTAAAAAATATTTTATGAATTTCTTATTATATTATTTATTTGTTATTTGAATTATGAAATTCGAATGAGTTAAAATAATTATTTGAATTTTAAATTATGAAAGGGTACTTTGGGTTAAATGAAAATTTAAATATAAATTTTAATTAGAAAATAACGAAAAATGAAATGGGGTTGCATATGTGTTTTCATTGCATTTTATTTGTGAAAATTAAATAAGGTTGCATATCTAGTTATTTGAGCTTAGCTATGTAGGCAATTACAAAAAAAAAGGAAAAAAAATATTAGAGATTAGAAAATAAAGTAAGAAATAAGACAATATGGGAAAAGGTCAAAGAGGAAAAGGCATTTTTGACATTCATTGTTTTTGGGAAAAAAATAATTTTCTCCAAAACCCTCTTCCAACCAAATCTTGTTTTGTAAGTTTGGGAGTACATTTTTTTATGGATTTGCATGGGATTTGAAGCAATGGAATAGGAATGTGCATGGGATTGGATTTCTTCTCTTCCTTGGTGTATGTGAAGCATTTGGTGTTTGTTTGTTCGACAAAAACTAAGGTAAGTCTCCCGATTCTTCTCCATTGTTCATTGCTTTTATTTCAAATAATTCATATTATATTAGTGGAGTATCAAACACTCACAATGCTCAATTTTGAAATCGGACTAGAAATGAACTTTTTTTTTGAACATATCTAAAATGTACCCTCATAATGCCAAAAAAATTCAAAATGATTTGAAATCAAATTTTATTTCATATAGTGGTTGCTGTACATTATTAAAACAAAAGGGAACTTGTGATATGTCTAACCAAGACCAGTGCGGTGAAATGTAATCTATCACATGAGTAACAAAGAAGGCCAAATCACTGTCTTTAATAACCTTGAAGTTAGGGTGGGATGATAGAGGTCCATCCTCTAACCAACTATCCTCCTAGAATCGAATATTTAGACCATTTCCAATTTGCCACCTTAGTCCCATAGAAACCAGCCCTCTACTTTTGATAATATTGTTCCAAATTCTAGAGCCACTTGGGAGACCGATAGTGGAGAAATTTCTAAAAAACTTTCCATAATTCAAATACTTGGCACTCATAATTCTACACCAATCATTCTTATCTAATGAGAGAACTCATCCTAATTTAGCCTGAAGGGTCCTGTTGAGAAGATTAATTTTCCTTAAACCCAAACCTCCAAATTTCTTGGTGTGGCATACCATGTCCCAATTAACCAAGGCCGTTGTTTTTCTTTTCCTCCATTCTTGTCCATAAAAAGTTTCTATGGATT
This sequence comes from Cryptomeria japonica, assembly GCF_030272615.1. Classification (NCBI taxonomy): domain Eukaryota; kingdom Viridiplantae; phylum Streptophyta; class Pinopsida; order Cupressales; family Cupressaceae; genus Cryptomeria; species Cryptomeria japonica. The sequence goes on along the minus strand of NC_081407.1, from coordinate 348,054,010 downwards.
TTCTCCAATTTTTTAGCAAAGCAAATGGAGATCTTAAAGAGGGGGAGATTATAAATCGAGATTCCTTGAAGGGAGGCTACCAAGAGTTGCAATCTCCTAGCACTGCTATGAAGCTTACCCTTCCATCTCGCAAGCTTCCTTTGTAGACTTTCCAAAATAGAGTTCCAAAAAGAAGGAACCACCTCCTTGCCAATTAGAGGAAGGCCCAAATAGGTACTTGGGAGGGCCATGCTCTAGCAACCCAAGATATGTCTGATTTTGTTTTGAAGCCCGTCCCTTGTATGTAAAAAGTAAATACTCTCTTTGCATAGTTCATATGCTTCCCCAACACATTACTATATTGATTTAGAAAAAGTTTCTATTTTCTAGCCTCCACTATCAAGGCTGCTCCAAACAAAATAGTATCATCAACAAATTGTTGTAGGACAGAAGGAGATAAGGAAGAGGCTGCCTTTACCCCCTGCAGAGTACCCCTATCAACTATGTTTAAAAAATTTCTCCCTAATATTTCAACTAACATTATAAAAAGGTATGGAAACAAAGGATCTCCTCACCTCAATCCCTTTTTAGTAGAAAAAAACCCCTAGGAGTACCATTTACGAGCACAAAGAATTTGACAATGCTTATGCATTCCTTGATTAACAAGTAGCTTGTCCTAGAATCCCAATTTCCTGAAGACCTCAAAAAATAAATCCCATCTAACTCTATCCTGGGTCTTAGATATGTCAAGCTTTAGGACCATCCCTGAATGACCACACTTATCCATTGAGTGTATAATCTCATGAGTAGAGATAGAAACATCAAGAATTTTCCTTCCTAGGACAAACCCCTTATGAGTAGTGCTAATAAATGTGTTAAGAAAAGACTTAAGTCTATTAGCCAAAATTTTAGAGAATATCTTATACACAGTATTAGAGAGACTAATAGGTTTGAAGTTTGAGAGGCACCTAGGCTCAAGAATTTTAGGAACATGAGCAATAAAAGAATTATTCAATTTTTTCAAAGACTTACTAGTGCGAAATAAATCTCTTGCAGCCATCACTATGTCAAATCCCAAAAGATCCCAAAATTCTTTAAAAAAAAGTTGGGGGAAAGCCATTTGGTCCTGGGGCCTTGAAAGTACCCATAGAAAAGGTAGTGGCCTTAACATCCTCCTTAGTAATTGGGATTAGTAACTGAGAATTGCCAGCTGGGATAACAGACCCAAGCATAAAGTCTAACAATTGATCCTCTAAGCCAGGTATAATATCAAGACTTTCCTCCTTGTAGGTATTATAAAAGTATCTAGAAGCCATCTCCCTAGCTAGACATCATTAACAACATTCTAGTTTGATTCATCCACCAGGAATTGAATAGAGTTCCTCTTCCTATGTTTCAGAATTGAGTTCCTCTTCCTATTCTCTTTCCATTCCCATTCTCAGGGTTTCCTTCTTCTTATGTGAAATCTCTGACATATCCCCATTAGCAATTTGTGATTGAATTGTTGCCAATTTGGTGGCAATCTCCTTTTTCTTAACAAAAATGTCACCAAAAGTGAACTTATTCCAGCTTTTGACATTTTCCTTATGATGTTGAGTCTCTTGGCTACTCTATACATAGTTGTACCTTGCACAGGGGTACCTCACTAATTTTGAATGTAGGCCCAAAAGTTTGGGTGTGAGGTCCACATGATTTCATAATAGAAAGGGATAGGCCCCTTAATAGTTATATCCACCCAGTCAAGAAGAAAAGAATTATGGTCTGAAACTGTTCTGGGAAGGGCTCGAAGGGAATAATTATAACAAATCTCCCAACTAGTAGAGACCAATAATCTATCTAGGTACACATGAATAAGATTGTCCACTTTCCTACGACTGGACCAAGTAAAAGGTTGACCAATTAAGTCAATATCCAAAAGACTCACCTTATTAATGAACTCCGGTAAGTCCATCATGTTGTCAAATTAATCAACAAATCCCCTAACTTATCTAAGGGGGGGAGAGGGGTGTTAATATCTCTTGAAACAATCCAAAAATCTTTTGGGGCCGCAAAGATCTAAGTCGTGACATCCTCCCAGACCACCAATCGACCCTAATCAGTGTTAGGAGAATAAATGTTCACCAAACACCAAGAAACCTTGGGTGAGTTAAACCTTATAGAAAGGCTTCTAGAGGTACATCACAAAAGCCTCCCCTTGACTTTATATGGATCCCACATTGTAGAAACCCCACTTGAGGCTCAAGTAGCCTCACTAATAAATAAGTAGGAACCTGACCATATATAATCAACCACTTTATAGATGACCACAACTATCATTTTAACTTCTTGGAGTGGTAAAATATCCACCTTCCTTTCAAGGATACAATTCCTTAAGGCATATTGCTTTTCATGGTTGTTTAAGCTCCTCATATTCCAAGAGAGGAACCTCCATTTTTAAATTTAATAGCCAATTCCAAGGTTTGTTGCCTACCATTGGCAATTCCCCTTGTGATATCCCCTTGCCTTGTTATCTTTGGGAAGGTTTGATAGCTTTGGTTTTACCACTGACATCAATATTATTATTCCTTGTTTTCCTCTGTTGATTCGTCCATCCATCCTCATTAGTTTGAAATGTCAAGGTCTCTCTAGGTGACCTCTAGTCGCTTGACAATGCCCCTGGTGGACAACATGACCTTGGGGAATTAGAGGAAGGAGAAGAAGGCAAATAAGAAATCCCATTTAAAGTGGTCAACACTTTGGAGGAGGTAGCAATCCCACTGCCGCTTGTGGGGATCTCATCCTTCTCAAGTGGCTTCCCACCAACCGAGGAGGACATGACAATCCCCTATCGACGATAGATAGCCTTGGTTCGGGTCTCTATTATTTTTAAGATCACATTAGTGAATGGGTAATCCTTGTTTAAAGCCTCTTCCCCACCCTTAGTTACAACCTTCTTCAAGGTCACCTATGGGTCGTTCAAGATAGATTCATCCACCTTTGAGGAACACCTCTTATCTTGTAAAAAATCATCAACAAGGATGCTCCCAGAATCTTGTAAATCTATTTGGGGGGGGGAACCCTAGAATCCTGCAAAACCGCATCCTCAAGGGAATACTTCTCTTTTAATTTTAAGGGATTTTTGGGTGGATCCTTACATTCAAAGATAATATGTCCATACTTAAAACAATTCTAGAAAAACATTATCGCATTTTTATACACTATCGCTCGTGTCCAACTTCCAACAAGGAGATGCAATTAGGAAGGCCTTTCTTAATATCAACATTCACACAAAAGTGTGCACAGATTAACTTGGTTTTAGCCTTTGTCACTTTATCAAAAGAAACAAAATGACAAATTGAGTTACCTATCCACCTAAAAAATTGTTCATCCCAAAATTCCGATGGGAGGCCTGGGAGCCACACCCAAACATGAGCTATCCTATGAAGGTCCACGTTTCCATATACAAATGGACAAATGATGCTTGTTGTAGGACCATGGTCTTGAAGATTAGAATAGGATTTGGTCTTCCTCCACTATGAATTCTAAAAGGAAGAGATGACTTGGGCTAGTACTAACCACAACACTCCCTTTAAGCTTCCAGTTAACAACAACCCAACTACGAACCATATCAATTGATGTTTGGAGGGAGAAGAACTTTCCCACAAGAGTGAGATTCATGGAAGACCCAATATGATCCATCACAAAATTCAACAACACAATAGTTGTTCCATCCTCCATATGTAGGTAAGTAGAGGATATTTTAGGAGTTTTAATAGCAGAATTACCACCCTATAGCGCAAATTTCCACCCCTTGGGATGTGGACTTTCCTTTTGGATCTTCATGCTCTAGATTTTGATTTTTTAAAAGGGGACCATCATTGCCCTTCACAACTAACACATGGGGTTTGGGTGCACTTGATTCTACCTTTTCAAAAGTTGAAAAGGAAAGTTGGACATTAGCTAAAGACCCAACGAGTACCACAACAACAATATGTGTAGTAGGACCCTTAGAACATGACACATGATTGACCTTGGAATCAAGGGGCACTAGTAGGGTAGGCAGGGGGGCAAGGCCCCCCTCAAGAGCAGATACCATGAACTAAATTTCAATGAAAACCTAAGCGGGAAAGGAGCGATTACAGAGCTTAGTTGCTCACCATTAATTATTAAAAGTAAGTTATTAGCACCAAAATATAAGGTTTGTTATCATGTAAAATAAAAATACTTAAATTTATTAGAAAAAATTAAAAATATATGATAGAATAGATAAAAGATTCCATGTCAAAATGGTATAGTTATTTTTTCCTATTTTAGAAAGATTGTCAAGTCAAAAGGTGACGTCAAATGAAAATAATTTATTTTCAATACACACATTTTAATATTTATAATTGGAGAAAATAAAATCCATGCACTAAAATTTCAAGCTATAAATACACAAAAAATTGAAAAAAAAAATGCTATATAAGAGTGACGTTCTATGTAACTTCATTTTTAGCATTTTGTCAGCAACTATATTATAGTGTCAATTTCATAAAAAAAAAATATACACATTTTATTGGTTTACATGATTTTAAAATTCAATACATATATGCCTTTTTTATTTAGTTAAGTTAAAAAGTTGGATCGGTGTTGGTCTTTTCCTTTATAAAACTATGACACTACTTGGCACTTTTGACTACTAGTGACTGCTTGATTTTAATGAATTCCTAAATTATTTTCTATAAAAAAATATTTATAAGTTTCTTATTACATGATTTATTTGTTATTTGACTTGTGAAATTGGAATGAGTTAAAACATTGATTTGAATTTTATTATGAAAGGGTACTTTAGGTTTAACGGAATTAATGGAAATTTAAATATAAATTTTAATTAGAAAACAAAGAAAAATGAAATGGGGTTGCATATATGTTTCATTGTATTTTATTTGCAAAAATTAAATAGGGTTGCATATTTAATTCTTTTGAGCTTAGTTATGGAGGCAATTAGAAAAAAAAAGAAGGAAAACTAAAATTAGAGATTAGAAAATAAAATAAGAAATAAAGAAAATATGGAAAAAAGGGCAAAGAGGATAAAAGGAAATGGAAAATGCATTTTTGACATTCATTGTTTTTGGGAAGAAATTGGTTTACTCCAAAACCCTCTTCCAACCAAATCTTGTTTTGTGAGTTGGGAGTGCAATTATGGATGGATTTGCATGGGATTCGAAGCAATGGGATAGGAATGTGTATGAGATTGGATTTCTTCTCTTACTCGGTGTGTGTGAAGTATTTGATGTTTGTTTGGCAAAAAGTAAGGTAAGTCCTTTCATTCTTCTCCATTATTTATTGTTTTTATTTCAAATGATTCATAGTATATTAGTGGAGTATGAAACACTCACATTTCTTAATTTTTAAATCAGAGTAGAAATGAATTGTTTTTTTTTTAAAGATTTCTAAAATGTACCCTCATAATGTTAGTAGCAACAATGAGGGAAAACTAAAATGGGGGGGGGGGGGGGAGTCAGTTTACTACAGGATCTACAAACTCAACCATAAAAATAGATTTGATAAACTGCAACAATAACAAAGATAAGAAAGTAGATACCACAACACACCACCCCACCAAGATTTTGAAATGGAAAACCCGGTTAAAAGAAAAAACCATAGTTGGAACCTACCCACAATAAGATGATACTCTGCAGTAGTATGTGAAAATATTACAATGGGGAATGCACCAGCATTTAGGCACACTGCTTACATCTCGCTGCTCAAAAGATAATGACACAAAAGGCTACAACCCTAAGGGAAGTCTCACTGAATTACAACAAGATTCAGACTACAATCTGGAAGGAATGAACTAAAAGAATAACATCTCCAAATGCCCAATGACAGTTCCGATTAAGCACAATGTCTTATTTGCAACATCAATATCTTCTCAATCCCAATGCTGAAGGATGAATCACTTGTTCGCACATACACCTCTCTCTAATAATGAAGACACAACCATGATACCTAAATTACATGACAATATCACCTATTTATACAAATTATCAACCTTGACAACAAGGTCGACTAAACCCTCAACTCATAATTACAAAATTACATCACACGATACAAAGATTGACCATCAGGCCAATATAATGATATAGATGATATAATATGGTCTTAAACCAAATATCCAAATGCTTAACTCCACCGAAAATCATGCCAAGATCAATCGCAACATGCTACACCACCAAGAAAACTGCATAGCATGAAGAACATCACCAGTTCAACAAAATCACCAAGAACATGCACAAAGATCAATGCAGATCACCAAAACAAATAGGACACAATTAGGAAACACTAGCAAGAATGTTAGAATCATCGGTAACAGTTGTACCAACACCACTTAACAAATCTCCATTCATCAACACCTGAACCTCAAGAAAACACAAGACCATCCCAAACAATCTCCCAAATACTCAGCTCAAGATCCGATCACACTGGAATATACCAGAGGAAATACTTAATTGTGCAAAGCACTAATCAGTTAAACAAACTGCAAAACCAGATCATCTAATATGATCAATTAGGCTTTCCAGATCACTGAAACCAATACAAAAAAATATAATGATACTAGAGATACTCCATACACTAGACCATGATCTCAATAAACCAATCTGCAATCACCGTAGCAAGAATATGTTGACACCAATGACAACAACATATCCTAGCAGCAACAATGTCCAACAATCTCCCCCTTTGGCATTGATGGAGACATATGAATATAGGTCTCTCATTTCTCATCTCTCTTTCTCAATATAGTTCTCTCACCTATCTATTTATCCCCTCTCTAGTTCTCTCCCTCTCTCTTCCCCTCTATCTCCCTCCCTCTTTATGCCTATTTATATTTGAACTCTCTCCTCCTCTTCTCTCTTTCCCCCCACCTCTCTATCTTCTCCTTCCCTAGGTCTTTTAGTCCCTCCATGTCTACCTCTCCCTCAATCCCCTCATACTCTTCTCTCTCTTTATTCTTTCAACTCTCCTTTTATCCCTCCTTCCCATTTATAGGCATCTCCATTCTTTTCTTCCCCTCTCCCTTTCTATCTTCCTCTCCCTCCTTATCCCCATCTCTCTCTCCCTTCCCTACAATTCTTATTCTCTCTTTACCATCTACATCATCAACTTTCCATCACACCCTCTCCACCCTTCTCTAGGTTTCTCCCTCACTCCCTCTCCACCTCTTTACATCTCCATCCATATCTCATTACCAACCTCTCTCTATCCCCCTCCATCTATCTCAAACCTCTCTCTCTCTCTCTCTCACCCTATCTAGGTCTCTCATGCCTCTCCCCCCCTCTAGGCATCTTATATCTCTATATAACCCATATGGGTATGTGCAGGAGCATGGTGGGCCACATGACCCCTTAGGAAACCATTACTATCTATCTTAGGAAACCATATGACCTCTTAGGACAACATATGGTGTCGTTACAAGTCACATGGTGTCCTAAGGGGTCATATGGTGCTCTATGACCCCTTAGGATACCATATGATCCCTTAGGACACCATATGAGCCCTAACGACACCATATGGTGTCCTAAGGGATCATTTGACATTTTATGACTGCTAAGGACATCATATGACCCCTTAGGACACCATATGACCCCTAATGACACCATATGGTGTCCTAAGGGGTCATATGGTGTCATTAGGGATCATATGGTGTCCTAAGGGGTCATATGGTATTCTATGACCCATTAGGACACCATATGACCCCTTATGATACCACATGACCCCTAACGACACCATATGGTGTCATTAGGGGTCATATGGTGTCCTAATGGGTCATAGAATACCATATGACCCCTTAGGACACCATATGATCCCTAACGACACCATATGACCCCTTAGGACACCATATGGTGTCATTAGGGGTCATATGGTGTTGTGTGGGGTCATATGGTGTCCTAAGGGGTCATAGAACACCATATGATCCCTTAGGACATCATATGACCCCTTAGGAAGCCTTATGACCTCTTTGGACACCATATGGTGTCGTTAGGGGTCATATGGTGTTCTAAGGGGTCATAAAACACCATATGACCCCTTAGGATACCATATGGTGTCATTAGGGGTCATATGGTGTCCAAAGGGGTCATAGAAGACCACATTTCCCCTTAGGAAATGATATGACCCCTTAGGATACCATATGGTGTCGTTAGGGGTCATATGGTGTCCTAAGGGGTCATAGAATACCATATGCAAACATATGACCCCTAACGACACCATATAACCCCTCAGGACACCATATGACCCTTAGCAACACCATATGACCCCTTAGGACATGATATGGTGTTGCTAGGGGTCATATGGTATCCTAAGGGGTCATATGGTATCGTAAGGGGTCATATGGTGTCACGAGTATCAATACGACCACTACCCTCAACCCTATCTACCCTAAAAAATGTTCCATCAATCTTGTACCACATACCATAAACCTTTTATCCTACAACCTATTATATAAATCCTATACAAGGAAGGGAGAAAAAAGAGGGGAGAGGGAAGAATAAAGAGAAAGAGAGATCTACGAAGAAAGGGAGAGGTGGGTAGGGAGTGGTTGAGAGACCTAGAGAGGGAAGAGTAGATAGGTGAGGGAGAGAGAGAATAAAAGAATAGAGATAAGATCACAAAGAGAGAAAGAAGGGTAATGAGGTGGAAAGGAAAGAATTAGAGAGGAGAGAGATATAGAGGTGAGAGATCTAGATCCTAGGAAGAAAGAGGTGAGATACCTAGGGTGGAAAGATAGAGGTGAAGGAGATACAGGGGGATTAAGAGACAAAGAGGGAGATGTAGATATGTAAAGATGGAGGGAAGGAGAAAAATAAGTATGGAAAGAGAGTTTAGGAGGGAGAGGTATTCATTAAGAGAACACAGAGAGAGTGGAGAGAAACAATAAGAAGAGAAGAGAGATGGAGGGAGGGAAGGATAGATATGGAGATAAGGAGGGAAGGTGAGAGAGAGAGAGGGAGGGAGAGAGTATAGGAGAGACCTAGAGAGGGGAGAGAGAAGAAAGGGGGAGTAATAGGTCTAGATTTTTTGGTAGATAAAGAGGTGATGAGAGAGATAAGAGAAGGAGAGAGTTCATAAATGGAGATGGGTAAGGGATGATGGAGAGAGAGGGGTGGTGAGGAATGGAGAGAACTAGAGAGGGGATAAGTAGAGAGATGAGATATGTAGAGCATGAGAGAGAGGTTAAATACCTAGATGGGAGAGATAGAGGAGAGATAGATAGAGGGGCATAAAGATAGGTGCCTAAAGAGACATTAATGGATAAGTATAGAGGTGGAGAGGGAATGAGGGAGAAATCTAGAAATTTGAGAGAGGGAGGTAGAGAGAGTAGGAGGGAGGTAGAGAGAGTAGGAGGGAGAGGTGACAACCTAGACAATGGAGAGAGGGAATAGATAGAAGAGAAAAGAGATGACTAAGAGGGGATGGATGGAGAGGTAGAAATGGAGGGATTTAGAGACCTAAGGAATGAGGAGATAGATAGGTTTGGAGAGAGAGAATAGAGGGAGAGAGTTCATAAATGGATAGGGGTAAGGGAGAGGGAGAGAAATATGGAGATGGGGGGAGAGAACTAGAGGGTGGACAATTAATTAGGTGAGATACCTAGAGGGGGAGAGAGAGGTGGGTAATAATATAGGGATGGAGAGGTAGTGAGGTGAATAGGGAGGGAGGAAGAGACCTAGATATGGGGAGAGAGAAGATAGAAGGGATAGGTAGTGACCAAGAGAATGGAGAGGGAGGGGAGTGAAATAATAAGAGAATGAGAGAGAAGAAGAGAGAGGGAGGGAGTCAAGGATAGATATGGGGTTAAGGAAGGAATGAAAGGTAGAGAAGTTGGGTTTACCTAGAGAGGGAAGAGAGAAGTGAGAGAGACAAGAGAGGGAAAGAGATAGGTCTAGAGTTTGGGGACAATAAAGAGAGTGAGATACATAGTTGAAGAATGCTAATAGGAGCATGTTGATTACTGAAAGTTAACTAAGTCTGAAATTTTATATGATCCTCTTAAAACTAGAATCTACATTATAAGTCCTATAGAGCTGAAACCACTCTCAAACATTTTGCCAATATATACATGAAATATAACTTAAAGTATAAGAAAGAAAAAAGACATATTGAAATGTGACCTATACTTCTGTAGACTCTTCTTCTTCCTTTTCATCCGAATCATATTGTTGGCTTATTTTTCTAATGCAAATTCCTCTGGCGAATAGTATTCTATCTTGCTCACTTTCCCTTTTGTTGCACACTTATGTCCTAGGTTCCTTCCAAGAGAAGCATAGATTCTTTTTCTTAAATCATAAAGTGCCTCTCCATCAAGTCTAGTGACCAATTTTATACTGATTGGTGTCTTTTATGATTTTTTTTGTATTTCTTGTTTGGAAATGTTTTGGAATCAAATTTTGATTTAGGTGCAACCCACTCCATACTCCTTTCTTTATTAATATCTTTATTCAAAGATGGAGCATCAAATTCCTTAATCCACCTCTTAAGTGGCTCCATAAGTCCCTCACTAAACAATACCACCAATATCCTCTTTATAACCCCTAAAACCATAATTGAGAGCCTCTAGAAATATTCTATATATGCATACACTATAGCATATTTCTTTAGTTGTGCTAGCTCCCTAAAATGCAACTCAAGATCCTTCTTATCAAATCTTTCATTGATTTTATTGGTAATCTCCTTATAAGTAGTGATTGATCTATGACCCAAAGTGATAATGCCATGGTACGATTGTTGAACAAACTACAAGACTACTCTAGGGGGGTGAATTAGTCTAGACCTTAAACAAAATTATCTTTAAGCTCTTAAACTTTAAACCACAATTATCTTATCTCTACAATATTATGTATATTTGATAAAGTATTTTAAGGTTGAGACATTTGTATTATGATGAATATGGAGTATGAATAAATATATAGAGATTGGGTGTGTGTTAACCATCATTATTAGATGCATATCATGTGTAAAGAAATAAGTCTACGAAACCCATGATGTATTACATAGCAAGTGAGTTTATATACCCATGGTCACCCATGAACATTAATTTTGTTTCAGTCACCCAATTGTAAACATGTCTTGAGAATCTCAAATATCATGTACTGGTTTCTAATCATTGAACTTGTGTGGCAATTCTTTATTGGTGTGGCTTCCACATTACTTGGGTGGTATATCAAACATGAAAGACCACCATTTTCACAGCTACCCATTTTGTGCAAAGAGAATATTAAGACCACCCAATCCAGTTCAGATTTTCTGTCACCTTCACCGTCAACATTTACGTTGTGAATATAGATAATGCCCATTTTCTTTTGTGTGAGATAAAATGGCGGCAGCATTAGAATCACGTCAACAAAGAATGTATTTATTGCATGCAAATAGGAAGAAGAAGCATGCAAATAATGGAGGATGACACAACTCTGAAATGGTTGTTGATCACCTTGAAAAATAGATAATGGCTGAAATAAATAGCACCAAACTTGGACTGTTGGAATTGAGACAGGAAATAATCTAAAGTTTGTATTTTGTTTGTTGCATCTATAATTGGAGTAGCACCAAACTTGGACTGCAAATTAGATATAGTTGTGATTTCATTCACTCCTTTGCTTTGAAATGCTTGTTGGAGTATGCTTGTTTTGCATACTTATCTTACAAATCTAATATAGTTGTGACTGTGATTGTTTGTTTTAAAATAGTTGATTTAACTAAATTTCGTAGGAAAGAAGATCTAGTATTTGTTGATTTAATTAAATTTCGTAGGAAAGAGGTTCAAATAATTGTTAGGATTAATTTTGTATCATTGTTTTAACGATTCAGTTATATTGGCAAGTAAGTTGTTTGTACACAAATATTTGATGTTCATCTCATCAAAGATGGTGTTGTATCAATATATTAACATTAAGCACTACAAAAAAAAAAAAAAAATAGCTTTCAATTTTTCTATATTAAATTATGTTGTGTTTATATGCTATCATATGATTTTTTTTTCTTTTAAAATGGTTTTGTATTTTTATTAAGAATGAAACTTATAATTAAATAGAGTTGAAAATATATTTAGGGATATTGGAATGTTGGAGAGTTGGTTTTGGTTTGTATGTCTACATCTCTTGTCTTTTTTCAAAATGCATACAGATAAGGTAGCATAATTTTACAATCTTGCATGCATTTATTATAGTTGTTTTAGGGTTTCGTTTCCTTGGGATGATTCCTTTTTATGGCATCCATCTTCTGTTTTCATGATTAACACCAAAACATTAGGAATTTTAGCAAGCAACCACCACCAATAAAACCTTGCAAGTTTCTCTATTACTCCATGAGATATATCTTCTACTAACCCATCAAATGTTTTTCCTTTGATTCTAAATTTAATACTTTTAAATGGCTTGAGTAGTTTATGCTTGATTCTTATTTTTTTTATTGTGTGCAATTTGAATACATGCAAATACAACTAGATAAACACTACATGTGTTCCCTATGGACTTAAACTAGATGCATCCTAGGAGTTAACAAAAGGTTTCTTCCTCATTTCTTCATGGAAGCTAACCATGTGTACATACTCCTCTACCATGTTCCTTGCTACACATGTAGATCACTACTTTTTTCTCCCTATATCGAACATTTTATAGTGTCCAACCAACAAGCTATCAAGGTACTTTTTTACTTGAATTTACTAGGTTATGTTTTCCCTTATTTCATCATTTAAGGCACCCTTGTCCAATTAATCTAGGTTGAACAAAGGTCCAGGAAATCAAGAAGAGAATGAGGATCACATATTTAGCATTGATGTGATCAGAACTAGGCATACTTAGGGAATAGATGGCAAAAACACTAAAGTGATGCCCAAGTGAGTATGTAATTGCATGTGGATACAATTTACAACACTACAAGATCTATGATAGTTCTTGTTGAACAAGGAAATAAGTTATCTATGGATAATTATTCGAAATATCCTACAAAGGTGGAGGACATGGCCAACATACTATATGAGAGTGTTGTTGATAGTTCTATGTATGCTATGGTCTATACTAGACCAAACATTTCTTGAGTAGTTGCCTGAGTTGATATATGGCTAGTCTTGGATGGGTGCATTATGATGCAACTAAGAGATATTCAAATATTTGAGGAGTTATTCCAAGCATTCCTTGTGCTTTCATTGTTATCCTATTGGACCTCGACATTCTTTGAGTATCCATGGATATGTGGATCCTGTTCATGGTGAAAATGGATAACAATAATAACAATATTGAAAGGCTAAATGAATCCAACCACTAAACCCTAGCCTAACAATCAACAAAGATCCACCATAACATATGAAGATTACCTAAGACAATGCAAATAAAACAAAATCACAAAGATTATACCATCACATGTCCAATAGGGTTTTGATCTCCATTCTTCCTATCTCCATTGATCTTGCTTGATATATTTGCTCTCAGATTTTTGTATGCATAAGAGCTCAACAAAGAACGGAATGTGGTTGCAAGTAGGATCGTAGTGTAGCAAGTTGCATGAAAGATCATTAGCATGAGTGATTAGGCTGAGTCATTAGGGTTTGACAATGAAGAAGGCATCTCCTTAAATAGAAGACACAATATGAAACAGAGGGTTAAGATTGAGAGGTGTAAAAAGAGAGGTCGGCTAGGATTAGAGGGTAGGTAAAAGAAATACCAAAATAATGAAAGAAGTAGGTAGTGTATGAATTAAGAGATGAATGACATGTGTCATGGGTAGAAAAAGCTAATGAATTGATTAAATAAATAAATATTTATTTAATTAATAGAAGAAGTAGGATAATTAAATAAATAAAAATATTTATTTAATTTAGGAAAAGGATAATTTAAATAAATAAATGTATTTATTTAAATGAGAAATAAGGCTAGAAGAGGATAAATGAATTAATTAAATAAATAAAGATTTATTTAATTAATAGAAGAATTAGGCTAAAGTAATTAAATAAATAAAGTATTTATTTAATTAGACTGGACAATTTTAGGTGTCTACATTTTGCCCCTCTTTGAGACAATGCGGCTTGTCGCGTTGTTTCGAAGAAGATAAGATGAATTGATACAGAGTTGCCCCAGAATGGGAATGATATGCCCCCTCGAGAGATTGGATGAAAATGTCTGAAAAGATTGCAGACAATCTCTCGATAAGAAAGACAAGATAGAATGGACAGACCGGATAAAGTGACAGAGTCACGGGATGAAGAAGACTGACTCGGGAAATGAAGGCCAGGGCTAGGGTAGGCTATAAGATAGACCACGGGCAAAAGACATCCTCATTGTCATCTACACCCTCACGAGATCATAGTGCAGAGCGAAAAAAGAGCAGCAGCAGTCAGCAGCGATGGCTTTCGTACACAGATTCGACCGCGTTCGCCGGTTTCAGAGGCTAGCAGAGGCAGGAGAGCCGGTAAGTATCACCAAACCTCCTCGTACTTTGACGCATTTGATTTTTTGTCATTAATGCATAGTAGATAGCAATAAATGTGCTTAGGAATAGGGCACAAAAAAAGTGCAAAAACGTGCAACCGCGTCTACGTCGGTGCCAGGCGCGTCTGTGTCCTCCAGGCGCGTCTGTGTCGGTTCTAGGCACGTTTACGTCTGGGACCGCGTTTGCGTTGAATGCGGCCGCGTCTATGCATTTCAGACGCGTTTATGCCCTGTAGGGGCGTTTATGTTCCAAAATCGCGTTTGTGCATAATTTAGGCACGTTTATGTTCAGAAGGCGCGCCTATGTTTTTTAGGTGCGCTTGTGCAGTCAATAGGCACGTTTGTGAGTTAAAGCACGTTTATGTTTGAAAATGCATGGTTTTGGTCTTCTAGGTCAAATCGGCAGTTCTGTGATGAACATACGCTGTCGATTGGATAAGCTGCTAAGAGGATACACTCAAGCAGGTCCTCTAGGAAGACTAGGATAGATCAAGGCACTTTATGATGAACAGTGAGTACCAGGATAGAGTACTTTGTGATGAACAGGGAGTACCCAAAGTATGAGCAACACTTTGTGATGAACAGGGAGTGCAAATGTGAGTAACACTTTGTGATGAACAGAGAATGTCACACACGTAGTACTTTGTGATGAACAGGGAGCACTACTAGGATAGATAGCAACACTTTGTGATGAACAGTGAGTGTCACTAGGATAGATAACCATATGCATTTAGATAGCAAGTAGCATTTTGTGATAAACAGTGAATGCCATGATAACTGACATGATTCGATTGTTTGACTGCAGGAGTATCTGCCTATGTTAGAGTCACGGGAGAGGTTCCCGTCCACACAGAGATTGCGACCAGAGTTGTCATTTCAGGACAGAGCTGCCATCGAGGAGATGGGGTTGAGACACGTATTATATGTGCCTGAGTTTCAGGCAAACATGGGTTTGCTGACTGCGCTGGCGGAGAGATGGCACTCTGAGACTTGCACTTTCCACTTGCCGATGGGGGAGATGACAGTGACCCTCGAGGATGTATACAGGATTTTGCACATACCGATCGATGGAGAGCTGATCCCATACGATCGAGATGGAGACAGAGAGGCGCTGAGACGGGTATTTCAGGATCCCGAGCTAGAGATGAGAGCAGGGCACGTGGCATGGGATACCATGACCGCGACAGGACTAGCTTTGCCAGCTGTGATCGGAGGAGCCATCAGTGGGTTCTTGTGTCCGGACAGAGCGACACGGGGGTTGGCAGTGGGTTGGGGAGGAGCACTGGAGATATTGGTGACTGAGCACACCAGATATGCATGGGGTCCATGTGTCTTGGCGCATCTGTATTATGAGCTGCACCAGTTCGTTTATCATGGATCAGTGGGCTTGGGTTGCGGAGTGACATTGCTACAGGTGTGGGCATATGAGCATCTGCCGATCACACGACCTATACACTTCAGAGGTAGGGGTCATGGACGGAGCTTTGTTCACTTGTACGATATGATCACTTCACAGCCTCAGATTGGCAGGTTAGAGCACTGGAGGCGTGTGATAGATGATATTGACACAGTCATCTGGAGGCCGTACCTAGGGTGCGAGGAGTGGGAGGATGACGCCGTGGAGTTGCCATATACATTCAGGAGCAGATATCTAATTGGGCGGACGCCCTACATATTGGAGAGGCAGCTTGTGGATAGGGTTGGCAGGCAGTTTGGCAGGATCCAGAGGATGCCACGAGGCTCGGGTATGTATGCCCGTACAGTCAGGGATCAGGCACAGTTCGGGCCATTGTTATCGTATGATCAGGCCGTCACACAGCTGGATGAGATGATGCCACTACCCTGGGATATGTGGCCGGAGGTTGAGGATGCAGGCATGGATGCAGAGTACTCCGCGTATTGGGCAGAGCATCCGTTTCCGCGGTTGACAGATCCGGGAGAGCTGCTGGAGGGAGAGGTTGGAGGGGATGATGATGATGATGGTGGAGGGGATGGAGGCCAAGGCCGACGGAGGCGGAGGGCAGCAGTGGGGGAGAGGAGGGTGGCACCTCGGAGGGAGGGGGGACAGGAGGGACCAGCACAGGTGGTGAGGGGTCGCGGTGGATTGCCCCTGCAGGTACCAGCAGCACAGGGTCCTAGAGGATAGGGACCTAGACAGGGACAGGTGCAGGGACAGGTGCAGGTTCCCAAGCATGTACAGAGACAGGTACCGGTTCAGGCACCGAGACAGGTACAGGGGCAGGCACAGGTACAGGCACCCGCAGAGGGAGAGCCACAGGCCGAGGCTGAGGGTGGAGATCCAGAGGAGGATGAGCTGATTGAGCTCAGGGAGATCTGCTAGGGCCAGGCAGACGAGATCCAAGAGTTGGAGCGGGAGAGGGATCATCTCAGGATCAGGCTCAGGGACACTGAGCGGGAGAGGGTTCAGGCTATCCAGCGCTATACTGAGGCTGAGACAGCTCTGAGGGCAGGGAGGCAGGCGGCAGAGGACGCAGGGGCAGGCTACGCATATTGCTTGCGAGCCGGAGAGGAGATTGGTTACTGGAGGGACCTCTACTATGGTGCAGTGCCAGCAGATCAGCGGGCAAGGAGCTTCCATAGACCATCGCGGACAGCGACAACTACGGGAGGGAGTCGGAGGAGGCAGGCATCTAGTGGTGGGGTCATGGGTCCTCCACCACCACCAGACAGGCAGGGTGATCCTGGAGCAGGTCCTTCTATAGCTCAGCGTCCGTTGAGGCCAGCGGCTCCGAGGGAGGGAGTTCATCATAGCCATAGAGGGCTCCCCTTTGTATCAGTATATGTACCATTTTTGTATTGTAGACACCTGCGGGTGATTTTTTTTGTAGCCATATGATTCTTTTGACATCCTTGTATCATGACACATTTGATTATATATGAGAGATGATTCACCATTTTTGCGGCAGCTATAGGCATGTGTACCTATATGTGATGAGATGTTCTTATGTGATACATGTTTTATGATATGGATGCTTATATGATATGATGCAATGCAATATATTTTTGTTCTTTTATGTTTTATATGTGATGCATGATGCAAATGTGAATGTATGTAATGCAAATGAATATGATAATGCAAATGATTAGTTACATGATGGAAATGTAAGATGTACTAACATGTGTTGTGTGCAGGATGTGATGCAATTGTGATATCTATATGTATGTATGAAATGCTTATATGTGATAATGCAGGTGTAAACTATATGAGATGCAAGTGTTTTTGGTGTGTCATTATACTCAGTCATGTGATAGCGGGCTACGTGGACTCGAGAAGGATGATGAAAGTCAATCAAGAAAGGGGGATGAAAGACAAAAGATATGAAAGTGAAAGAGCTTCTTGTGCGTTATCATCATTGAGCTTTATTATGGCAAGTAGGTTATGACAATCGAGGCATATGTTCGACCCAGAAAGTCATTGTACCTGTTTGCATGGAGATAAGACAGTCACAAACAAGGAATGCCCCAGTTCATACTAGGCTCACAGTGTCCTCATATCTTTGGACAAGCCATAGCATTACTAAGAGACAATCCATAGACAACAAACAAAATAGGTGACGATACCCCATCCTCGCTTTTCTAGTCAAAGACATCCTGGAGATAGAGTCTCTAGTCAGAGACATCCCGGAAAAGATAAAAGACATGTCACCAAAAAGATGAAATCAAAAGAAAACCAAGATTCGACCCCCAACATCCACTGTAGTCCTCAAGTTTAGTGTCTCTTGTCACTTGTATAAGTCGTATTTGATTGTTGTCACAATGTTCACTTTCACAAAAAGGATAGATAGCACTGAACCATATGTTGTCTGAGTCTGTTGAAAGATTTGATTTTGTTGAAGCCCATTGTTGCTGTTGTGTCTCATCTGAAACTGACTGAATCCATGAAACTAATACTTTATTGCGGAGAAGATGAAACTTTATGGCGGATCTGCGATGCAAATGTTGCTTTATTGCGGATTGTGTGCGAATAGACTGAAGAAAGTTGGAAGAAACTTTACTCCTTGAAACATGTGATGTTCTCAGTTCCACACCCATCACTAGACGTAGGATTTTGCCTTAGCCACAGATAGGATCTGATTTATTATGAATGGAAAGGGAGGCGAAAAGGGAGGTTTATTATGAATGGCTAACCAATCTTGGGTAGATCAATAACAAGCCATGATGGGAATGGGTAAGTTTATTATGAATGAATAGGTTGTGAGTGTGTGCAAAGTGAAATGATGAAGAGAATCCTGAAGGAGGGAGGAGCAATGTCTCTACACATGGCACTGGTGACCCAGTTTTCACCATGGTACTTGCCCAGGGCGCCACCGAAGTGGTTTTCACCGTTGGACGAAATTATTTCTCTTTACTTTTTTCGATTTTTCAATTTTTTTTTTTTTTTTTGTGTCACAAGGCGCCTGTTTGCCAGGTTTTCACCAAGTAACGATTTTTTTGTTTTATAATTTTTTTGTATTTTTTAAATTAGGATACTCTGATGGGCTATGTGTAGAACCGACGAAGGTGCATGCTGTTGATAGGATCCTCCAAAGGTTCACCTTCTGTAGTTGAGAGCTGATATGCCCCAGAGCCATATACTGCTGTGATGATGTAAGGACCCAGCCAGTTTGGTTCGAACTTGCCCTTCTTATCTCTGTCTTGCTGATTCTTGGGGTTTTCTCTGAGGACTAAGTCACCTACCTCAAATGTGCGAGGCTTGACTTTGTGATTGTAGCTGTGACTCATTCGCTGTTGGTAAGCCTTAAGATGATTAAAAGCAGTTTGTCTCCGTTCATCTAGCAGTTCTAGTTCTTGTAAGCGAGAGACCCTGTAATCTTCATCATTGATGATGCTTTGCAAAGAGACCCGTAAAGAAGGTAACTCGACCTCAATAGGCAAGATGGCTTCAACGTCGTAGACAAGTGAATAGGGTGTAGCTCCTGTAGGTGTGCGGACACTTGTGCGGTAGGCCCAAAGTGCAGGATTGAGTTGGATATGCCAGTTATGGCCAGCGTCGTCGACTGTCTTTTTGAGGATTTTAAGAATTGTTTTATTAGACGCCTCAGCTTGGCCATTACCTTGGGGGTAATATGGTGTGGAGAAACGATGGGAGATATGGAAGCGCTCACAGAGTTCACGAACATCCTGATTTTTGAATGGACGCCCGTTATCAGTAATAATGAAATCAGGAATACCATATCGGCAAATGATGTAGTTCAGGATGAAGGTAGCAATTTGTTTCCCAGTGACTTGTGTGAGAGGCACGGCTTCAATCCATTTTGTGAAATACTCTGTGGCTGTGATAATGAATTTATGACCATTGGAAGAAGGAGGGTGAATCTTGCCTATGAGATCGAGTCCCCACTGACAAAAGGGCCAAGGAGATGCAAGTGGTTGTAATTCTTGTGCTGGTGCATGTATTAGGTCTCCATGAATTTGACACTACTTACATTTCTTGACAAACTGATATGAATCTCTTTCCATAGTAGGCCAGTAGTATCCAGTCTTGATGAGTTTCTTGGCCAAGGTAGGACCACTAGTATGCGGACCACATATCCCTTCATGCACTTCACGTAACGCAATCTGAGCTTCATCGCTTTCTAAACATCTAAGAAGAGTGCCATCTAGACCTCGTCGGAATAGGATATCGGCTAGAATGACATATCGAGAGGATTGACGAATGAAGGTGCGGCGTTGGTTGTTTGATAGATCAGGAGGCAAGATATTATCGCGAAGGTATGTGAATATGGAACCATATAACTGGGATTCAAGACCGACAATGCATAACATTTCAGTAGGAGTGATCTCATATGAAGGAACCAACAGGTTGTCTACCAGAAACTCATAGCAAGTTTCATTTTGAGGCAGGTCAATTAGTGAAGCGATTGTAGCCATGGCATCTGCAGCACAATTCTGCTCTCTTGGTATCTGCTCAAAATCTATCTTTGTGAAATGTTGTTTCAAATCATCCACCATTTGTTTGTAAGGCATTAATTTTTCATCTTTTGTTTGGTAATCGTCAGTTGCTTGATGGATGACAAGTTGGGAATCCCCAAAAACACGAAGTTCCTGGATCTTCCACTGAACTGCAATTCTTAATCCAGTTGTTAATGCCTCATATTCCACTATATTGTTAGTGCAAGGAAATGATAAGTGGTATGACTTTGGTATAGAATCACCCTGAGGAGTTATAAAGAGAATACCAGCTCCTGCCCCATGTTGTGTGTATGAGCCGTCAAAGTATAATTGCCATGGCTTTGCATGTGATATTGTTAGAATGGATTCGTCTGGAAATTCTGAATTTAGAGGAGCATCATCTATCATGGGAGCATCTGCTAATTGATCTGCGATTGCTTGTCCTTTTATTGCTTTTCTGTCCACATACTCAATGTCAAATTCACTCAGGATCATTACCCATTTGGCCAGTCGCCCAGTAAGTGTAGCTTTGTTGAGAAGATATTTTAGTGGATCAATTCTTGCAATCAACTTAGTCTTATGAGTGAGCATATAATGGCGTAATTTCTGCGAAGCAAAGACCACAACGAGACATGCACGCTCGATTGGTGTGTAGTTTAGCTCATATCCCACCAATGTGCGACTGATATAGTTCACTGCTTTTTCCTTGCCGTCAGCAATTTGTTGCGCTAAGAGTGCCCCCAGTGTTGTTGGAGTAGCTGAAATGTATAATAACAGTGGTTGATCTGGAACTGGTGGCATGAGAACTGGCGGATTTAGAAGATAATCTTTGAGCGTCTGGAAAGCCTGTTGACAGTTGTCATCCCATTTGAATTTGATGTTTTTATGTAGCAGGTGCTGAAAAGGATTGCACTTATCTGCCAGTTGTGCTATGAATCTTCATATGGACTGGAGTCTCCCTTGTAAAGATCGAAGTTGACTGATATTTCTGGGTGGCGACATGTCCAAGATAGCCTTGACTTTTGCTGGATCGGCTTCGATTCCTCTTTTGGACACAATGAATCCTAGGAGCTTCCCGGAGGTTACTCCAAAGACACATTTCTTGGGGTTTAATCTTACCTTGTATTTTTCCAACCGATCAAAGACGACTGAAAGTATGTCCAAATGTGTATCTCTGTCTATTAATTTTTCCAAGAGATCGTCAACATAATCTTCCACAGTTATGTGCATGAGATCATGAAAGATAGTGGTCATTGCTCTTTGATATGTAGCACCTGCATTTTTTAGCCCAAAGGGCATGACATTCCAACAGAAAATTCCCCACGGACAAGTGAATGATGTTTTGTGTTGATCTTCGGGTGCAATCCTGATTTGATTATAATCAGAAAACCCATCCATTAAAGATAACATTTCGTGACCTGCTGTGAGATCAACAATCAAGTCGATATTTGGTAATGGGAAGTCATCTTTCGGACAAGCTTTGTTAATGTCTCTGAAATCTGTACATATTCTGATGCTGCGATCTGGTTTACTGACAGGTACTAAATTGGAGATCCATTCAGGATAATCAATTGGGCGTATGAATCCAACATCCAGTAATTTCTCCAGCTCTGCTTTGACTAGTAATGCTACTTGCGGATGCATTTTTCTTAATTTCTGTTTCACTGGCTTTGCCCCCAGTTTGACTGTCAAATGATGCATTACCAAATCCGGATCTAGTCCAGGCATATCAGCGTATGACCATGCAAAGTTGACTTGTCGTTCTTTGAAGAAGCTTATGAATTTTAATCTTTCGGACTCTGTCAAGGATTGAGCCAGGAATATGTTGTGTGGAATCTCTTCTGTACCAATGTTTGTCTTGATAGTCTCCTCTACCAACATAGATGATTTTTCCTCATATGATGATGGGAGAATGTCGAGCCTTCCATCTTCGGGTGCCTCAGAGAGGTTTTCGCCCTCAGATACGTCCTTTCTTTTTACTTTTTTGGAGTCAGATAGCGCCACAGTGTGGTTTTCGCCATAAGACCCTTGTTTTGTTCTTATTTTCACATTTTTGCGACTGGAAGGTCCGACACCCTCACCGAAATATGCCATGTTGTTGAGTTCTATGGTATATCCTGCTTTGTGGTCCCCAGGGGGAAGATCATCTCGTATGCCAAGATAGTCAATAATAGCTTCGTCATTTTGGAATGTGTCAAATTGTGCTGGTCCTTCATAATCCCAGTCAATGAGTTGGTGGTGAACAAGGGGAAGGCTTTTAATGTTTTCAGAGTTTGTAGGGCTAAGAGTGAAGATGTGGTTATATTCGGGTATATCGAGGCAATCGTCAAGGTCATCGATGGCACTCTCTTCATCAGTTTCGACCGTGAGCGAATCCAAATTGTCGTCACTATTAGCGCATTCTGGGACAGGTGTCCTCATCCTATGTGATTTCGACCTAAGACCTTGAAACGAAGACTGTGGGAAATCCTTATGAGTTGTTTCTTGACCAACTCTGAATTTTTTGTAAAATTCCTCTTCTTATGTAGGTTTATCTGGCTCTCTGAATGTCTCGGTGAGCTCATAGTCACTGGAGGATTTGTCTGAACCCCATTCCCATTCGTTGGAATCTGTGGAATAGTAATCTTCTTGTTGAACTTTGGCAACTTTGGTTTGTGATGCCTCTTCTGTCCTTTTAGTGTGGATCTTGGAAGTCAGAAAACCAAGTCCCTTTGAGCGTTCCCTTTTTACAATCAATTCAGGTTGTAAGGGCTCCATAGTGCCTTCTTTGCGTAACCCAAGAGGGCTTTTTCCATCATACCCGAATCTTTGTAGAATCTTGAAGCCTTTGCCATAGTTCTCGCAACGTATATTGATCTGATCATGTGTGTCCTCTTCAATGTCTTTGTAAAGCATTTTGTATAAATTTTCCTCTTCCAGTTTGCCCCATCTTTGAAAGGTAGTAGGATCCCATTTGAATGCCATGATGGAGATTTGTTTGTTAGGATGTGGCCTTCCATATTCTTTTGGAGAGCTCACGACTTGTCGTAAATACATTGTCTGATTTAGAGTGTATTCTCCCATGCCTTTGTCTTGAAATTTGCCTTTAAGTTCACCTTGTTTTGATGTCGAAGGTTTCAATGACTCAGGGTCAATGTATGCCGAAGAAGGAACAGCTTCATGATTACTGGGAATGATGGTCTCAGTATGTGATCTCAGGTTATTGCAATATATGAACGGATTTGGATCACCGTTGACTGTTACCTCGACTCCATTATGAGGAAACTTAATGCATTGATGATATGTTGATGGGACTACCCTCATTTCATGAATCCAAGGACATCCTAGCAATATGTTGTATGTGAGATCTAGATCTAGGACTTGACAAACCACATCCTTTGTGACTGGCCCAATTCTTAGAGGTAGGGTGACTGTGCCCTTGGATGAACACTCTTCATCATCATAGGCCTTGATGGTGATTTGATTTGTAGAATTCACAGCTTTGTCAGAATATCCCAATTGTTTAATGGTGCTCAATGTACAAATGTTTAGACCAGCTCCTCCATCTATCAGGACTCGCTTTATTCGATGTTTGTGTATGAAGGCTTCAATATGTAATGGTGCATTATGTGGCTGGCTTACAGATGCATCATCGGCTTCTGTGAAGGTAAGGGAATGTGGAATGGAAAGGTATCCCACCATGGCTTGAAACTGGTCCACGTTCAGATCAGTAGGAATGACGGTGTCTCTCAAGATTTTGTCAAGAATAGCTTTATGTGCGGGAGATATGCGTAATAGCTCAAGGATGGAGATGAGCGTGGGTGTCTTCCCTAATTGTTCTACAAGGTCATACTCTGGTTTGGTTGATGAAGAAGTGGCATTTTTAGTGGAGGCACCTGGCAAAGTAATCTTACCTCGACGGGTTGTAACATGACATTCAGAGGTAGACTCAGACGAAGATCCCACACCTCTTAGAACAATCCTGGGTCTCTGAGGAGGATTCTCAGGATTTTTGTTCTTGATAGTAATAGTAGAGATATGATTGTCCATCGAGATGTGGTTGATAGTTGAGTCATAGTTGCTCTAGTATAGTTGGCTTGATCATCTGTGGCTTTACCTTTTCCCTTGTCATGCTTTGGGAATGGTTCCTTAAACATCTCATGTTCTTGATTAGATGAATGTCCCTCAATCTCAATGTCACCTCTATCAATGAGATCTTGCACAATGTTCTTCAGTCGATGGCAATTTCGTGTCTTATGACCCTTGCTCTTATGAAATTCACAATACTCATCATCATTCCACCAATTCGGCTTAACCTTTGGTTCATATGGAGGAAAATCTGGAACTGTGATCACTTTGTTTGCCACAAGCTTTTTGAAGACTTGATTGTTTGTAGAACTTGATCCTGAAAAGACGAATTTGGGTCTCACTGTGTTGGCCTCAACAACACCATCATTAACTGTATTCTTGTTCTTATTCCAAAATCTTGGCTTGTCTTTTCCTTTAAAGTCCTCTTTGTTTTCTTTGAATATCTTAATGACTCCTTGTTCAATTAAGACCTTTTCTGTTGCTAGGCCCTTTTCAATAACATCCTTGAATGTGGACAAACAAGATTTCCTGAGATCATAGCCAATATCCTTGTTAACGTTTTGAGTGAACATTTCTACCATTTGTTTCTGTGGGATTTCGCAAGAGCATCTGCTAGCTAGATTTCTCCATCTTTGTAAAAATGACGCAAAAGATTCTCCTTCCTTTTGCTTAGTATTGCATAGAGTAGTGACTGAGATATCTGTTTCTATATTGTAGGAGAAATGCTGAATGAATGCCTCTGCTAAGTCGCCCCATGACTTAATACCGGGAGGTAATTGAGAAAACCATTCCATAGCTTGATCTCCTAAGCTCTACGGGAACAACCTCATCAAATATGTTTCTTCTACCGCTACCTCAATGCAAGCTGTGAAAAATTGTCTTATGTGTGCCTTGGGGTCTCCTTTTCCTCTATACTTGTCAAATTTTGGTGTCACAAAGTGTGCAGGAAATGGAGGCATTGGGATGCTCTTATCAAATGGATAAGGACATATATCTCTCATAGTGTATGTTGGTTTTGGTGTACTCATGTCCTCCATTTTCTTTTGTAAATCTCTTATTTGTTGCTCCAAATTACTCTTGGGAGGAGATCTATTTCTTGTAACATACCCCGTGTTTGAAACACCCATTTGAGGAGGAGCTTGTTGCATGTATGGATGATACTGATCGTAGACATGTCCATATGGAGGTCTATATTGATGCGACATATAGGGAGCACTTGGCATAGCTTCATGTTGAGGAACCCCATATCTATTTTGTGCATATATACCACATTCAATAGGCATTTCATTTTCCATTGTGTTGCCCCCAAATTTGACATGAGGTTTCCTTATGTCCAAATTTTGAGGATGCCTTTGAGTATCCACTTGTTTTGATTGATCCATAGCTGGAGCATGTGATTGAGCATATCTATCTGCATAAGGCTTCCATAATGGTCTTCGAAGGTAAGTATCATATGTTTGAGCTTGTGTATGTGGGATTTCTGGTTTTTGAAGAAAAACTGATGGTGACTCAGGCATCATATTCGGTCCTCTATTTCCCCCACTATTGGGTCTCCTTTGATCCATGTTGGATTGAGTTTGTTGCAAAGGTCGGTTTTCCATAAGTTGAGACATGTCAAAATCATGAGGTATCTTGGCTCCACTTTGTGCCATCATGTGTAAGAAGTATTGTCTATCCCTCCTCATTATTTCTTCAACCAATCTTTTGAAATGAGGATTCATTATGGATTCTTCTATATCTGTTGATTGTATTGAAAAGTTGTCCACATTGTCATTGTGTGTAGCCTTGTTGTTTGTAGTGTCTGCGTTTTCCACATTTGGATTGTTTCTATAAACCTCCATGTCAGGTAATGTAGTGTGCTCAGGATTGAAGAATAAATCATTGTCATACTCATAAGAACTCATGTTTGCGGATTCTTGAGCCTCTTTAGCTTTTCTCCTAGATTTTTGAAGACTGGTTTCAACCATGAACTAGGTGTTTGACCAAGATGTGAGAGACTAGATGAAAATGAAAAGAGTATGGAAGACCAAGAGTTGTATGGAATGTAAATGAATCTTGAGGTGTACTTGCAATGTCCAAAGTGTAAGACCAAGTATGTATGTAGTAGAGTAGGTGTGACTTCCAAAGAGAGGATAGTTTCTCTTGATGAGGTAAGCTGACCTTGACTCTAAGTAAGACCAAATGAGACCCAAAGGTAAGAAACCTTGATGAGGGACCACTTAGCAAAGTGTTGTTGTATGTAGTGTGTTGACAAAGTATGATGAGGACAAGCAAGTGACCTTTTGACTCAAGTTTAGACAAGTATGAATGTAAAATGAGATGTGAAGCAATGATGGACTATGTGAGACCCAAAGACAGGTTGAATGCTAGATGAAACCTGAAGAAACAACCTAGGAAGCTCAAGTATTCCGAAACTGATTTCTTTTGTTTGCTGGACTGTGAAATTTTCAATCTTGGACACAGACGCTTCTGTATACTTCACAGACGCGATTCCCAGACACAGACGTGTCTCTGTTTGACACAGACGCTGTTACAGACACAGACGCTATTCTACCCTTCACAGACGCGATTCCCAGACACAGACGTGTCTTTGTTTGACACAGACGTTGTTACAGACACAGACGCTATTCTGCCCTTCACAGACGTGCTTAGATGACTCAGACGCGGTTAGAACAGACACAGACGCATTTCTGTAAATTTCGTGCAATTTTTCCAATCTGTGAAGTTGTTTTTGCTGTGACCAAATATGACTGTTTGACTGTTTTTCGTGACAAGAGGACACAATGTTGATGAGGACTCAATGTTTGCAAGTGTTTAGACTCCAAAATGACTCCAAGAAAAGTGTGTTGTTTGATGTAAAATGTTTTGCATACACTTGAAAACACAAAAGACACAATGTTTTGCTGTTTGGTCTTGAATGTTTTGAATGTTTAAAATAAGTCAAGCACAATTCTTATGGCTGGCCAAGACAATAGTTGTTGATCCCACATAGGGTTTTACCCCCGAGGCTACGCTATTCAGAGCGGATACTTAGATGCTTGACCTCACTGGCTCCACCCTCGGCACTCACTTCTCGGGTCAGCCAAGCATCAGTCCCCATGAAAACTCCCCATGGCAAACTTTGTATCTCTACTAAGAACCGTATGTGTGTGGGCCGCTACCAGAGGTCCGACCTCCTGCCCCAACAACTAGAAGGATTTGGGCCTCTAAAACAAAATGGTGCTAGTAAGGGCATCCGCTCGTGTGGCCATACATGCGGCACTTTCAGCTCTGTAAATACAGAAGGCTCCCAGCCGGTAGGGGTTACGCCCTACAAATGATCAAATAAATTTGATCAAACGGGTTTATGGGGAGACATAGTGTCGGTATGAACTAATCAGCACACGTTATCCATAGTTTTCACCATGAATACATTTGATTATAGTGGTTCGGATGAGGTGGGTTTTCCTCGCTACCACTTGGGTCGTTCTCTTCTCACTAGTAGTCCTAATGACCACACGGGAAGACAGGCCCTCTAAAGATTAAACAAAAAGAGCCTATTGCTCAAGACACAAAAGACAATGATTCAATTTTAGTGCACCAATGGAAGTGTTTGCTAATCTATGAAAACAAGGCACACAACAAAATTACAAAACCCTAGCCAAGGCCTTGCAACAAAATTTGTTTGTAGTTTGGGTTGTTTGAGATGATCACCCCTTCCTGCAAGAACACAAGTTAGGTAAATTTTAGAAGACCCAAAAAGACTTTGTGAAAAAGGGGCCTTCAACAAAAACGTTTTTGCTCCTAAAACAAGCTGCACAAACTTAGTTAGCTAGATCTGCAGGAGTTAGTCCAAAAATAAACCAGATCTGAAACCCTAAGCGTGAAATCCGAAAAATTGAATCAAAGAAAAATTGAAAAATTTCAAAACAGAAAACACAGACGCAGTTATACCAGACACAGACGCGTCTGTACGACACAGACGCGATTCTGTGATTCACAGACGCGCTCAGAACTCACAGACGCCCTTCAAGGACACAGACGCGATCAGATGTAATATAGACGCGTTTCGAACACACAGACGCGGTTACGGAAACCTGCAAAATAAAAATTTGGCAAAAACACAGGTGCGATTCCCGATCCCGTAGACGCTTCTGAAATTCAGAGACGCGATCCGAACGCTCGCAGACGCGGAAATACCTAAAATGTTGTCGAAAAGTGTCCGATCTGCAACTTCAAAAAACGCAAAATCTGTAACAAAAATGTTAAATGCAAAGGGGCAAGAGTCCCACCGGGTGTGCCAAAATGTTCATGGTGAAAATGGATAACAATAATAACAATATTGAAAGGCTAAATGAATCCAACCACTAAACCCTAGCCTAACAATCAACAAAGATCCACCATAACATATGAAGATTACCTAAGACAATGCAAATAAAACAAAATCACAAAGATTATATCATCACATGTCCAATAGGGTTTTGATCTCCATTCTTCCTATCTCCATTGATCTTGCTTGATATATTTGCTCTCAGATTTTTGTATGCACAAGAGCTCAACAAAGAACGGAATGTGGTTGCAAGTAGGATCGTAGTGTAGCAAGTTGCATGAAAGATCATTAGCATGAGTGATTAGGCTGAGTCATTAGGGTTTGACAATGAAGAAGGCATCTCCTTAAATAGAAGACACAATATGAAATGGAGGGTTAAGATTGAGAGGTGTAAAAAGAGAGGTCGGCTAGGATTAGAGGGTAGGTAAAAGAAATACCAAAATAATGAAAGAGGTAGGTAGTGTATGAATTAAGAGATGAATGACATGTGTCATGGGTAGAAAAAGCTAATGAATTGATTAAATAAATAAATATTTATTTAATTAATAGAAGAAGTAGGATAATTAAATAAATAAAAATATTTATTTAATTTAGGAAAAGGATAATTTAAATAAATAAATGTATTTATTTAAATGAGAAATAAGGCTAGAAGAGGATAAATGAATTAATTAAATAAATAAAGATTTATTTAATTAATAGAAGAATTAGGCTAAAGTAATTAAATAAATAAAGTATTTATTTAATTAGACTGGACAATTTTAGGTGTCTACAAATCCAAATTGGGTAGGTGATATTGACAACATAAGATCCACTGATGGTTATGATTTTACTATGTATGGTGATGCTATTAGCTGGATGAATAAGCAAAAAGCTATAGTTCCTTTGCCCACAATAAAATAAGAGTATATGGAAACTACTCATGCTTGTAAGGAAGCCCTTTGGCTTAAATAGTTGTGTTTAAATATTGGGTTTAATGTAGGATTGATTACTATCTATTATGACAATTAGAGTGTTGTTTTCTTAGCAAAGATTCCACCTTTCTAAGCTAGAACAAAGCACATTGACATTCAGTTTCATTTTTTTCGAGATGTGAGAGGATGTGAAGATAAAATTGGAGAAAAATGACATTTTGATGAATGTTGCAAATGCATTAACAAAACCTATGAGCACATAGAATTTTAGATGGTTCTCCTATTTTATGGGCCATTGTAAAGGTCTTTGACAAGTAGGAGAATGCTGGGATTAACATGTCTCAACCTTTGCAAATCCTAACATTGATTATTACAATGCACGATATATTTATTTATTATTTTATTTAATTATTTGCTTATAAATGTCTAGTCATCCAATGGGACCTACAAACTTGGTGGCATTCTACATGGCAATGATTGTAAGACACATATTTTGTACATGTGGAGGTAGGAATCCCACTTTGATGATCTTGTATCAATGATATGTAAGTGCCAAGTCCAGACCATGTTATGATATATTTATGACACACTTACATATGACAACATATAACAAATTTTATGATAGAATGAATAACTGATTGGAGACATCTTTGCATGGAGAAGGTGGGCACCAACTTGGGTAATGATAGATTGTAAGAGGATCTATTATTAATAGTCAGTTGTTATGGATTCTCTTACAACTATATGTGTTGTTAATCATGATTATTTTAACAATACTTGTAAGAGGTGTAAGAGCATCTATTATACCTTAATATGCAAAATTTTGGGCACTCAAATTTGGAGGCTTGAATGAGGAGCCATTTGATGATGTACATGTGTCATTTGCATTCTTAAAGGTGGTTGAAAAATTATGCTGAGTATTTTGCACGACTCCCTCTTCTGGCTTCATTTAGAAAGTTCCCCATTTGTTGTATTCCTCTATATTATAAGGTGGTCTTGGAGAGAATTATGCATGTCATGTTTTGTAGATGAAATGTTATCCTACTAAAATTACTCTAGATTGTGGGTTGTTTGTTGTATATTCCTGTTGAAGAAGCTAACTATTGATATTGTATTGTAATCGATTAGTTTAAATTGAAAATATAGTGTGTTTTTTTTATTGTGGGGTTTTTCTCTTGAAAGGGTTTTCCCCATGTATGTCTTATGTTTATCTATTTGCATGTTGTTTATCTCTCTCTATTTGTATTTCTTATTTTGTAACACTTTAAGATTTGTAAGAATTTTTACTTACTAGATTAGTGTTAGGAAACACTTTCTACACCTTTTCTTCCTTCTAGGGGATTGTACTCCATTAACTAATAAGATAATTTAATTGGTAGGTGTGTGCCTTGAAAACATGGGTGGATAATAACAACTATTTTTCTCAAACCACCTGAATGGTAAATGATGTTAATATCATTATCACTAATGTTCTTTTATATACATAGTCATATGGGTGCACAATACCATTTTATCAAAAGTTACCACAGTACTTGAAAGGGATATTTTAATCATTCGAGGATTTTTTTCTTTCATGATCTTAGCGTCATTTGATGCATGGGTTTTAAAGAAGGGGTACTTATTGCTCTTAACTTTTGTCCATTCTTGATTTGAATGAGAAGGTATCTCTATGGTTTGCTCAAATTTTACTTGTTTTGTCATCCTAGTTTCTATGACTATGCATCATTGAGAATACCATAGACATCAAAGATGTAAATTGATTTATCTGTAGTCTTGGATTTTTCTTCCACCTGAGAAATTTTTGAGATTTCTAAACTGAATTTGTTAATAGAAACCCTCTTTGAAGCCCCAAAAATTATGTCATAATTTATCAAAAGGACAAGTATTTGATTTTGGGTTGGCCAATGGTGGAGTGAGGGAGAGATTTGACTCCATCGAAGTAGTAGGTGGTATAACATAAAGATGGGTATCAAATCTAATCCACCAAGTGAGTAGTCCTCGTGAGGCCTAATTTCTTCCATCATGGGCTTTTATTTTTGGGAACTAAGAGAAAGAATGATGTTTTCGAGAATCATTTTTTGTGCACCTAAAAGTGATTCTTTCATAATCAACGAGTTGCCTCCATTTTTTATTCTCACTTTTAGAAAGATCTCAATTGTAAGACCTTTGAAAAGATCCATCTACACACATAAACATGCAAAGGTAGAGTTTCCATATAATTGATCATTTCCCTTCAAGAACAATAGTACTTACCTTGACCATTTTTAATAGCTTGCAGAGTCTCCAATTCCAAAAATTACATACGGGAGTAGGCTTAAAGAGCCTAGAGAAAATTGGAATTGAAAGTCTCTGTGCGAAGATCAAAATATGGATCTAGGGCTTCATGCATGAGAAATCCCCCTCAAATACCCATAGACCATTATTTATCAAGATCTCTTTATCTTTGAAGAAATCAAACTCAAGGATAAGGAAGCCACTAACACAAGGGTAAATGCAAATCTCTTCCTCCATGTTGTCTTTCCAAAATGTTGTTGTCGTGTCCTAAATTGTGCCCAGTGCATTTATGACAGTTATGCATGGTGCTCGGTGCATTAATGACAAACTCATGATCAAAGTCCCATCATTGTGGCATCATGAGCCTCGACGATAAAGTGCCCCTATTTTCCCTGAAACCCCATTTGGGCCTATCTTTGGGAAGACAACAACACGTCACACAAATGTATGTGTGTCGAGCTAACATCCCAATAGATTTGTGAAATCTCGCATCCTACAGTTAATCAGACGCCTTCCAATTCGTGTCCCTAGGCTTGCTTTCAGCCGTAACGACTCTTCGCGCTTCTTTTTAGTTTTAAAAGCCCATCTTTATTCATTTGAAGGGGTACTTCTATATTTTTAAGTCTTTCTCTCTCTATGCTCTCTTGAATACTCTATAAGAATTAACAAGCTATCTCTATCCATAGGGCTCTTGCAACCATCTTGCAACAACAAACACGTATCTTGAGCTTCATCATGCTCATATCTCGAAAAGGGGGGTTTGGCTACATGCCTTGTCTTCTCTTTATATATTTTATCTATCTTTTATCATTGCATGCAATTTCTCTATCATATATCTAAGTGTATCTATCATCTAGGTGCATTTAGCTTATCAATATATCATATTTATCTATTTGCAATAGGGGGTTGCTTCCATTAAGTGGAGTATAGTTGCTATTTTCATTTGATCATTTTATCTTTTATCCAATCTATCTATCTGGCTGTCCGTGGAGGTGGAAACACTAAAATGGGGGTCTGACTGAGGCAAGGCCCTATACAGCCCCAACATTTTCCCCCATCTTCGTGTGTGTAGGTGACGAACAGGTTCCACGCCATCAAGAAGAGTCGTTGTTAACTTTTTGTAGAATTATGTGTTCTCTGGTTGTACCTAACAAGTCACAAATCTTTGGCCACAATTTCGCAAATCTATATATGAGTGACATAATCTTATAAGAACTACTCCTTCTCGTGGAAGGATTCATCGATACTAATCTCTGGATGTGCATCAAATGGTGGAGAATGAGTGAGAAAGACCCCATGTCATGCCTAACAAGGATGGAGCTGCTATTAACACACCTTTTTGAAGCGATGAAACCATGAGGAGAGGCATAGAGGATGACATTGTGCGAGAAGGTAAATCAACAACCATTGTGGCAAGGGAGAGGCCCATGTCATAGCACAACTAAAGTAGTCAAGTGCCAAAACTTCTCACTAAAATGACGATGAGGACCAATGTTTTGACGTCAAGCATGAAGCATTTCAAAGAAGTAGATATATTTTAAAGAATCAATGTTATAAGGACCTAATAATTGTTATTTTTATACTTTGTAACATTTTTTATTTGGTTGGCAAGTAAATTGTTTAAAATTAAGCATCTTAGTTTGAAAAACATACTTGTACATTTCAATTATTATCTGACCTCAATCTAAAATACATAACTTATATTCAATTTGTTACTTTACCCTAAATTTATCAATGTAGGCATGATTTCTTCTCCTATAATTTCAAATGTTGACAAAAACCAAAACTTAATATAAACATTTTATAGAAAACTATACTTGTGAATAAATTGTACATGGCTACTTTTTTTATAGATTTTATACCACTAATTATTTTTGCAATATTGATTTATCAAGAGCATGAGTTAAAGTTCTATGAATAAACAACGGAGTGTACAAGTCAACAGTTGCATGGATAATTGATCTCTTTCAACTAAGAGTCAAATACTAAGAACTTATCAATTGAACCAAACATATCTCAGCCTGATCCCTTTAAAATATTATAGATCTTACACTCAACAAAACTTAATCTTTAATAAACTCTTTACAATCATTTAACTTCACCAATAAACCAAAACCAATAATATTTATAAAACTACACCAACGCCGCCATCACACCAATATACTCCAAACCATTAGAAAACAACAGGAGTTTTTCAATCTGTCTGAATAGTACTACACTTGCTTGATCAGATCCATTTCATGCTCCTATCTGCCTTTACTCAAACTGCAAATACATCATCTCATTCAGCAACCACACACTCAACTGATCTGTGCCCACTCTTTGCCAACTCATTAAACTAAACAACTTCATCAACCTTAAGTACAAATCAATCAGGTTGGTAACACAACAAAAACCTAATTCTCATAGAGATTACAAAAAAATCGGTTCAAGTATCACCGTTGGATTACATAGAAATCTCTGCACATCAATCAAGAAAACCTTGATCGCTCCTTGATCACCACTTCATCGAACTTAGTAACTCATCACGCACTTTGCATTAGATGCAATACATTTGCTCATTCCCTAGACAAAAACCGTTACAACAACTCGCCAAAATCTTTTCAAATTGTCTTCATACAATAATCATATGTGTCATAATCATTATCGCTCATCATCAGATCATAAACCAATATAACCAATTCACCAAACTTAATTAGTTAGGGTTTATCAAAACCAATAGGTAGGGTTTACCTGTTACATCAATAGATAGGGTTTACACCGGTTATCGGTTCTCCACACAAATTCTTCCTACCAATTACAGTAACAATATTAACAACAATATCATTATCGGTTAGTTTACATCAATGACAACATAACATCATTAATGCAATCTTCATGCAAATTCCAACAACAACATGCCACATAAGCCAACATAAATCCATAAGAACAATACTAAGAGAACAAACATAGAAGGGATTACCCTAGTCATACTTTATTTTCCAAAGGAGATCATATAATAAACATGGTTAGAACAATCCACTTGTTATTAACACATTATAAGATTAGAAAAAGTATCATTAAATGGCCATCTCCTAATTTGCACAATCATAGTATTTCCACATTATACCTAGGTATCCACATACACGTATAAGAAACTAAAATATTAAATTAATGGGAAGGGGATTCTAACATCTCTTGCATTATCATCTATTAAGATGACGTGATGTCATCCCTTTCCATCCATCATCTATAACGTATAACCATGCTCTCTTCATGAGTTAACTATATTAGTATAAACATTATTATCATGATGACCTCTAGATCTAACAACATTTCCATCCAAGCTGATTATTAAGTACTACATTACTACATTATCGCATTAAAGTGTAGGTTTAGTATCATGATACTTGCCTTACCGTGTGAGGGCAAGAGGAATATTACATCCTCCCCCCCTTGGACTCAACTTACTCTTGGAAGTTACAATGTTGGGATGGAAACATAACACACATTAGTCCTGAAACTTTCCTTCACCATTCTCAAATATGTGCCCTTTTCTTGGATATAAGAAACAAAATCACTCCTAAAAATGATTGAACACATAAAGTAGTTTCCAAATCCATGTATTAAACATACAATATTCATACAAAACAACAAGATACATCATTCTTCGCTAACTAAGTATAGCACGCACACGAATACTCTATTTCATTCAATATACCATCACTTGTTATAAACATTCTAACATGATATAACTCCTTATCATAGAATTTCATAACAATATAGACATCCATAAGACACAACAAACACAATAATCTTACACCTTTCAAGCAAGATAATACCACCTCAAATACCCATAGACCATTATTCAACAAGCTCTCTTTATCATTGAAGGAATCAAACTCAAGAATAAAGAAGCCCCTGACACAAGGGTAAATATAAATCTCTTCCTCCATTTTTTGTCTTTCCAAAATGTTGTGATCGAAGAATGAAAGTCACAAATCTTTGGCCACATTTTTCCAAATCTATATATGAGTGACATAATCTTATAAGAATTCTTCCTTCTCGTGGAAGGATTCATTGATACTAATCTCTGGATGTGCATCAAATGGTGGAGAATGAGTGAGAAAGACCCCATGTCATGCCTAACAAGGATGGATCTGCTATTAACAGACCTTTTTGAAGTGATGAAACCATGAGGAGAGGCATAGAGGATGACATTTTGTGAGTAGGTAAATCAACAACCATTGTGGCAAGGGAGAGGTCCATGTCATAGCACAACTAAAGTAGTCAAGTGCCAAAACTTCTCACTAAAATGATGATGAGGACCAATGTTTTGACGTCAAGCATGAAGCATTTCAAAGAAGTAGATATATTTTAAAGAATCAATGTTATAAGGACCTAATAATTGTTATTTTTATACTTTGTAACATTTTTTATTTGGTTGGCAAGTAAATTGTTTAAAATTAAGCATCTTAGTTTGAAAAACATACTTGTACATTTCAATTATTATCTGACCTCAATCTAAAATACATAACTTATATTCAATTTGTTACTTTACCCTAAATTTATCAATGTAGGCATGATTTCTTCTCCTATAATTTCAAATGTTGACAAAAATCAAAACTTAATATAAACATTTTATAGAAAACTATACTTGTGAATAAATTGTACATGGCTACTTTTTTTATAGATTTTATAACAACCACTAATTATTTTTGCAATATCGATTTATCAAGAGCATGAGTTAAAGTTCTATGAATAAACAACGGAGTGTATGAGTCAACAGTTGCATGGATAATTGATCTCTTTCAACTAATAGTCAAATACTAAGAACTTATCAATTGAACCAAATATGTCTCAGCCTGATCCCTTTAAAATATTATAGATCTTACACTCAACAAAACTTAATCTTTAATAAACTCTTTACAATCATTTAACTTCACCAACAAACCAAAACCAATAATGTTTATAAAACTACACCAACGCCACCATCGCGCCAATGTACCCAAACCATTAAAAAACAAATTGCACCCTAATCGTTACTTCTGTCTATTCTTTGAAAAAGTGACAGACACTAAAGGAGGGCCCCAAAGAAAAAACTGAGGTACAGTTTATATTCCAAGTAGTTTGGTCTGAATCGACTCCACCATGGTCTTTTTGTTTCAGTAGAAGGTCACCCATGAACATTACCTATGTTTGTTTCACTCACCCAATTGTAAATAAGCCTTGAGAATCTAAAATGTCATGTGGTTTTTAGTCATTGAAGCTGTGTGGCAATTCTTTATTGGTGTGGCTTCCACATTACTTGGGTGGTATATCAAACATGAAAGGCCACCATTTTGACAGCTACCCATTTTGTCCAGAGCGAATAGTAAGACCAGCTAAATCCAGTTCAGATTCTTCCATAACCTTCACCATCAACATTTTCTTTCTGTCTCAGATAAAATGGCAGCAGCAGAGAATTAGAATCATAAATGTCTCTTAACATATTCCTAACTACCATTCTCAAATAATTGTTGATCACTCTGAATAACAGATGATGTTTGGAACCAATAGCATTTGGATGTGAATGAGCCAAAATTCACTTTGAAAGTAGTCCAACCTCGATACAGATATCAATCTGTTTTAATTGGAGTGAGAAGCATGTCGTATTATCACTAACACGAAACTTGGACTGTTGGAATTGAGACAGGAAATAATCCAAAGCCTGTATTTTGTTCATTGCACCTATACTGCAAATTGCATATACTTGTGACTTCATTCATTCCTTTGCTTTGAGATTCTTGTTGGAGCATGCATGTTTTGTTTCACTGGCTAATGCCAAAACATTAGGAATTGTAGCGAGTAATAACACCTTGAAAGTTTCTCACTCAAATACTCTATGAGAATCTCTTCTACTAACCCATCAAGTTCTATTTCTATTTTTCATAATGTACGTGCAAATGGCTTGAAAAGTTTATTTTCATCAATGTAGATAAACACTACATTATTCTCCATGGAGTTAAAAGTAGATATCTTTTAGGAGTTAATCAAAGGTTTCTTCCTCATCTTTTCTTTTCTTTGTGGAAGCTAACTATGTGGATGTATTCCTCTACCATGGTCCTGGTTACAAGCTCACTACTTTTTTTTTCCTAGGTAATAGATTTTATAGTGTCCAACCAACAAATTTTTAAGGTGCATTTTTTACTTGAATTTTTTAGGTTATCTCAATCATGTTGGCCCTTCTTTCATCATGTTACTTCCTCTATAAGGAGATTGTATTTGTTGAACCTGAAATTTTATATTTGATTGGATTACAATGTAGAGTTTATATAGAAACTTACCTTAGACTTTATTTAAACGAAACTATCGATATACAAATGAGTGATATGCAACATATTTTGTATATCAACCTACCCATACTTACTTTTGGTGCCAAGACTTACACCATAAGATTAGAGACCATCCTCTAGGCCAGTTGTTGAGACAAGTATAATTTGAAATGGGTAGACTAATGTTGGATACCATAAAATAGTCATAATGAGGCCTAGAAGAGTTCTTAATTCAATCATAGATTCATTAGTAATGTAACTACCAAGGTTGGAAATATAAGTGCATAACAAACTCAAGCTAGTAAAAATCATCAAAATCTACAAGGTCCCCTTGATCATAGATGAGTGAAGTGTTAGACAGTTAAGATAACTGGAAGACAACAAGGGGGGGGGGGGCGGGGGGGGGGGGGGGGGGGGGGGGCAGGGGTGAATCAGTTGTCACAGACTACCGAAAGCTTTAGCAATTTAAAACAACAATACTGGAATAGCAGTTAATCAAATTAAGCATAAACAATAATCACAGAATAAAACCCGGTAAAAGGAAAAACCACTGTGGGAAGCCTACCCATAGTCAGATAATACTTCTGTAGTAAGTATGTGAATTTACAATGAAAGGGCTTTCACTTGCAGGAAGGCCAACAACCTAGAGAACACTGCTCATTACAAAAGGAGTCTCACTGACTACATAAAAATCCAGACTACAATCTGGAGAAGTGTTGAACTGCAAAAGATAGCATCTCCTATGCCTGAGTACGGTTCCGGTTAAGCTCAATACCAAAGGACTAAATCCTCTTTTAGACCCAATTCGATCTCCAATGATTGACCAACTCCTCTGGCTAAATGATATTACATTATTTGCACATTACATTCCTTTACCATGACCTCTCACAATAACCATGATGATCTACAATGAGATCTTACATCTTATTTATACAAACCCTCAACCATAAACAATCAGGTCGGCCACCAAATAATAAACCAATTATATAATTACAAACCATGTCGGCCTTAAACGAAAACAACTAATATCCAACACATAAGACATCTCGGAAATACAACACTAGGTCCTATCCACACGTTACATCAATGTTGGTCCATAACCTAGATCAACCGGGACCAAGTATAGGTCCACACGCTTCAACAATGATCTCCAATAGCCAAGTCTCAAACATGATCACCAACATCATCATGAAACTCCATCAGAAGCTACACCAACACCAATTATGCAATGTATCAAAGATTTTTTCCAAAAGCTCTATTGGTGAAACCCTCGCCGAAACCAGAAACCAATCTTCTAAGTAAGTAGGAGAGCATCCAATCACCAGACCAAAACCAATTGACCAAATATGAGTATAAGTATTATGAACAAGTCAATTCCATCACCAGATTATACCAGAGTCAACTAGATCATGCCGGATCCAAGTTAACCAAAAACTACTCAGCCTACCGGGACCAGAAGGGTGTCGGTAAAGCATCCAAACAACTAGTGTTGACATCAATGACAAAACATCAATGCAACACATAATCAATTACACCAAATGGCCAACAATCGCCTCCTTTGGCATTGATGGCAACACTAGATGTGAAAAACATCTAAGTACCAAGAAATGCCAAACAAGTCTCCCCACATGGAAGACAACCAACAATCTCTTGCATATAGCTCTAAATATCAATGTCTCTCTCCCTTTGAATAATATCTCTATAAAGTTCTAAATTTCTTTTTCACATCATTATCTCTCCCCCTTTGACATCAATGCCATAAATCTAACAAAAATATCAAAGAAAAAACATAAGCCTCTGAATCTCAAAGTTGACTACTACCCCTGAGCAGTAGCATCCCATATCAGTGCCAGAATGAATAGTATCTTTGATAATGCATACCGAACTGATGCCAAACTGCATCAATCAAGTCTCTGTCAGAGGGGCAGAAACCCCTAATCTATCTCTTAGGTACTCAAATGATTCCTTGGATAAAGGTTTAGTGAAAATATCTACAATCCGTTCTTTGGTGTTCACATAAACCAGTTTAACTTCATTTTCTTCCACCTTCTCCTTCAAAAAGTTATAATTGATAGATATGTGCTTTGTCTTAGAGTGAAATACCGGATTCTTTGATATATCAATAGCAACGGAGTTATCAAAGTGAATAACTACCGGTGCATCACAATCCACCTTTATATCCTTCAACATTTGCTTCATCCATAAAAAATGTGTACAATTAGTAGCAGCAACAACATACTCAGCTTCAACAGTAGATAAAGAAGTACATGATTGTTTCTTGCTGATCCATGAAGCCAACTTCTTTCCAAGAAAGAAAGCTCCACCGAAAGTACTTTTCCAGTCATCAACATCTCCAGCCCAATCAACATCTGTATATGCACATAAAATAAAGTTATCATCCTTAGGATACTACAAAACATATTCTGATGTACCTTGCAAGTATCTAAAAATCCTTTTCACCTCCATCTCATGAATTTCTCTAGGATCACTCTGAAATCTTGAAACAATACAAACAACATTCATAATGTCAGGCCTAGTCTAAGTCAAATAAAGTAGACCTCCAATCATAGATTTGTATCTTGTAGGATTTATCAGTGCAGAAACATCTTTCCTTGTCAATTTCTCACTTGTAACCATAGGTGTACTTACCGGTTTAGAATCTCCCATACCAAATTTCTTCAACAAGTCCTTAGCATACTTAGTTTGACAGATAAAAATACCTTTGTTAGTCTGAGTAATGTGCAAACTTAAGAAAAATTTCATCTCACCAATCATAGACATCTCAAATTCTTTCTCCATGTTCTTAGAAAATTCTATGCATAATTTATCTTCACCTCCAAAAATAATGTCATCAACAAATATTTCAACAATCAGTATATCATCATCAGTGATTTTATAATATAAATTATTGTCAGCACTGACCTTAGTAAAACCAAGCTTCAAAAGATATTTATCGAACCTTGCATACCAAGCTCTAGGTGCTTGTTTCAATCCATATAAAGCTTTCCTTAACCTGCAAACCATATCAGTATCATCTAATAGTGAAAAACCATTAGGCTGCTCAATATAAACTTCCTCAGATCAAAATTCCCATTCAAGAATGCACATTTAGCATCCATCTAATAAACCTTGTAGTTTTTTATAAGTAGCATAGGCAAGAAATAATCTTACAGCGTCAATCCTAGCTACTGGTGAAAAAGTTTCTCCTTAATCAATTCCTTCCTTCTTATTGTAATGCTCCGCTAGGAACCTCGAAGGAAACCCCACAACAAGTGTGAAACAATTTTTTTTTTTAAGAGAATAAATATCATAAGAGCATTTACACAACATGCACGATAACATAAGCGTAAGACTTACACCATAATTCCCTAAGGGTTACCAATGAAGAATTAAAACCAAAAGATAAATTCCACAATTAAGGTTAATCCAATAATCCATCATTAACTCAATGATCACAAGAAGCCATAAGCAATAACAAATTACACCATTGAAAGCAGGGATAACTTTAAGAAACCACCCCCTAGGCAACTGTGTAAAATCCTGATGAATCAAACTTTATTTTCGAGGGGAAATTTTCATATCGATGGCGAAATTTTTTTTTAAAATGGGAAAAAAAATTATTTTGTATTGGCGATTTTTTTCTAGGGTACGATAATTCCATAACTTTCTGGCGAATAATACCTTGTTCTATGGGGAAATATTTATCGTGGGAGGCGAATAATTTTTGTTAAAAGGAACAAATATATAATTGTATGAGTGAAAAATTTTACTCCGAAGGAAAAAATATTTAAATGTATTGGCGATTTTTATCCACCGCTTGAAAATTATTTAAATGTATTGGCGAATATTTTGTTATTTATGGAAAAATATATAATTTATTGGTGATTTCATGAATTCATTGTCATTAATAGACAAGGCACATCACATCACATAAATTCATAATACAATGAGTCTGGACTTTGCACGATGTATCAATAAGCGCGGTCTCTTTGACACGTGAAGGGTGACACATACATAAAATCTATCAATGATTTTAAGCCGTTCGATGATCGTAGATCAATGGCTGAAGTTTTATTTCAGCCCAATTTTTTGAAGAGACCATAGCTCACCAGAAAGTGCTCGGAATGGAATTGGATTCAATAGACATGTATCAAATGCCACGAATCACGATCGATAATTTTGTTCATTTAATATATATCTATTCACTTACGGCAATCCACTCTGTCCCCACGACTTCCAATGTGATACTTGCCAATTTGGTACTAGTTCATAGATGTTTCCATTTTCGCACAATAGTGCATTTATGGGAAAGATTTGCAGAGATACGAAAGATTTAAAAATATTTATAGCAGTTAATATGGTTAAAGAAGTAATTATTACAATCAAGAGCTTCAACAATTTATATACAATCTTTGCTTCTTTCATCTTCAATTAGCCTTTGCCATTTGGTATTTAAATCGTCGGAGCTTCAGCTCACGGTATTTTAGGTTTATAGGCTCAGGTAACCCGGTTGTTTAATTTGTTAATCTGTTTTCTCAAGATGGACACTCCGATCCACTTGAGAAGCATTTCTGCAGAGGACCAGAGGGCCTTTCTAGGCTCCGTTAGAGACCCAACCCTTGAATCAGTCTGCAATGAGGTTGGGTCATTCACCAATGAGGTTGTGCGGATGGTGCCGGGCAGAGAGTCTACGAAACGAAAATAGGTACCGTGTTAACATGGACATTACATCCCTCTTCTTAGCGTCTCTTCTAGACCTAGGAGGAGACAAGGTGGATATGCTGATGCTGTTGAGGAAGGTTTTTAAGGAAGACTTCCTTGGAGATGACATTACTCTTTTCATCCTTTCATAAGTAGGGGTGGGGATCCCTTGGGTGAGTGAATTATCCAAGCTTCTCCTCCCTGACCAAGTAGTGCCAGTGGCCAGACAACCATTTCTCCTAAACCTGAATGCGGAGCAGCTGACGCGTCACAGAAAATGGGCGCGAATTGGCAAGGACTTCCTTTGGAAATGGTTCCTCCTAGACCACTTTCCAAACTACATGTGGCTTGAAGAATTCTCTTAGCTTATGCTGTTTGAAGAATTCTACATGGAAGGAGGGCCAGATTCTTAGGGCAAAATTGTAAACAATTCCACTACCTGTGCCCTAGCCCCGCCCACCTGTAGTTTTTTTTTCCTATGTCCTCGAACCCTAACAGGCTGAGTGACAGTGGCTCACTCATTTTGGCTTCAGTTTGCCTCTTACAGTCTTATGGATATAAAAATGCTTTCTATGATTCTATTTCATTTTTATTAATTAATTTCTTTCAAATGCTTTTTGTATATGAGCTACGTTATTTCAATTATTTGTTAAACAATGGAAATAAATTTAATACTGTGATCTCTTTTATGTAATGCTATAAAAAAAATTCAGTTCGTTCCATTAATTATTTGTACATTGAATATGGTTGATTATAATTTTATAAATATACAGTCATTCGAAATACAAAATTTCAAAATTTTCAAGATACAAAAGTTTATTGGTAAAGGTTTTTTCATTCTATTAATTCAAAAGTTTCAAGATACAAAATTTGCAGTCATTCATACATAAATGCAGACAAAGAGAAAACCATAATGCCCACAACTTATAACAAGCAGACAAAAAAACTAGGTTATTGTCGATAGGCCACTCACTCAGTCTCACTATCCCCCTGGGTTGCCTCCTCCCAGTCC
The DNA here is from genome assembly GCF_030272615.1 of Cryptomeria japonica. NCBI lineage: Eukaryota > Viridiplantae > Streptophyta > Pinopsida > Cupressales > Cupressaceae > Cryptomeria > Cryptomeria japonica. The sequence goes on along the minus strand of NC_081407.1, from coordinate 348,010,109 downwards.
CTTCCCTCCTTGGAGGTCGATGCTTTGTTTTCCCTTTTGCCGCTTCAGCTTTCATTTTTGGAATGCAGTTTAGGCACTCGAAGTCGGGGTCGCCCTCCAAGCTTGCCAGTAGCTATAGGGCCCTTCCTTCTTGAGCCCTATCTCTCAATTCCCTACCAACCTCCATCCTTGCCACCACATGCAAAGCCTTCAGGACTTCATCCACCCTGGTTAATTTCACAAAGAGTTTCATCGCTTCCCACCCCACTTGGGCATGTTCACGGCACTGGTATTTAATTTCATCCTCTGGCCCATGAATAAAAGGAAGTAATTCATACTGTTCATCCCCTTCCTTAATTCGAATGTCAACTCCCAGCACCACCCACTCCAAGATTGAATCCAGGTTAATCAAAAAGTCCCCATCAATCAATTTGACCAATGTGAGTTTTACCTTTTCCACCTCCGGTTCGAATTCACAAGCCCACGCTAGAATCAGAGAGTAAACCTCCATGTTAGTTCGATACCGGTGATTGATATGTGCCACCTCCTCCTCAAGCATCAGTTGAGTTGTCTCCCACAACTTCTCCTCCTTAAACTTGAACAGTCCTTGCATTCGTTTATCAGATACTTTGCCCAAAACGGGCACCAACTTCTTGTCTGTTCGAAGTGTGAAATTGGCCTCCATGGTCACCTGCAATTTCAAAAGCACTTCCTACAAAAAATATCTTACAGAAGCCACAATTTTACAAACTACAGATTTACTCTACTTCAAAGCAAAAACTGGAAGCTACAATTCTACCACTAGTACATTCGGATCTGATTTCTGACGATCGTTTGTCGAATTTGCGACGTCTTTTCATCGGAGTGCCGACAAAATCAATCGTTGAAAACTCAGCGTCGGATTGGTCGACGATGCCATACCCGTCGAAAATATGACAATCCAATGGACTCTGCTGACACTATATGTCCGCTGATTACATCGTCGGTTGAAAGCTTGGTAGTCGTCGTAATTGCGACGATGATAATTTTTATCAAAAAAAAAATTTATTATTGATGTCGGTGTTTCCTTCCTTCGATGGCTCTTTTATATCGATGAGACATCGCTGGGTCTCATCGATACCTTTTGAATTCGGATCGATGAGACCCAGTGATGTCTTGTCGATATAAAAGAGCCATCAAAGGAAGGAAACACTGATGAATTCCAGAAAGGACTCACTGAAGATAATAACTTCATCGACAAAAGATATTGAAGAAAGTAGAGAGGGTCTTCATCGACGAGAAAAGTTCTCGAGGAAATAATACTATCGGTGCAACATAAAAAGGACCCACCGAAAGGAGCGTTTTCATCGAAAGAATAATATTGATCAGACAAAAGGAAGATACATCAATAAAAGATATCGATGAGGATATAGGTTTCGAGGAGGTTAAAAGGCATGTTCTCGATATGCATGGTTTGTCAATGTAACTTTATCAGTGAGATAATAGACTCATTCATTGATGGGACATAGTGATATTGATGGAAAAATAAAGGAGGACACCGAAGCCCAATGTTTCTTCGACATAAGACCCAATGGATATCAGATATGTTTTGATGAGGAGATAGCCATACTGTCCGAATACAGTATTTCGATGAAGGGAAAAAATACTTGATCGAAGTAATATTTGAAACAAAAGTATTGTCGATAGAAACAAAGAGATCGATGGACTAAAGAAACAAATGATCGAAAGACATATCGACATCGAAATGATTATTGATTGCCACGAAAATTAGAAACAAATCCCATGAAAGGTCACATCGCCATTAAATTCGAACGTGTGCCCGAGTGACCGTTGTCCAAAACGGCCATTACTAACTGATTAAATACGCCATAAGTAGTGGATCAACATCAAAGGACAAAAATATTAAGGAATTCACAGGTGACGAACTGAAAGCAGGAATTGGGCGAATTCACAGATAAAGCTCAGTAATTTCAAGTAAGTTGTTTGCACACAGACCTCTTTTTTAAAATTCAAATGGAATCATCATCTAAAACTAATAAGACCAGAAAAGAAAAAGAACCTATCGCTGCAGAAGAAAAACCTAAAAGATAGAAAAGGGAAGGGCGTTCTTTGGCCCAAGACCTGATTGACCAGTGCCCATCATCCAGTTTGAGGTCCAAGAAGATTAGAGCTGATGAGGAAGGCCTGGAGGACCGGTTTGAGGATCTTGGAGACATATGGATAGAATTGAGAGGGTATGAATTATTCATATATGGGGACAACTAAAGAGTTGACCCTCAACCTATCAACAATTTATGGCGATTGAACTTAGGAAGGTTAGTTGTGGCTAATGTATTCATGAATGTGGAGCTCATGAAGGCATTGGCAAACAATTATGACCCAAAAACTAGGACCATATATAACTACATGGGTGAGCCAATTCTTGCAATCAGAAAGGAGGTTATTGACACCATGTTCAAGTTGGATTGGGGATTTGAAGAATTGATTGACCTCAAGAAGTTAACAAGTGAATATTTTAACCTAGAGCACATTTACAAAATGTGGAGACTCCCTATACATAGACCTAGGAATGCAGGGTCCTTAGTGCCACTAGGTCAGGATGACAAAGCTCCCTATGATGTCAGCTCTTTCCATCCATATTTCAAGTATACCTATTACTGTGTTGCCCAAGTGCTAGAGATAAAAGCCCATCCTTTGATGGATATTGCAACCATCGTCATTTGTGCTGATTTGCAGTCTAAGGACCCCTGCTTCTTTGATTTTTCTGCTTATTTGGTTGAGGTTTTGAATCATGGGTTAGAAAAGTTAAAGGGGGATGTCATCAATGTTCATTTCAAGTATTATTCCTTACTTATGCATATGCTATTGTATGTGGGCCAAGATGAAGGGTTATGGCCAGAAGAGTTATGTGTTAAGACATATGACAATGTTGGGATGAGAAAACCAGTGCAACTGTGGGTTTCTTCATGGGACCAGAGGTATGTGAATAATCAATATTGGCATTTTGAGGAGTTCTTTGTCAAGCCATTATATAGACTGTTGGGATTCCTGTGCGATCATGCCCTTGCACCATAGGTTCAAAGATTCCTAAGACCAAAAGATTTTGCTGAAGATCCCTCAATTGAACACAATTGGGAAGATTGGTATTGTTTTTCAGACTGCACACAAGTCAGGGTATACGGGTTCGAAGGGAGACCATACTTACTACCACTTACAATCCCTAACAGAGTGGCTTGTTTGGAAATTGTGGGCAACTGTCAATAGTGAGTACAGAACATCTGACAAGCCATGGGAAACAATCAATTGTATTGGGTTGTTAGTATTTTCAGATTTTATTGTGAAAAGTTCAAAGAGTTATGGCCTGCTGCATACAAAATTGGATTATTATGGCATGGCTATGGGGGATCCAAGGCCCAATTTCGATCCTGAAGGATACATAAGGATAGCTCGGTCATCAAAAAAGCTAAAGGCTGGAGAGCATAAATCTTACCTACCGGATGACCTCATTAAGAACATTGGCAGAGAAGAGGCCAGAGTGAAGCGAATAAAGTTTGAGAAAGCAATGCAGGCTTATAAATGGAAGCTTTTTAGAAGGAAAATGGATGAGAACGTGCTACAAAAGATTGAAGACCCCTTGGAGTTGGCCAACAAACTTGTGGAGCATGAATTGGAAATACTTGAGGGTGTCCCGCCTCATGTTTTTAGGGATTACATTGATACTATTAGGAATACAGAGCCTTTGGCTCATATGTCTCCTGCTTCCACATCTGGCATCGTTCCATTCACTCCTCGAGAGGATTAAACCTGGTTATGAAGAGGATACACCGATAGACTTGGCAACAGGACAACTGAATGTTCAAGAAGTGTCTGACATCAGATTCCTGGAGCATGAGAATTTCATTGCTGATAGTGACTTCATTGTTTCCAAGGAGTTCACTACATTCCTCTATCAACATAAAGGATCTCAAATTAGGAATAACATGAGAAATAGTGAAGAAGAGCAGCAACTTCAAAAGTTACAAGAGGAGATGGATCTTGTGATGAGAGAAATGACACCTGAGAAGGGAAGACAGTTGCTTAAGGAAGCTGGTGTGCTATTATACTCTGGATGGGACATGAACTCTACCTTGTTGTTTGATGGATTCCTCAAGAAATAGGACCCAAGTAGGCAAATGATGCCAAAAGAGATTGATACTCTTTAGAGGATCTATAGGAGTTGAGAAAATACAACACCACAGGAGCCCAAATAATCTCTGCAAGCTGAAAAACCTGTTACAAGGAGAAGCAATGAAACAAATCACAGAAGGAAATAATACATAGGAAAAATATGCTCCAAAATGTAATGTCAATAATAATCCTTCTTCATACAATGAAAAGAAAGAACTCAACCTTTAATAGGTCAAGAAATCCTAAAAGGGAAAACCTAGGTTTGCACATAATAATTAATTATATGCACCTAAAGTTAGCTTAAGTGTAAAAGAGATAAAGAGAACTTAAATAATTAAACAAATAATGTTTAATTAATCAAGTAAATACCCGAATACTCTAACACCCCCCCTTAAGATAGACTTAGGGATAAGCTAAAACCTAGAACAACTACTGAAAGCAATAAAGATGGGTCTTGACAACAAGGCCTGATCAGGTACCCAAATACAATGAAATCTCTATGAATTGGAGAAATAGAGAAAACCACGTGGGAACAAAACTCTACTCCAAAAAGAGATAAAAAGAACACCATTGAAGCATGAAGAACCTGCAAACTCTGTCGAAGAATAACTGCTGATCTGAAGAACCTCCACTGAACTAGAACATGACCAGGTAGAGAAGACTGTAATCTGCATGAGTGCCCTCAAATGACACTACTTGAATCAGAAGGCAAACAAGGCAAAAAATAACTGAAATCAAAGATACAGATGGCATGATAAACCAAAGCTCGAAGAGCTGATCAATCGAACCACGGAAGCAGTAGAACCGATAGGATAAACCTCCCCATAATGCGGAAGTGGGAGAGGGACAAGAACACTGAAAAGAATGGCAAAAAAAAACTGCATGACGAAGAACCAAGAACATCAAAGGTGCTGAGACACACCATCATGAGGCAAATGTCATGGAAGGAACACTCACTTGACAAAGGAAGATGGCAAACAGCAGACAAACATCAACCCCATCACGACACTTGATCAATAGTGCATGTACAACAAGACACAAGATATGCAAGATCCCAAGTAAACAATGCATGATGGCACTTTATCTCAGTGCGTTTGCGTAAATACAAGCTACAATGATAAGAAGACTAGAAAAAGAAACGTCAACCAAAATAGAGACATCCTACTCAGAGAAGAGATCCTAGGACCTGAAACAACCACGATATCCACCAGAGTGCTAAAAAGAAAAAAATTGAATAAAATATGCATGGAGCAGAATCTGGAAATAAAACTCATATTTCTGGAAAGTACACAGCACAAGCTTTCCGAAAATATAAAGTTTTCGAAAAATGGAGGTCGGATGCTCATTCTACGTCTCTTGGAGTGTAAAAACTAGACCTCACTTTGACTGGAAAAAAAAACATAGTCAAATAGCAAAATTGGAAAACATTACCAACACCATGAGGTCAGCCTCGGAACCAACTTTCCGATGCCTATTCATTTTTGAAAAAATGACTCCGTATGCCCAAGATAGGGCCAAAAAATCAAACCCCCCCTGAAAAAGCCAAAAAAGGGGTCTGGTGGCTAGTGGGGGGTCCAGTGGCTAGGGAGCAGCGCTTCGGTGGCTAGGCGGAGCCTCCCTGGGGGGTGGGTGGAGCGGAGCGGCGGTCAGGGAGTGGAGCGGCGGCTGGGCGTGGGTGGCGGGCCAGGGAGCTAAGTGGCGGGGCCAGGCTGGGCGGCGAGCAGGGCAAAGGAGGCTGGATAGGCAGTGGCCGACGGCAGAGGACCGGGCGGCGAGGGCCGCAGGCAGCGACTGTGGGGCCGGCGGAGGCCGGAGGCGGCTGCCGGGGAGCGGGGGGCCACAAGCGACGGTGAGTGTCGCCGGAAGGAGGCTAGAAGGGGGCCAGCGGGGGCCAGTGCCGGAAAGTGCAGGGAGGCCGGCAGGGGGTGTGGGGCCCGAGGTCCTGCAGGGTCTGTGAAGTCAAGAGATTTTTTTTAAAAGAAAATTTCGGCTTGCATGTCGTAAAAAGACAAAAATTTTTTTTTTCAAATTTTTTTCTCGATCTGTGTGCCAGGGTCATACGACCTAGATCTGAGAAAAAAATTCACCTAGAGGCTCAGGAAGCAAAATAGGTCAAATTTTATATGACCATAGGGGTTTTTGGGCCTTCTGAGCCCAATGGTGAGGTCCGTTTAGGCCCAAAGTGCTCAGAAAAAAGGTCAAACCCTAGGTACATAAAAAAAATCTTGAAACCCCAGATCTGCTTCCAAAGCCAAAAAACTCAAAACAAGAACTGGTAGCTGCAGATCTGAAGCTCTGATACCATATAATAGTTGAGAAAATGCAACACCACATGAGCCCAAATAATCTCTGCAAGCTGAAAAACCTGTTACAAGGAGAAGCAATGAAGCAAATCACAGAAGGAAAGAATACACAGGAAAAATATGCTCCAAAATGTATTGTCAATAATAATCCTTCATACAATGAAAAGAAAGAACTCAACCTTTAATAGGTCAAGAAACCCTAAAAGGGAAAACCTAGGTTTGCACATAATAATTAATTATATGCACCTAAAGTTAGCTTAAGTGTAAAAGAGATAAAGGGAACTTAAATAATTAAACAAATAATGTTTAATTAATCAAGTAAATACCTGAATACTCTAACAGGATCAGGATATGATCCAGATCAAAAGGCTCTTCTACAGTGGGCTATCTATCCCAAAGATAAAAGAACTATATTGGTTGATAAAGAAGAAGCTTTTGGACATTTGATGGTGCATCAGGTTGGAAAGACTGACCCTAGAACAACTACCAAACTAAATTTGGATGTCGCTAAACTGAACCAAGATCAGATAGAGTTTCTGGTCCGAGAAAATTCTACATACAAAAGCCTATATGAGAAAACCGATGAAGAAAAATAGAGGCTGGAAGCAAGATTGCTTCAGATTGATACTAGCACCAGTCAAATTGGGATGACATACGATGTTGACAGAGATGTCATGGATGCCTTGACAAACGCTATGTACTGGCGGAATAGGGCCAAAAAGACATCTCGGCAAGTAGAAAAGGTACAACAAAAGATGGATAAGTTGATTCTGGAGATCATTGAACATAGGTTCAGAAGTATGATGCAAGTTGCAAAAATCTATTGGAAAACATGCATTGGAACAGTCAGAGCTTTGAAAGAGCATGAAAGGCTCAGGTCTCGGTTGGAAGACATGATGAATGACAACATTCTGATTAATCCAAGTGAGAAAATTGAAGCTGAGGCTTACTTGAAGTCCCATGATGAATTGGCAAATTAATTAAGGAAAGAGCTTCAAAGGCTGGACGATGGGAATACCCCTAGGGTGCCCTCTTTTTACAATAATGGTGAGTTAGTATCGTTGGAACAGTGGAAACAAGAGTTCAGTGATGAGAAGAATCAAGCAGTAGCAGAGTTGGATCGAGACAAAGAATTGTCACTCTATGTTAACCATATTCTATCCAATCATTTCCAGACAAAAAGCGACATGAGGACACTAAACAATGAAGTTCTAATGTATAAAGATGATAAGTACATTGAACACATAGGAATGTTGAACTTGTTTATCTCCCAGTTTGTTAACAAAAGTGCTAATTAATAGTTATGTGCTGAAAAGCCATGATGCTTGGTGACAATGTATACCCTTATATAAATGAGGGAAATTTTGTAACAATAAGGATCATTAGAGAAAAAGTAGAATATAGCCTCAGGCTTACTATTGTACCATTTTATGAACATACATAATATAATCAGTTGTCTTTCCTTTGTGTATATGCTGTGGATTACTGCATCTTTCTGTAGGCAGTTACTTGTGATATTATCTAAAGGAGATAAGGTTACTTGCGTTCTTCTAGTAAAACTCTGTGTTCCATATTGTGGATTTGAATAAAAGATTTACTTGCGAATATAGTTTTGTATATAGTGCGCCTGCATATGTATATAGTTTTGTTTATAGGTGGAAAGCCTAAGGTTCAATATCGAACTTGGTTGCTCTGATACCATATGTAATATTCCATTAATTCTATACTTAAAGAAAATAAATTGTGATCTATATTAAGATAAAAAATTGAGCATTTCAAAATAAAACATAACTACTTCAGTTGAAGGAGAAAACTAACTAAATATTCTTCAACATAATAAGAATCTAAATAATTTATCTAAAAGGAAGGTAATCTTTTAACGATAAAAAAATTGAAGAAATATTATTAAGCTAATCAATATGAGAAAGGAATTCAAATGGCCAGTTTCATCACTTAGATAAAGCATCACCATCTTGGCCAAGGTTTTAACATTGCAAGCACCAATGTGTTGTTAGTGTTCACCTCCCTTGCTTGACTTGTACATCCAATTCTTGAGCTCAACAAACTCACTAGTTACCAACCATCTAAACAAACCATCTGCTTAATGTGTACTAACAATAATGGTTATTAACGACCATCATATGATAAATAACATACACTTGAGCCAACTAACTCACTATTTACTAACCAACTATCTAGCAAACTGCTTAATGTCTACTAAGAATAACAGTCATAAATGACCATCATAAGATAATTAACATACACTTGAGTCAGTTGATTCATTGGTTACAAAACTTCTAGGTTTAGCTGATCCAATTCGTTACATAATAGTCTCATGTCTACTGACATTAACGGTTTACAAGGACCTTCATGGGATTGTGACATAACCTAACAAGCCAACTGCTACAAATCCCCTATCTCTAACAAGCTTCAACTATCATCATGGAATTAAACCTAATACAACATTGGTTCCCTTATTTAGCTAAATTAACACATCATATTATGACTCAACAAAAAATAGGGTTCTAATATTTTTTTTTGTCTTTCTATATTCCCAAAAGTATGCATATAATTGATGATAAGAATTCTTCTTTAGGTCTTGCAACCATGGAGACTGGTTATAATCTGATTATAATCGATGTGCATTGATTCCAAGATGAACCATATTCGGTTGAACTATGAGTTAAGAGTGGAAAAAAAATAAACATAGAATAGCTACAAATTATAGCAAGGTATTGTGACTATAAGATAGAAACCATCCTAGGAGCCTCCAATATATCAAAAGTTGAGAAAGTAGCAAGCTTACTGTACAAAGACAATGATCACTATAAAGTTGCAGTCAAGTTCAAAGCATTGATTTGTGGGAACAAAGGGTTTCATATGGGGATAAAGCAGTCTCATGAAATATCATGACAGTCATAATCATAATCTAAAGAGTAGTCAAATCTTCAAGATAGATTGGTGATAGTGCAGTCATTCTGTTGAGCATCAAATCTGAATTAAGTAAAATATCTTGATTTGAGAAATTAAATCATAGAAGCCATCTCTCTTTGGAAGAAATCATCATTTTCATTGATACTGTAATAACCCATAAGTTATCAAACAAGTCTAAAAGCATTCTATCGAAGTATCTAAGATTCAAACAGTATCGATGAGACCCAGTGATGTCTCATCGATATAAAAGGGGCATCGAAGAAAGCAAACACCAATCAGCTTCAGAAAGGACTCATCGAAGACAGTAACTACATCGATAAAAGATATCGACAAAAGTGGAGATGGTTCTCATCGACAAGAAAAGGTCTTCGAGGATATAACACTATCGGTGCAAAAAGACTCACCGAAAGAGATGGTCCCACCAACAAAAGGTATCGAAGAAAGCAGAGGTGGCCCCCACCAATGAGAAAAGGCTTTCGAAGAAACAATATCATCGATGCAATATAAAGAAGATTCACCGAAAGAAGAATTCTCATCAAAAAAGTGATATCGATAAAACAGAAGAAAACTACATCGATGAATGATATCGATAAGGATATGAGTTTCGATGGGAGGACAAAATAAGTCACCGAAGTCCAAAGTCTCTTCGACATGAAACCCGACAGACAACAAAAAGATTTGGATGAGAATATGAGTTTCGAGGAGACTAAAAGGCATGTCTCCAATACACATGGTTTCATCAATACAACTGTATTGGTGGAAGACGACAAAGAGAGCATAAAAGGGGCTTCGGTGAGACAACAGACCCATTCATCGAAGGAGCATAGTGATATCGATGGAAAAAACATTTCGATGGAAAACTAAAGGAAGTCATCAAAGACAGTAACTCCATCGATAAAAGATATCGAGGAAAGTGGAGATGGTTCTCATCGACAAGAAAAGGTCTTCGAGGATATAACACTATCGGTGCAAAAAGACTCACCGAAAGAGATGGTCCCACCAACAAAAGGTATCGAAGAAAGCAGAGGTGGTCCCCACTGATGAGAAAAGGCTTTCAAAGAAACAATATCATCGATGCAATATAAAGAAGATTCACCGAAAGAAGCATTCTCATCGAAAAAGTGATATCGATAAAACAGAAGAAAACTACATTGATGAATGATATTGATAAGGATATGAGTTTCGATGGGAGGACAAAAGAAGTCACCAAAGTCCAAAGTCTCTTCGACATGAAACCCGATGGATAGCAAAAAGATTTGGATGAGAATATGAGTTTCGAGGAGACTAAAAGGCATGTCTCTGATACACATGGTTTCATCGATACAACTTTATTGGTGGAAGATGACAAAGAGAGGATAAAAGGGGCTTCGGTGAGACAACAAACCCATTCATTGAAGAAGCATAGTGATATCGATGGAAAACTAAAGGAAGTCACCGAAGCCCAAGGTTTCTTCGACATAAAAAGGGACTAATGGATACCGGATAGGTATCAGTGAGGAGATGACAATACTCAATTTGTTTATCTTCCAGTTTGTTCAACAAAAAATGTTGGTTACCGGTTATATGCCGAAAAGCCACAGTGCTTGGTAATAATGTAACTAACAGACTCATTGAGAGGTGGTGGGTTTAAAAATTGTCTCATAAGTTTATACAATAAGTCCTAAAGAAATATAAAGACTCTGTAGCCCAAACAACGAAGAAAGGCACTGGTCATCTATAGAATACAATTCATCAGTTCACATTTCATTTTAAAGCAATAGGAGTAGCTGAGTAGGAAATATAGAGTAGACTATAAATAGTGTATATACATAAATTTCAAGCACAGAAATCGAATAATTTCTACAACAACAATCTTGAACTCATCTGCTATATCTCCATCCTGGCAATTTATGCCATTCTAAGATGCATTAGGTTAGTCTCAGTCACTAGAACACAATTTGCAACATGCATTAGGAGTTGTCCTCCTTACAAATAGTGCAACATTAAAAAGGTATTATCAAAGCTACAACCACAATTCAAAGAGGAAGCTTACAAAGATAGGACAAAGCTAGGTATAGTCATAAGTCAAGGCAAATTCATAGTTGAAACTCAGTCCAAAATAGTGAAGAAGTGCAACAAATGACATGAGAAGTCTAAAGAAGTATTATAGCAATCATGAGTCAAGGATTAATGAAGAGATTTTTTGCATCCATGATACAATCTCAAACACACTTTTTACCGTTCTCCAGGTAATAAAAAAAATTACAAGGATGAGGCATATTCATTACTTACAAGTAATTAAAAAACTAACAAGGATGAGGCATATTCATAACTTTTGTAGTCCTACCTTGGATATCAACACTAGAAGCAACTCATATTGTTCATGTATAGACAAGACAATATGGGAGTTCATTATACCCAACAACTTGTGGTGTTGTTGTTCGTGTTGGCTCTGTTGGACCCTTCAATTAAGATTCAATATACATTATTCAATAAGATTAACTATGCAACATAATGAAATATTGAAAAGTGTGTTACCTTGTTGAGCTTCGCTTGGTTTCGAGAATAGTTTAATATTCTCTACTTAACAGGGCCAACCACATGAAGGTGGAAGCTCATTTGGCCCCTCCCCCCCCTAACATCACTCTAAATTCCCCGTTAACATCTTATAACATTCATTCATTAATTCTTTCTACCATTAATAAAATATAGCATTCATTCATTAATACCACATAACGTTCATTAACACATAACATTGATTAACATTAATTAACACGCAACATTCTCCAATATTAATTAACACATATCATCCATAACCATTAATTAGCACATAATTACATTCACTAACACATAAAAATCAGTCATTATCAAATAAGTTAGATTACAATCATTTCTTTCTTTGTTTTTTCTTTGAAGCTATGAAAAGACTAAGTGAAACATCGGTTTCTTCATCATTTTCCCCCTCTGCAGATGTTCTGCCAACTGCTCATGATCTCAATGTATGCCTAGTCCTATACTGAGGACGAGGACACTGAAGCGAAGGGGGGTCCTCTGCAATAACAAAGAAATGGGTTAAATTAAAAAAAAAAAAAAGTATTGTTACAAGTATTTCATTAATTTAGAGAACATAATTGTTGTGCTCTTTACCTAATGGGGCCACATCATTTTGTGTAGCCTCAACCTCAACATGTTGAACACCCTCTAGATCTGTTGGAGTTGAAATACTAAAGGTTACATTAATGCTGAACACCAATTGCAATTATATTTGTTTAAAGCAATAACAGTGGTCCTCTTTACCTGAGTGGGGAACATCACGTTCTTGAGGTTGTGTACCCAGATCATGCTCCACTTGCTCACCACCGACTACATGCTCTAAAATATTAACAAAAAAGGTTATATTAATTACTACTCTAATTACAAATTAAGATGTTTAATTGTATTAATAGCTAAATAAATAAATTTGAATAGCAAATGAATACCTCCACTACTGGGATGCACATTCAGACCTTCATGTGCAGGTGGTGTTTCACAATTAGCAGGCTGCATTCCAATGACATGCACATTATTATCATTGCTTGCTTATTTAAAATAAATATAGTCACTTTATGTTGGAACTCAACATCAATTAGATTATTGGTAAAGTATTCAATTTGAAACAACTTCCACTTACCATATTTACCTATGTGATGGATGCACTCGAATGTTGTGTATGCCCACTCAATTCTCGTAGCCGATTAGCCACGACTGAATAGCCTTGCTGGTAGGCAATTCTCTTCTCATGTTCTGTGGGTGCTCTATTGAATTCAGAGCCCTGCATTTCTGCTTGGCACCATGAATTTTGCTTGCATTGTTTGATAAAAAAAAACATTTGCAATTTATTAATATTTTGATGCAATATTTCGTTTACATGAGATACTTACAATTCGTGCAGCAAGTTTCATGTAACCACCAGAGCTGAGTTTGTGTTGCCCGTGCTTTTCTTTCCTTGCCTTGGTTGCCTTTGGCGTGTCACTTAGTCTATAAAAAGTTTGAAATATGTTAGATTATATAAATATAAAGAGTAATTAATTAGTACATAATTACATTCTGAATAGTATCCCATACCTTCTTCTAGCGTCTAGTGGTGTATTTCCTTTTTTCCTTTCAATTCTCTCCTTGGCATCCAAAATCAAGTCCTTCCACTCCCTCTCTGGAATCATGGGGGGACGCTCGTACTTTAGGTTCCTCTCCAAATGGGTCCTGTAATGGTCCCTCACATACTTTAGATATGTGCCAGCTTTTTCAAGGAGCTTGGTTTTGTCAAAGGTGTCATTTCCAAACCACTCAACCATTTGGTTTGTCAATTCATCTTTTAACCTTTTTTCTTGGTCATTCCACCTTTTAAAGCAAAAACAAACCTGTTAGATTCAGAAATGAACTGAAGCTACATTTATTACACTTTAAGAAATGGATCAAAGGTAAACTATTCCAGCAATGATATGAAATCAAAACTGGATAAGGGTTAGTTCACATATCATGTACCACCTTTTACGTATGGTGGGCCCAAATATCTGCAATGCAATGTCACTAAGATGTTTATAGAAAATATCATTGCTTGCAAAAAATTCATGGGATCATTAGTCCAAAACGAGTGATCATAAAGTAAATTACAATTAGATTATATATAATAATAATTTTAAAGTACCTAGAACCTTTTGTATCTTTAAGGGAAGCATTTCTTCATCGCTCACCACCAATGTGGCCTACAACGTTCCCGTACTAGCAATACGAGAAGATCCAGGAAATGATGGTATGTTATCAATAGTAGTCGCCTCTGGCACATCCTTATGTGCATCTCCTCCTGCAAAAAATGAATCCACTATGAAATGGCATTAGAATTCAAGAAAGAACGCTTGAAGGGAAATAAACACATGACAGAAGATAGAGAAAAAGAGGGATCTACCAACAATGGATGGGCCAATATGACGTGCACTAGAGGATGGGTGAATGCTACGTGTTGCCGACATTGCAGTCGGCAATACAGGTGTGGGTGACCTTTGATGAGGCAGCGGCGACATTTGCACAGTAACATTGTCAACACCTAAAGAATGATACATTAAATATATCAAACATTAAATATATGAAAAGTGCAAGAATTGTAAACAAGGATGAACCTTTATTTTGAAAATTGACAATATCAAGTATGATGTGTTTTGGGTACTCAGAGTGATAAGCCAAGCAAGTGATAATACAAGAAAATCGTCATCACCGGAAGATCCTGCAATAGCCTAATCGTGGGAATGACTTTCATGAGGGCGGATAAATTGTTGTAAAAACAATATGTACATATTTTAGTTAATTACATAAAAGAGAATAAAATATAAACCATTATTGAACTTTTGTTATAATTAAAGCTTTCATTACTGCTTACTTGCAAGTTTTCTGCTGTCTTATACAATAATTCCACCCTCTGTCGTATCTCATCAGTGGTAGGATGCACGGCTGCCAAAGAAATAATCACTTTTCTAATTTTTATAAGAGGCATTTTAAAGAATTTCACAAGGTTTGTGGGATCTTCAAGGTCATCATTGCTTAACCCTAATGATTCCACATCCATAGAAAGGTGCTCAGGTATTGCAACTCCCTTTCCCTTTCCGCGAACATCTGTTTGTGTCAAGAATATCATTAACAATTACAAAATTAGTATAAATCACTAAAAAAAAGAACATAACAATGTAACAATTTGCTTCTATCTAATTTGTACAATTACAATGAGGTTTATCTGCTCGGTAGAAGTGTCACAAGCTACATCTCTATCTGTGATATGTGATGGATCCATGTTGGCTTGTGACAAAGAAAAAATATAAAAAACGTTAGCGAAATTACATAGTACACAACATGAACAACATGAACTTTGTAGACAAAAAGAGTATTAAATAATAAAAAATGTTGTTATCAAAATCATCACACAGGGACTATACCTGAAATCAACACCATCAATTGAGCATCATGAATTAATTATGTAATGGCATTAGAATTCAAAACATAATGAATTAATTATGTAAAAAAAATTCTATGAAGAAGTCAATATTAAATAGATAATATACTAATCGCATACCTCATACATTTCATTCTTCATCATCATGAACATCAAGGTCATCAACGCCAACACCATCATCATCATCATCATCATCATCATCATCATCATCATCATCATCATCATCATCATCATCATCATCATCATCATCATCATCATCATCATCATCATCTTCTTCTTCTTCTTCTTCTTCTTCTTCTTCTTCTTCTTCTTCTTCTTCTTCTTCTTCGTCATTGAGAAATTGTCGATCGTGATCATTGTCCACTTCATCTTCTACTTCTTCGGTATCTTCTTCTTCCATCACATTATACTTTATCGGCCTTCCTCTTGGATCATGTCTAACAAAAAATGACCAACCTGATTTATGTGGAACCTCTGAGTAAAATACTTGCTCACATTGGCTTGGAAGAACATAGGGCTCATCCCCAACTGGTTCAAATGACCTTGTATTTAGTATTATAAAACCATTATCATGTTCAATAATAGTTCTATCAGGATCATTTTTATTCAATCGTAGCCTGTACCATTTGACGACAAACAAAACTAATTTGAAGGAATTAAAGTCACACTCAAGTATATCATCCAAAATGCCATAGTATCAATTTTGAGACTATTGAGGATGAATGTCATTTCTCGATGAAATATTTGTCACCTCAAAGACTGCAGTGATGCCAGAATCATAAGTTTTCTTCGTGTCATCCAACTTTTTTATGCGAAATTTATGACCATTGCAGCACATAGCGTTGTGGTGTTTGACCTGCGATATGCCAAACATGTAAAATTCATTGTATTGTGAGTTGATAAACATATGGGTGATTAATAAATTTATACGTACCTGTTTATCTCTTAAACCATATGCTAAATAAATTTCCCCTTGCGTAACATTGGAATCTCCATTACGATGTGCTTCTTTAACCAATGAAGCCACACCTTCCCATGTTAACGTGCGTCCAGAATGTTGACAACGTTCAATCCATACTGTCATCCAATCAAGATTGTTTGCAATATACAAATGTAGTGCATCCCACTCTCGACCAACCGTACAAAAAATAAATAGACGTCTTACAATCGATTTATTTTGAAGATTAAGAATTAATTAACTACAATAACATCTTATAATTACCTCTCACTTTACTCAATCTACCTTTCCCCGTCAAGTACTCCCCTTCAAATTTGTTAATGGTGTTGGGATCCCAAATGCGATCCACGTGGATCTTTGTTGCAAACTTAGGAAGATATTCAGAAATGTACACCATAGTCTGGTATACCATATATCCCTCCACCATAGACCCCTCAAGATGTTCTCTTTGTCGAACCAAAGCCTTCAAAAATTTCAAGTGCCTCTCAACCATCCACATTGACCTAGTGTGTACAGGTCCACACAATTCAATCTCCTCAACTTGGTGTATGAGGCAGTGTTCTTGTGCATTGAAAAAAGCTGGAGGTAGACACTTTTGCATTTCACACATTAAATGAGGAATTTTTCTCTTCCAATATTTTATATCGTCTTTATGGATTTCTTTACATGACAACCACCTACAAGATATTCAAGATGCAAAAAAAAAAATATTACATAAGAAGTAAAACAAATCGCAAATATAATATCTATACAACGAACTAAACAAATATCACTACTTACCTCATGTATTTTCCAAGATCATATATGACTTGCTTGACATTATTGTCGAAGTCGTCTGGGAGAGAAAGAGGTAGAATGTACTGCAACAATTATAAAATTATCTTTTCATTTTTTTGTAACATAATGAAAAGTACACGTATGCATAGTACTTAAATACATACTAAAAACACAAGAACATGAATTACTTTAATGAAGATATGCCAATCGTGCGTTTTCATCCCTGGCCCAAATTCACTTTTCTTTGATACGAGATTGTTTATGTTCGCAGCAAATCCTGTGGGAAATCGAATTTTTTGTATGACTTCTTTTATAGCATTGCTTTGTTGGTCCGTTAATAACCAAGGAAGCTCACTTATATTAATCTGGTCTCCATGGCTATTTGATTGAATGACATTTATCATTGCATGATTGGAATCCTGAATGTCACTACATATTTTGACAATTTTTTCTTTGTCACGCCTTCCATCCAATATTTTCCATACTGTCTCTATTATATTCTTTCCAATATGCATACTATCAAACAAATGAACAATTTGTAACTGCTTGTAGTAGGGAAACCTACTAAATTGTCGGGGATAGCTTTTTATTCCCTTAGGAAGGTGGTCATTTATGCCTTCACGACCTTCATGATCATCAATCACATCATCAGTAAACAAAACAAAATAGAAAAGATGTTTTATGACAAACCAATAGATGGAATGGCATTACCTTGATGATTAATTCTATTATATTCCAACTTCCACAGGTGAGGTGTCATTCTTCGTGGCTTTGATGTATTCTCTTCTTTCCCATTGAAAAGATGTTTTTCAGTATTTTGATACTTATGATTTTTGTGGAGAAAGTGCCTATACTCATCAAACACCTGCTTTCCTAAACTTTTTGAATGACGAGATTTCATCTTTGGACCACAAACAAGACATGCAAATTTTCCCTTTGTTTGAAGACCTACAAGATAATGTATAATTGGATTAAATATGATAATTTTTTGAATTATAATGTTCATGCACAACTTAAACACTATAACATACCACAAAAATGTGTTAGCCCCAAGGCATCGTGTATTGTCCATAGAAGCATCGCATGGAATTGAAATTGTCTTTGTCCTATTGGTCTAGAGACGTCATACATAGTGACACCATTCCATAACTCTAGCAACTCGTCGATAAGAGGCTCGATATATACATTCATATCTTTAACTTGGTACTTACCTAATCGAATGAACAAAAACATTACATAATTATTATGACCATTTTATTGCAATATTTATAATTAAATTTAGACGACTATATTTAAATGATAAAATACCTGGAACAATCATTGCCAACATTATGTGCTCCCTCTTTATTGACATCCATGGAAGAATGTTATTGTTGATAACAAAAACAGGCCACATTGAGTAAACAGATCTCATCTCTCCAAATGGATTGACACCGTCCGCTGCCAATGAAAGTCTGAGATTACGAGGTTGTTCTTTAAAGTGTGGCCACTTTTCCTCTATGTCCATAAATGTTGAACCATCCACAGGCATTCGAATAATGTCATCTCAACTTCTATTGCGTGCATGGTAATCCATAAATTGTGCCAAGCTAGTGCAATTGAATAATCGCTGCATACGTGGAATAATGGGAATATAGCGAAGAACCTTGCGAGGAACACTTTTTGTTATTTGATTTGTTCGATATCTACTGATATGACATTCAGGGCATTCAGTTCAAAATTCATGTTGTTTGTGATATATAATATGTGTTGGTATTTTGGTATGGTTTTGTCATTGATGTCAACACCTGCTAAATACACCTACTTTGGAGATCCAGCAACATTCATCGGCAAACAGTAAACTGTGCAAATAGTTACCGGTATATGGTTAACCGGCAAGATATAATGTTCACCGGTACCTGCATTGACATGGAAGACACTTGGTAATGTCGAAGACATCATGTGGACACTTTACTTTGAAGTAATAATCATTTTATATTCTCATTTGCATATTTGCTTTTACCGACAAATAGGTCCAGGTTATCTAGGGTTACACCGGCAGGTTTATCTTTTCCAGATTAGCATGGCATGCTATGGAGATGATTTATTATTGTTGTAAATGCATTAAGCCGACATGTTCAATCGGTTATTGCATCAGATATTGTATTGTTTGTAAAATGTTTTTATTGTAATATCTTGTAGAGCCGACCTACTAAAATTGGTCTTAGGGTATGGTATAAATATAAGATCTTATTTGTAAGATCAAGTGTGGAATGCGAAAAAGATTTAAGGAAGGGTATATGCGAGATCAAGCAGGGATATACACGAAGACATCATTTGAAGGTGAAGTTAGGTTTTTGTAGAAGCATATCAGCATTACACCGGTACTGAATCCAGCATATGAAGATGCTATTTTGTGCAGTACATTCTCATTGGATTTAACCATCCAACTGTAGTTAGTGTGACTCCCATTTGTGATTGAGCAGTGAGCTCTAGGCTGTTGGCCTTTCTGCATGTGCAGACCCCTCTTTGTACACTTACTATCTGCAGTAGTATCATCTGATTGTGGGTAAGGTTTCCCACCATGGTTTTTCCCCTTACAGGGTTTCCACGTACAAATATTGGTGTCATATGTTGTGGATGACTTTGTGCTTATGTTTCATGCATTAATTCTTATTGGTACAACAATTTTCTATTAACATTGTCTACCGGCATACTTAACTGATTTATTGGTATTAAGCATTAAGTTGGTTAATAAGTTTTTGGTTTGAATTTATTAGACAACTAATTCACCCCCCCCTCTCAGTTGTCTCCGGGACCTACAATTGGTATCAGAGCTTAGTCCTCTTTTTGCAGAAGTTTAACAACTTGAGGAGATCCAATGTCTACTAATTATTTCAGAAAGGATAGTCCTAAACTTGATGGAACCAACTATGGGATATGGAAAATCAGAATGGAGACACATTTGAATTGCATTGGTAAAGACATCTAGGAAGTTACTAAGACTGGTTATACTACTGTTGTAGCTGGTCAGACTGCTCCCATTACTTTAGCTGAAGATGAAGAAAATGATTGCAAAGCAAGAGAAGCACTTTTGAGCGCATTATCAGACCAACAAATCATGGGATTATCAGATAGATCCACTGCAAAAGCTATTTGGGATCATTTGGAAACACTGAATGAGGGGGATTCCACAGTCAAAATTGCAAAACTTGAAAGCTTCCGAGTCAGGTATGAACATCTGAAAATGGAAGAAGATGAAAGGATTTATGCTTTTATGGAAAGAGTAAATGAAATTGTTTTGGGTATCAAATGTTGTGGAGGAACCTTAAGTGAAGATGAGTTTGTTTCAAAAATCTTAAGAGGTTTGCCACCGGCATATAAAATGAAGGTTACTACTATAAATGAGTTGAGAACAATGCCTAATACATTAGTAACTAGGGATACATTGATTGGAAAACTTTCAGCTTTTGAAATTGAGGAATTTGGTCCTGTTGCTACTATAAAAATTGATTTGGCCTTCAAAGCATCTACATCATCTACTCCATCCTTCGACAAATCAGAATGGAGAGCCTTTTATGCAAGAGAAATTGAAGAAACCAGGAAGGAGAATGAAGAGCTCGAAGAACTTGAAGCACTATTTGCAAGAAAAATGCCAAAAGGTCCAATTGGAAGTAAGTATGAAGGTAAATCACCCTTTAAATGTTTCAATTGCAATAAGATTGGTCGTATGGCTTCAAGATGCCCTGATAGACATGCTAGACTAAGAGAAGAAGCTAAAAGGACATACAAACCCAATCCTGAATATCAGAGATACAGATTTAAAAAAAATAAAGATAAATCTTGTTACATTGTTGATGAAGGTGTGACTGATGATTCTGATGAGGATCCAGCAGACAACAGATGTGTCTTTGTTGCTATAACAGAAGATCAACTGGTACCTATTGCTCAACTGGTAGAACAAGCCTTAGCAGCTAAATTTGAATCAAAGGATGAATGGATTATTGACTCAGGATGCTCACATCACATGACTGGAGACAAAGGTAAATTCTTGAACTTTCAAGAATACAATGGAGGTTTAGTAAGATTCGGAGATGACAAAGCCTGTTCAATCAAAGGTAAGGGTTCAATATCTCTTGATGGTAAACATAACACTGACAATATCTACTATGTTGAAGGATTAAAACATAATATTTTAAGTGTTGGTCAATTAGTTGAGAAAGGTTTTTAGTTACAATTTAAAAATGGAAAATGCAAAATCATGAATAGAACTGGTTTGGAAATTGCAACCGGTAATCAGACTAGAAGTAATATCTTTCATTTGAATAACAGTGAAAAGGCATGCTTAATTGCACATATAGATGAAAGTTGGCTATGGCATAAAAGACTATGTCATGTAAATTTTGATTGCATGGTAAAAATCAGTACTTCTAAGGCAGTTAGAGATCTAAGGAATGTCAATTTGGAAAACAAGTTAGAGCTAGTTTCAAAAGCATTTCAGAAAAATCCAATAATGCTCTTGATTTAATTCACACTGATTTATGTGGTCCAGCTAGAACTAAAAGCTTACAAGGTGATAGATATTTCATGCTAATTATTGATGATTATTCTAGAATGTGTTGGGTTACTTTTCTCAGAGAAAAATCAGAAGCACTTGGGAAGTTCAAGCTATTCAAAGAAATGGTTGAAAATGAAACCGGCAAGAAAATTAAATGTTTAAGATCAGATCAAGGAGGAGAATTCACATCTAGATATTTTAATACATTATGTGAAGTAAATGGAATCAAAAGATAGTTATCAGCACCTCGGACACCACAACAGAATGGAGTTGTTGAAAGGAAAAACATAACTATTTTGGATGTAGCAAGAAGTATGTTATCAGAAGCAAATCTACCACATGTGTACTGGAGAGAGGCAGTAAGCATTGCTATTTATACATTCAACAAAGTTCACATCAAAGGTGAAACTGGTAAGACCCCTCATGAACTATGGTTTGGTGATACTCCTACTCTTAAGTATTTCAAAATTTTTGGAAGTAAATGTTATATTAGAAGAGATGAGTATATTGGCAAGTTTGATCCTAGAAGTGATGAAGGAATATATCTTGGTTATTCATCTAAGAGTAAAGTTTATAGATGTTTTAATAAAAGATTACAGAAAATTGTTGAGAGTACAAATGTAAAGATTGATGAACAATTCAGAGGAACTTGAAGGTATATAGACTCTGAACCGGTAACAAAAATTATGACAAATGAACCAACAGTAAATCCACCGGTACAGAATGATGATCCAGTTACTCCGGTATCATCAGAGGATTCCACAGTAATTGAAGAACAACAACAGACTAAGACACCCCGGTATGTAAGACTGAATCATTCTGAAGATCAGATAATTGGAAGCAAATTTAAAGGAGTCATGACAAGAGGAAGATTGGAAAATGAAGAGGTATGTCTTATTTCTCAAATTGAACCATTATCTATCAATGAGGCATGTGAAGATAAATTTTGGATTAAAGCTATGGAAGAAGAATTAGGACAAATTGAGAAAAATAATACTTGGACATTAGTTCCCCGGCCTAAAAATAAAAATGTAATTGGAACCAAATGGGTATTTAGAAACAAACTCAATGAAGATGGTAAGGTTGTCAGAAATAAAGCAAGACTAGTGTGTAAGGGATATTCTCAGAAAGAAGGAGTTGATTACAATGAAACTTTTGCACCAGTAGCTAGAATTGAGGCAGTTAGATTATTCTTGGCCTTTGCAGCTCACAAGGATTACAAAGTTTATCAAATGGATATTAAATGTGCATTCTTGAATGGAGATCTTGAAGAGGAAGTCTATATTGAACAACCTGATGGATTTTCCTTCACAGATGAAAATGATATGGTTTGCAGATTAAGAAAAGCTCTGTATGGATTAAAACAAGCTCTAAGAGCTTGGTATGCAAGATTGGATAAGTATCTTTTAAAGATTGGTTTTACTAAAGGAAATGCAAATAGCAATTTATATTACAAAGTAACTAATGATGACATCTTGATTATGGAAGTATTTGTTGATGATATAATCTTTGGAGGAGAAGATGGATTATGCAAAGAATTTTCTCTTGAAATGCAACATGAATTTGAAATGTCTATGATCGGAGAAATAAAATTCCTTTTAGGATTGCAAATTTTACAGACTGATAAAGACATATTTTTGAGTCAATCTAAGTACTTGAAAGAACTACTTAAGAAATTTGGGATGGAGAACTCTAAACCAGTAAGCACACCTATGACTACAAATGACAAATTATCTCAAAGGGATGAATCTACACCTATTAATTCAACTAGATACAAATCTATGATAGGAGGTTTACTGTATTTGACACAAACCAGACCTAATATTATGAATGCAATATGTATAGTTTCTATATTTTAGAGTAATCCTAGGGAAAATCATGAATCAGCAGTAAAAAGGATTTTCCGGTACTTACAAGGCACAACAAATCTTGGATTATGGTATCCTAAAGATGAAAATTTTGATCTATATGCATACACAGATGCAAAATGGGCAGGAGATGTGGATGATAGAAAAAGCACCACTGGAGGAGCATTCTTTCTTGGAAAAAGATTAGTTTCTTGGTTAAGTAAGAAACAGAGTTGTACATCTTTATCAACAGCAGAATCAGAATATGTTGCAGTAGCAACAAACTGTACACAAGTACTTTGGCTTAAGCAAATGTTGAAAGACATAAAGGTAAAATGCAAGGAACCTATTGCTATATATTGTGATAACACTGCAGCAATTGATATATCTAAGAATCCAGTATTACATTCTAAAACAAAACATGTTTCTATCAAACTGAATTTTCTAAGAGAAAAAGTTGAAGAAAAGGAGATAAAACTGGTTTATGTGAATACTAAAGAACAACTTGCAGATATTTTCACAAAACCTCTGCCTAAGGAAACTTTTGAGTATCTCAGATATCAGCTCGGAGTCTTACCTCCACCGGTAGAGACTTATACAGTTGATGATTGTCATCAACCGACAAAATTAAATGGACAAATCTTTTATTCCGGTATTTGATGAGGAAGCTACTTCTCAAGGGGAGTAGTTGGTATATTGAATTGGTTGGTATTTTGTGACTTTGGCATTTGATGTCAAAGGGGGAGAGATATATGGAAAAATATTAGGGAGAGATGTATGAAAAATGCATTATCTTTTTGAGTAGAGATTGGTATAAACACATATTACTCCCAGGGGGAGAAATGGAGATTGTTGGTTTTTGTACTTGGCATTTTTGTTTTGGCACTTTGATGGTTTTTCCATCTTGTGTTGCCATCAATGCAAAAGGGGCAGATTGTTGGTATTTTGGTATGGTTTTTTCATTGATGTCAACACCTACTAAATACACCTACTTTGGAGATCTAGCAACATTCACCGGCAAACGGTAAACTGTGCAAACAGTTACCGGTATATGGTTAACCGATAGGATATAATGTTCACCGGTACCTGCATTGACATGGAAGACACTTGGTAATGTCAAAGACATCATGTGGACACTTTACTTTGAAGTAATAATCATTGGTATATTCTCATTTGCATATTTGCTTTTACCAGCAAATAGGTCCAGGTTATCTAGGGTTACACCGGCAGGTTTATCTTTTCCAGATCAGCATGGTACGCTATGGAGATGAATTATTATTGTTGTAAATGCATTAAGCCGACATGTTCAATCGGTTATTGCATCAGATATTGTATTGTTTGTAAAATGTTTTTATTGTAATATCTTGTAGAGCCGACCTACTAAAATTGGTCTTAGGGTATGGTATAAATGTAAGATCTTATTTGTAAGATCAAGTGTGGAATGCGAAAAAGATTTAAGGAAGGGTATATGTGAGATCAAGCAGGGATATACACGAAGACATCATTTGAAGGTGAAGTTAGGTTTTTGTAGAAGCATATCAGCATTACATTGGTACTGAATCTAGCATATGAAGATGCTATTTTGTGTAGTGCATTCTCATTGGATTTAACCATCCAACTGTAGTTAGTGTGACTCCCATTTGTGATTGAGCAGTGAGCTCTAGGCTGTTGGCCTTTCTGCATGTGCAAACCCCTCTTTGTACACTTACTATCTGCAGTAGTATCATCTGATTGTGGGTAAGGTTTCCCACCATGGTTTTTCCCCTTACAGGGTTTCCACGTACAAATATTGGTGTCATATGTTGTGGATGACTTTGTGCTTATGTTTCATGCATTAATTCTTACCGGTACAACAATTTTCTATTAAAATTGTCTACCAACATACTTAACTGATTTACCGGTATTAAGCATTAAGTTGGTTAATAAGTTTTTGGTTTGAATTTATTAGACAACTGATTCACCCCCCCCCCCCCCCCCCCTCTCAGTTGTCTCTGGGACCTACAATATGATCATTGGGACAAGCATCTATTGCTTGACACTCCATTCCAATATCTTTCATAACGGCAAATAATTCTCGGTATGAACGAGGTAGAATATTTGATGGTGGTAACAAAAACTCACCTATCAATCTACAGAGAAAAAATATAATTTGTTATAATAAAGAATATTAATGGTACAACATGATTCGTAGTTTATTATGACATATATGACATACCTTAACATACATGACATTGTTATGTTGGATAAACCATTCATAACCTTCAAGTTCACCAACAACAATACAACGGAGAGAAGAGTTGCCTGCGAGCCTTCGTAAAGTGCCTCAGATGCCTTCTCAAGTAGAGGGACATCATAAACAACATCAAGGTCATCTTCATCATCATGATCAGCTGCGCGAGTACTAAATGATTCATGGATCAATGTATTTGTACCATCATCTTCAATTGTGTTTTCTGGCTCATGATCATCATCTTCCATGGGATCATTATCTTCAGCATCGATATTCACACCTCCATGTTCGTCCACTTTGAAAACCATATTCTCAGGGTTGTGTTGATCCATACCATGTGCTCTGGGGTGCTCGACCTATATAAAATTGATAAACATAAATAAATCGTGATCATGATCTCATCATCACATGATTTATTATGTATATAAATTGTCGCCATGATATAATGAAAAAATTACCAATGGATGATAATCATGTCCACCTTCAATGTGACCATGCAACCTACAATGTTTCTTCGTTGTTTTGATTAGAAGTCTTCTAGTCTTTAACCCCTTACAAATTTTGCACGGACAATAACATTTTCTATCACCTTTTCTTTTCAAGTTAGACCACAATCTAGCAATTGTCTCCTTATTTTGTTGTTCGTTGATATTGTCTGACATGGTCTTTCTTCACAGGCAAGAAAATAGAAATTATCATCATTGAATAGAGCATCTTATTTAATTTAGATTTCTAGTTTGCTTATGGTACATCACACAACATGGAAAACAAGAAATACTCAATAAATAACAGGATTCATTGATCTAGTATTATCACAATCTGCACTTGGCCTTCAATATTTTCTCCTCCTAACACTGTTTATCCATTACCTGTCAAGTACAGAACTCTAAAACCCGTGGCTATTAAAATACATAAGACAACATTGTAGCATCTTATAATCATCTGTTATAAAACCAAAGCACTTGGGAGTGATTCTTTTGTTTGTCACAGTCCAGGAAAACGATGTCTACTGGAGCCTTGAATAACTGACTAGAAAGATTTTTAATTCCTTTTCTTTTTCCTTTTGATTTTTTCACTATCACTTCCATCCTCTGAGTTAGATGCCCTCGACCTTTTCTTTCTTCTTGTTTTTTCATACTCATAGTCATGCTTTGAATTATTTTTCTTTCTTGGTGACTCCTTACTGCTCTCACTGTCAGTTTCACTCTCAGAATCTTAGTTTGATGTATCAGAATCTCACGAACTTGATGAACTAGAAGAATCATCATTAGAGGTAGATTCATCTGACATAGGAATAGACTTTTGCTGCTGCATTACAAGCCTTGGCATATTCTTCAAATACTCACGTAAACTCTCAGTGATACCACCAAGACCAATAGAAGTAAATAAATTGATAGCAAACTGTGAATTTTTGGGATTGTCCTTTGGAGAAATTGAATCAAAAGACTCCTACATTGTTGAATCGTTCAACCTTTCATTATGCAACAATATACCAAGCTGCTCTGCTAGCACCTACAAGAGAAGCTTGGTATAAAAATACGAGAAGAGGAAGTAGTATCTTCCTCTATCAGACGTATATAAGCAAGACAATGCCATGGAAGAGCATCTGTGCCAAGTAAGTGGGCCAAAAACTTTGCAACATTACATAGTTTATTTGTTTCCAGTCTGTGTATCATAGAATACTGTTGTACAAAACACTTATCAAAAAATTCCTCATAAATTTTATTGATCATACAAGATCTTTGCCCAAGAAGACCATAATAACAAAGGTATGTTCTCTCTTGACCAGGTTCAAGCTTGATCTTTAGTATCTTATGACTAGCTTCCTCAAAATCAACACTTGGCATAATTGTCAAATAAATTGAACGTCTTAAACTGACCAAGTTTGTCTCTGTCTCATCCTGTATCCTGTATTCTCAGTGCTTCCTCACCTTCCTCTTCATCATCATCATCATCATCATCATCATCATCATCATCATCATCATCATCATCATCATCATCATCATCATCTGAATCATCACCTGGATCATTCTCCCCTTCTGCTTCATCTGAAGAAGCATCTCCAAGGATATCTTTCTTTATTTTTTCATAGGTTGCCTCATGCTCTAAGAAATCAGGATCTGGCTTGAAAACATCCAAACCAGCTTCTTGATCAAGTTCATCTTCTAGGAAAACTTCACGTGTTAACTGATCTGGACGCATAGCTGGATGACCCTCGAACTTAGCTTTGCGAATTGCAAAAAGGCCTTCAATTAAAAACTACTCATTTGTCAATTTCCCCCTCATGGAGAATAACTCTAAATCTTTCAAAAATCCCATAGAGACCTTTGGGTGAAAGGTCTTGCAACAAAGAACCACATTCTTTCACGAACCCAACAACAACCTCTACATTGTCATCTGTGGGGTTCTCTAGTAAAAGTGTGAGAAGTTCCAAGGCAATGATCTCATGTGCAACTTGTTGATTCACTAAATGAGCAATGAATTTGGCTGCTACTATCAACATGTGCTTGTCATTGCGTTTGTATGCCCTCTTAAGCTGCAAAATAATTCTTCGCAAAAGCAGATTGCCAAGTTTAGGAAATTTTGTATTTACCACAACAACCACAGCAAAAACATCTATAAATCCAGGGGATGCCATTTGGGATTTCATACAAGACCTACAAAATAGACCCCTCCCACAGATGAGATTCTCTGCAAACAACTCTGGAATGATGTTCTTGATGTTAGATGCATTTACCTTGTTTACTAGCCCATTGATACTCTTCCGAAGGGCATCTCATGTCATGCGCTGGTATTCCACATTGCTCTTGTCTTCCACATCTTTCATCATTTGAGCTAGCTTAAATGGGGGAATGTAAACACCCCCACTTCTTCCAACACCCTTCTCAGCTCCTCTTACAACACCTTTGCCATTCCCATTCTGAGATGGAGCAGACACAACACCAGAAGTTTTCACTTCCACTGCCTCTCTGTCCCTCTTGTTTCTAGAAGCCCCTTTACCACTTAATTCGTGCTTATTTCTGTAAATAAACCCATCAGGAAGCATGAATTTTTTCATATAAGATCGCCCAAATATTTTAAAGTTATTTTTCATCAAGATTCCCTCAGGAGCTGGCAGATCCTGCTTCCATACTTTAATTCTGTTTTCTCAAAGGACAATCCTAAAAATCCATGCATTGCAAACAACTTTTTACACCTTTGTTGGTTGTGGTGGTGTCACAAAGAGTTTACATCAATAAATGAAGAACATGCCAATGCTTTTAATGCAGCAGTAGAAGTCTATCTCTTATTCAATATCTCTAGTGAAACCCCCATGATCTTTTGTTGGAGTAGAATTTGTTATATTCTAGAAAGGGTCTTGTCCTTTGTTGATGTGATATTCGTCTACCTCAAGAAATAACTGTTCTTTTCTCCAACAAGAAGTGGAACTAAATGAAGATCTAGCACCATGAAATGAATCCTCAAAAGGATTACTATAGTTAGTTTTGGTAGATAATGATCTGGGTAAAATACTAATGTGGCTTTAGGAAACATTATCTACTAGCTTAGCATACTCTAACAACTTTGGTGCGACGTGCTACATCCAATTAAGTCTCCATCGGTATCTCTATTGTGTTTATGGATTGGGATTCAATGTACTCTTTTTATACACAGATTTTACTTTCAATTGAGGAGGTTTGTATGTACTTACTTGTCTTTCGATTGTATTCCTATTTCAAGAATTTATTCTATCAACAAATCATTTGTTGTAAGTTGTACAAGTGGAAGCTTGAACATGCCTTCCATGTTAGCGTTGTTGATACGTTCAACACCATCTTGTGCAACAAATCTTTAGAACTCCTCTATTTCATTGAAGAGTGAGTAGTAGGGACAATCTAGGACACTTACAGAGGTTTTGCAAGAGAGATAAATAGACCTAAATATTATGGCTTAATAATGATCAATAGGTAAACAGATAAGAAACTCTCAATATCAAAATGAATTTCTCAATTGTCTTTACTAGAAATGGATAGATCTGCTAATAATGGCTTTATGACTGTATGTCAACTTTAGACTCAATCCAAGAAGAGCTAGAACTAATATGCGATATCTAGATTTATGATCTCTATAATATAACAATCCCATAATTATGTTTTAAAGCATCTATACCACAACACAAACATCATGCTAGTGTTCAACCATAGCAATTGATATCCTAATTATAGAATGTGAAATATGCACATAACTATGAATAAAGATTGAGAAAAACAAAGAAAGATGCTTATTGCAAACATAAATGACTAATGGACAAGAATTGAATTCATTGTAGATAGTTTTGAATATCAAATTCACTTATTTGTGTGCATTTACTAACTCATGTACTTGTGGCCAACCATTTATCTCTTTCATAAATTAAACACTTATTAATAACATTAAATGGCTGAGTAATTATGTTTTAGTTGAAATTGAAAATAAAATATTTTATTTCAGGACAACTCACACTATTCCCTATCATATTTTAGACTCTCGGTTTTGTTAGTAGTGGTTTGATGTCTTTGGAGTTGATCATTGCATTTCTTTAGTTACGTTTGCCAAAGTACTCCCAGCTTGTGCCAAAATGGGAGCTTTGGAAAAGGGTATGGACATCAATCAAAGCATAAAAGATAGAGGAATTTTGTCAGATGTAGTTGCAACTGCACAAAATGGATTTGTTGAGAAGGCTTTAGAAACTTTCAAGCAAATGCAATCGGTAGGTGTAAAGCCAAATTCCATGACCATTGCTACTATCCTCCCTGCCTGTGCCAAAATGGGAGATTTGGAATAGGGTATGGACATTCATCGAAGCATAAAGGATAGAGAAATTTTGTTAGATTTTGTAGTTATAATTACCCTGGTAGACATGTATGCAAAATGTGGAAGCATAGACAAGGCACGTGAATTGTTTGATAGAATTCCTGAAAGAAATGTTGTCTCGTGGATTGCAACGATTGCTGGATATGCACAAAATGGATTTGTTGAAAAGGCTTTAGACACTTTCAAGCAAATGAAATTGGAAGGCATAAAGCCAAATTCCACAACCTTTGCCAGCATCCTCCCTGCCTATGCAAAAATGGGAGCTTTGGAACAGGGTATGGACATCCATCAAAGCATAACAGATAGAGGAATTTTGCTAGGTGTTGTACTTGCAAATGCCCTATTTGACATGAATGCAAAATGTGGAAACATGGACAAGGCTCGTGAATTGTTTGATACGATGCCGCAAAGAGATGTGATCTCATGTCAACAATCAACACGCACGTATACAGGAGGAAGGGATTGCTGCTACAAAATTGAACACTCACTCCTCAATCACAGTTCTTTGGTTTTACGAGATTAAACTAGGACAATTAACCACCACATGTATATTTTTTGCAACATGAAATTAAAAACTAGGGCAATTTGAATCTACCTCCTGCGCAGGATTGCCTTCGACGCGGGTTTGATGTTCTTGGGGGTTGAAGTCGCCACAGACGCCTACGCGGGATTGCAATTCACAAATGAATTCCCCGCCTCTTTTTTTATTTTGTAATGGTCGTTGTCATCAGAATTATGACGAACTCGAGCACTTTTTTGAAAAAAAGAAAATTCTAATTGCTAATGCCTTCTTCGTTGAAACCAAATGGGAAATTTCCATCGGAATTATGATGAATGTGGGCATTTTTTCAAAAAAAATCAAATTTGGCCACAATATACCTTCTCCGTCGAAAACCTCAGTCAAAAATCTAGTCCAAATGTATTAGTGTACGAACTACAGATTTGTTCTGCTTCAAAGCAAAAACTGGTACACAGATCATAAGGTAATAAATTCTGCCTCCGTCTTAACTCTTATAGGTCGGGTAATGAATGTGCATGATAAGGCATTAATGCCATGAGATCAAGAAAAATATTTCCTGCCATCCTCCCCTTCCTCCGTTCATGCGACATGCCACAGACAACTCCTTCTGCAACAATTAATCGCCACCTTGGCATTTGTACTTTCCAAATTTGCTTGCCTTAACAGGTTGAGGACTGCACATTTTTTTAAATTAATACACTAAATTTATGTTGAACATTTATATATATTTTTAAACTATTTTTTAAAATAATATATCGTAAACATATTTTCAAAGAATTTTGTTAAACTTTAAATTAATATTTTAGATTTAATATTGAATGTTTTCTTTTTTATATTAAACTTTTACCTTTCAAATTGTATATCAAAATTTATATTTTTATTTAGTTATTTGTTTTATTCTAGAATCTAAGTTTCATGTTTTATACTATTTTGAATTTCAAATTTTTACAAATAATATTAACATTATATTTAATAGTTATCTCAAACTATTGCACAACTTTAATTACAAATAATATTAACATTATATTTAATAGTTATCTCAAACTATTGCACAACTTTAATTACAAATAATATTAACATTATATTTAATAGTTATCTCAAACTATTGTAGTTTGCACATCTTTAAAATTTAAATGTCTCTTATTATGGGACCGACGACATCTGACAACACTCAAGTTCTCAACAGGTATCATCGTTAGTCGGATGAGCAAAGATCAACGGCTTAGGGTGGATTTCGGCCCAAATGTGGGTATTGAACACATTTGTGAGAACTTTGCTCAGAATTGAACATTGTAAATTTAATTAAATATAATTAAGTCTATAGTCTATAGACTGTAAATCTCTTTTTCGGGCGGAATTTTAAAATGATTAAATAGACTTTAAAAATAGACGCGAAAAGTGTCACGAGTATGGTGACGTGCCAGAAAAATGGCAAAAGTCGTGGGACCCACTTCATCTCAAAACAGGTACCATCGACCCGAAGACCATTGGATGAACAAAGATCAACGACTTATGGTTGAATTTCGGCCTGAATGTGGGAAGTGAACACCTTTCTGAGAACTTCGCCCAGAATTGGACATTTTAAATTTAATTAAATATAATTAAGTCTATAAAGCTTTTTTTCAGGCGGAGGTTTAAAATGATTAAATAGACTTAAAAATCAAACCCAAAAAGTGACACGTGTCCGAGTATGGTGACGTGCCAAAAAAATGGCAGAAGTCGTGGGACCCACTACATCTGAAAACAAGTACCATCAACCGTTGGATGAATAAAGATCAACGACTAGGGTGGATTTCGGGGCGAATGTGGGAAGTGAACAACTTTTTGAGAACTTTTCTTGGAAAAGTGACATGAGTATGGTGACTTGCCCAAAAACTAGCAGAAGTCATGGGACCCACGACAACTGACAATAGGTACCATCGTCTGTTGGATCAGCAAAGATCAACGACTTAGGGTGGATTTCGGCTTGAATGTGGGAAGTGAACACATTTGGGAGAACTTCGCCCGGAATTGAAACGTTTTAAATTCAATTAAATATAATTAAGTCTATAAAGCACTTTTTCGGGCGGAAGTTTAAAATTATTAAACAGACCCGTAAAGTCACAACAGGTAGCTTGGGGTCCCTCATCCATTGGATGAGCAAAGATCAACGACTTAGGGTGGATTTCGGCACGAATGTGGGAAGTGAACACATTTGGGAGAACTTCGCCCAGAATTAAACGTATTACACTTAATGTCCTCTGAATTTATACTGAAGTAATGAATGTTTTGTCCTTCGGCATCGAATAGTTATTAATAGTAATTAATAAAATTACAACATAATTCTAGATATTTTGCCCTTTAGGTTTTACTTTTCTACTTTTCAGATTTTTCAAAATAAGAGACTCCTAAATCATAATCGTCTTTCATTTCATGGACAAACCTATAAATCAAGGGAGATTCAGAAACAACTACTAGATTGAGGAATGCAAGTTGCAACATAGACTATCTACGCCAATCTAGTGAAGTAGAAATTCCAATTTCCGGGTAAAATCTAGAACACCTACATTCTGCCTTTTTTGCTTTTGGTAATCTCATGGTCCAATTTGAGGGTTAGCATTTTCAGGTTTTAATCTAGCATTATTTTGAATTATTAACAATAATAGTGATGGGGAAAATGGGAAGCAGTAGTTCAACAAGAAGCCAAGTGAAAAACAAAATGTACCTAACCGAACTGGTTAAAACACCAGGTTTCACTGATGAATACCATGATATTTATGACCCTGCTATCCATGGTGAAAAGCGTATCATAGATATTAGATATACATTGTCTAGTAAGGCGAGAGATGCATCCAGGGAAAAATTTAATGTTTTCAACCCAATGTTACAACAAAAAATAAATAAAATCGAATTGTGGGATGTTGGATTGGGAAGCATGGTGTTACTTGAAGTATTCCCTTGCCCTGATTTTTTCATGGTCTGCACCAAAAATTATGATGAAGATAAAAAACCAATTGTCAATAAAAATACAAAAGAGGAAATTCTATCCATAAACGAGGGAGAATTTGCTTGTTTGTTGAACCTAGGATTTGAAGCCCAAATCTCAAACGTCCAAATTGACCTTGAAAAGTTGGAAGGGAATTATGAGAGTCTCGATCCAAGGCGAAAGGATTCATTTGTCAAAGCTCTAATAAAGAGTGGTAGTGGTACTGATATTGTGTTGGATCAGAATCATAAGCCTCCTTATGATTCTAACATTTTTGTTCCATGGGTTGGGGATAGTATTTCCTTGCTATCATTTTGCCTGGGATTAGAAAATGATAGGGAAGTGGGTGAAAGCCTTCTTGAAATGATTTATAATATCCATTGTGTAGGTCAGCCAGTAAGATATAATTTTATTGAGCACATTGTAAAATCCATGCAAAAACAATTACTAATGATCAAAAAAGGTTCTTGTAAGACATTTTGGTTCTCATCCTACTTGTGCTATCGCCTTCTATCCAAGTATCATGCATTATGCAAGACCAACAAGCTTCAAATTGTGAGCTATACTATTGATGAGAAGACTGGGAAGAGAATAAAGTGTCCAATATATGATTGGACCCCAAATATAAGGATGCATGATAACAGAAAGAACTACAACCATTTTGTAGACTTCTTTTTGGCACCAATGTATAATGAAATTACAAGCACTCCAATGCCTAGGTTGCCTGTGTCTTGTAGAGATTGCATTCAACTTGGAAGTCAGAAAAAATTGGCTGATTGGTTCTTCATGGAAGAATTCACTATGTTAAGGTTTTACGGATCGGCAGTAAAACCATACAGACTTCCAATACATGTGACAAAGAGGGTATTTGCATTAGAGTATGTACAGAAATTGGAGAGCACATATAGGCACTTCCATGGTCAGCAAAAGAAGAGCATATTTCCTTCCTTGCCTTTCTCATGTGGAGGGTTCACATTTGAGAGAAAAACATTCAATGTGGCACATGATTTTTTGACAGTTTTTTAACTATGGTGATGAGGGTTTCTGGCAGTATGATCCAATCGGTGTAGCTCAAGCAAGGCTTAAGAAAAATGGGAACTCTTCAGCGTTATGTCAACATGAAAGTAAACCATTGCTAGAAAATCTTAGAAACAAGGACTCCTGGGATGAGGTTAAAAAAGAGATGGAGAAAATTGCAGCTGACAATAACATTTCAATAGAAGAAATTTCATCACAAATTATGGCATTACACACACAGAGGACAACAGAGGAGGGCCAGGGCATCCAAAATAGGAGGTCCTACAATTTCTACCTAAAATCTACTAATCCATCTAAGAAAATTATTCCCAAATCAATTATGCACGAATGTAAAGAGAATTAATGGACTCAACCCAAAATAAATGATTTTTGGACTATGAGGAGGAATCTTCGTGAACCAAAGACAAGTGCAGAATTTGAGAGCATTGACGAGGATGCATAGTTTAGAAAATTGTGGAATATGGAGCATCCCACAACATCATATGACAGGAGTGAAGATGTTGATCAGTATGAGCCTGAGGTTGAGCCCACTCAAACAACTACTGCAGTCCCTAAAATATTAGGTGTAGCCCATGAGGCAATGAAAGACAAATATAGCAAAGGGGCAAGCATTGTGGAAGCAATGGGATTTGAAGGTGGTGGTCTAGGTCCCAGAGGAGAGGGCATCTGGTATCCACTTCAGGTACAAATTCCATCAGGGTCAAAATCAAAAGGTCCTTATAAACTTGTCATTGGACTTGATTCTTCAGATTCATCACCGATAGGTACTACTCATTACCCTCAGAATCCACCTACATTTGTTTCAAGTTCAAATCCACAACCAGCACCACATCATGGTATTCCCATTGGTGGTGAATCAAGTGCCACTGCCACTGGTGGGGAATCTGGGGATAGTATTCCTATTATTGTTCAGTCAAGTGCCGCTGTGATTGGTGATGTTGGCATGGGTACTACTACTGATACTAGTAGTCTTGGTGTTGGACAAGGGCAACAACAAAATATCTCTCGCAAGAGGCCACTAGAGGTAGATACTCAATCTCATACTATTGAGAATCCTATATCAAGTGCCACTGACACTACAAATCAATCATTTGCAGCTTCAGATCACACACGTCAAAAGACTATGAAAACTACAATGAAAGTGTCAGTGGGAGTGGGACAATATCAGGAATTGTTATTGGTAATCCTGGTCAAGCATTAGTTAAAACCACAGGAATAAGTGAAACTGGAGCCTATGGTATTGCTATGTCACCTTTCAAACATTCAATTGTTTCAACAAGCCTAGATTTTCAATTTCGTGATTACTACAAAAAATATGAACACACAACAAAAGCAAATAAAGGAAAAAAGAAATCATTTCATAGGGTTTCCGTGTCTGAAGTTGTAAATGAATAGCCTGCAAGGAACAGGGTATTTCCAACATATGACCCACATAAAGATATGATGGAGTTCATGGTTGTTATGCCCCTGGCCCCATCTAAAGATAAAAATCCACCACACAGTCAGATAGATCCCTCTCAATTTCAAGTTAGCACCCTCCAAATGGATTTTTCCAAAGTACATAATGTGAACAAAATTAGTGTGTCAAAAAGGACTAACGAATTGGTCTACACTTCATTGCTAAAGGTGGAGAGAGAAAAAAATAAACTGGAGAAACAAATAGAAAAGTTACAAGCAGACCTGGAAAATGAAAAATCAAGGAGGAAAGTAGCAGATAGCAAGTGCAATGATTTACAGAAAAGGATAAAAAATTCAGGCTCTGCAGTAGAAATTGTAGAGCAGGAGAAGAAGGATGCATAATTGAAGGACCTGACATAAAATCTGGCTAAAAGCAGTAAAAAAATTGTTGAGGAAAAAGCCAGTTTTCAAAAATTATACAAAAGTTATGAGTCTGTTGCCGCCGAAATGAGAAAATTACAGGACCTACTGGATCATGGGAAGGAAAAAGAAAAACATTTGCAAGATGAAGTAGAGGAAGAAAGAAAAAAATGTGCACAAATGAAAGAAGACCTGCACAATGCAAATGATAAAATAAAAACTTTGGAGGATAGATTGAAAGATAATATGAAAAATACAACGAAGTATATATAAGAAAACATTTGGCAGCAAATAATGCAGAGGAGTGAGAAGTTGTGTGAATGGTTTCAATTGACTGAAAGTATGAGTCTAATTTTTATAAAACTCAAAAGGCACTATGAGAAGAGCATACATGTTTATTCAAAAGAGGAAATGGCAAAAAAGATTCTGAAAGTAGTCTACAATTCTAGTGATAGCTACTTGGCATCCAAGGGAATTAAGAGCTCCATTGATGCCACAGTTAAGACATCATCTATCATTCAAAAATGCCAGAAGCTAAGGGAAACATCAAAAGTTATGGAAAGTTGTGGAAAAAAGATAGTGAAGCTACAAGAAAAGAAAAATAATTTGATTAAACTTGGTTTGCCTAAGCCTGTTGACACATCAAATAAATTCATTGGAGAAGAAGCTTACAAAAAAAGCATGGAGATAAAAATGAAGTTTGATTTAGACTTGCTTCCAAAGGACACAACTCCCAAAAGCTTTCTGGAATTCATCCAACCATTTACAACTCTAAATTCGGTATTGGATGAAACAGTGATGTCAAGTAAATCTTCTAAATATGGAATGTTGACGAAGTTGGAGTTGACTTTCCATAGTTTATAGAATATTGACCTTCCATCAGACGAAGAGTGGGGCACCCTACAAAAACTGACACATAATTCTTAAGAATCATAGTATGTATTGCACAATTTTCTTCTTTTATTCTTAATTTCAAGGTTTTATGTTTTTTTTGTTTGCTATTTTGCTAATCCAGCCTATGAATCTATGATGCACTCGATATTGCTATTTTGCTAATCCAGCCTATGAATCTATTTTATGAATAGGAAAAAAACAGCACTCGCTATTGCTATTTTGCTAATCCAACCTATGAATCTATGATGCACACATTGCACAGTGCAAAACTTCAGCCAATAAATTTGTATTCTCAAATTCTCCCTTGCTTTAACATTTATGCATTTCTCTATTTCTGATTAGTAGGTTTTAGGCACTGCTATTATCTATGTTTAATTTGTCATGGTGTGATTTAATATTTAATTTGGAACTCTATTTTTTGAACAGGAGACATCAAACATGTAGCAGATGTTAAATTGCTAATACGACTTGTGATGATCATATAAATCTGTGTTGAGTTTGTGATTTTGATGTTCAGTGTTCACATGTTGCAAACTTGCAATTCGACCTGAAGCTATTGTTGCTCCCTTGTTTCTATAAAAGGGAATTCAGGGTCATTTGCAATTTTGCAAAGGGTTCTGAAACTTTGTATTCACTTTTGCATGGACATTGGAGAATCACATAGGAGTTGTTGTTGCTCTCTTGTTTCTATAAAAGGGAATTCCGGTTCATTTGCAAAGGGTTATGAAACTTTGTATTCACTTCTACAATTGGCATGGAGAATCACAAAGATTGGTGTATTACTATTGAATTAATTGTATCCTATGGCTATATTTTG
Source organism: Cryptomeria japonica (assembly GCF_030272615.1). Lineage (NCBI taxonomy): Eukaryota > Viridiplantae > Streptophyta > Pinopsida > Cupressales > Cupressaceae > Cryptomeria > Cryptomeria japonica. Next base: position 347,971,536 of record NC_081407.1, on the reverse strand, counting down.
AAAGAATTAATGAAAATCTAATCTCTCGACATGTGTATTACTATTGAATGAATTGTATCATATGGTTCCAAAATGTATCACATAGATTTGAGACTCAAACATGTATAAATAAACAATAAACATCTTTGTATCAATAAACACATTATGGTTTTTTTTTTATTATGCTATTTTAAATCTGGAAATAGAAAGTTGAAAAATACAATTACAAATCAATATTAAATTCTAATTGCAAAAAGCAATATGCTTTTGTAATATGAATGATGAGATACAATAATAAGATTAATAAATACCAATCTCTTACAGTTGCCATTCATCCTCATCAAATTCAGTGCTTTCTTGATTCTCGTCTGTGGTTTCTTCACTCTGAGTTCGAGTCTGCATATCTTTGCCGAAATGCATCTCAATGCTACAAGTAGGTCCAGTAGTCCCACTGGCACTTTGGTTTAAAGTGTTTCCCAAACCTCTTCTTTCACATTTGGACCTCCATATTTGCAGTGCCCTATCGTAAGGAAAAGTGTGGACATCATACCTAGATGTATAGAGCCTCAAGCAATTTTCCAAATTTTTGTCTAGTTTGTTTCTTATCTTTGATTTTAGGAACCCCAAAGCATCGAAAACTCTCTCATCTTCCACCGAACCCAATATCATGGTAAGATATAAATCACGCAAGGCTGCGTTCTCAGCTATATATTTCCAAAGCCTTGTTACTAATCCCTCTTCGCGGGGGTTCTCTTTTTTGGCATATTGTTCTTTCATAGTGTATGCCAAATGAGATGATTGTTCTCGAAGATGAGTTTCGTCTAATATTCCATTTATAGTTACTCCATTCAATTATCTGGATATGCAAAATTGTTTTATCAAAGTCAGTAGCTTACTTCGAAAATCAGATGCATTGTTGAGGCTCCAATAATGAGGAAACACAATAGACATGGCTTCGAATAGGTTGTTAGGAGGGAATCTTCTTCTAATTTGTGAGGAAAGATCATATGCAATTTTCTTCACAGAAGTAGTTACAGTCTCAACAATCTTGTCGAAATCTTCTTTTTTAACTCTTGCTAGTTTCTTCCTGGGGCGCTTTCCTGGTTCCTCGAGGTCGACCGTGGCATAGAAGTGCATTGGTATCTCAACTCCCCATACATTGGCACATACCTCCCCATCTGCACCGATTTGTAAAAATTTATCAGGATTGTTCAAATCTGTGAGTGTCTGCCACTTAACAAATTTTTCATCAGATAGTGTTGGTTGATTTCGATAGAGATTGTCGAGGGTCATGCATGTCATCTTACGTAGCGTAGCATATTCTACAATATTCAGAGCTCTTTTTCGGGCAGCCTTGATAATATTCCTCATTTCCTCTAGCATGGGCAGAAGAGCTGCTAAAGTTAAGAGTGTCTCTAAATTACTTAACCTGCCAAGAAGTTCAGGAAATTTTGGTTGATTTGATTTGTCACAAGTTGTGTGAAATGGTCCAATCAAGGATGGATATTCTAAAAACACTCGATGTGCTGGACCATCCAAAGAGATCCATCTGGTATCATTATCCTTGAGAAGCTTGTTCCCATCAGTTAATCCATCAGCGACGTGTTGAAATTCCATAAATCACTTGGGACTTCGATAGAAGTGTGAGTAGAGCTCTCTGATTAAAATTTCAATTTTTTTAACCGAAGCAAACTTGCTCACAATTCCAAAAGCTAGATTCATTCTGTGAGATGCAGTGAATTGCAGTAATGTACAGTGCAAATGAAGTTTCAATCTTTGTACAAAGACCGTTCCTATGACCTTGCATTACTGAAGCTCCATCTGCTCCAACACAAATCAATTTTTTGGCTGTCGTCATGTCATCCATACCTCCATATTCAATTAAACTTCTTTTTACAAGTTGAAATAAATTTTCTGTTGTCGCACTCTCCTTGATTTTAGCAACAGATAGTAGATGAGGTTGGCGGGTATGATTCTCTACAGTATAAACATGCATGCATACCCATGAAGTATTGTCTACTGCTGTAACTTCATCTAAAGAAAATGCAATGAAGTTTGACTCTCATATTTTTTCCTGTACATCTTTTTCAACCTCAGCAAGACAACTTGCCCATTCTCATCCACTAATTTACTGACCAGTGTCTATTAGGATAGTTAGGAACTTTCAAAAAGTGTAATAAACCACTAATTGATGGGAAATCTGTCATAGCATGCCCTATGCTCAAAATATGAAAAACAACGCTTAACTAAACAACTTTTCCTAGATGTTCTATTTGTATTGCTTTTCCAAAAATGGCTTCAATAGAACCTTTAACTTCAACAGGCTTCGTTTGTAATTTCTCATAAAAATAATACTCTTCGGCATTCCTCACATGCTTACATTCCTCCTTTGTTTTCCATCTTATCACTGATTTTTCAACCCCATCTATCATTTTTTTTTCATAAACTTTACCCATATGCTTTTCTATGGAGTCAAATTTTAGCTACAACCTAATTTCCTTGTTATGTTTCCAAGTGCAAATCTTACACCTACATTCTATTGGAGGCTCGCCTTCAATTGGATTCTCCACTGGTTCAATGAGTGGATACTTTGATGCCCAATTAATTTGAAAATTCTTCACTGACATATCCCACTCCCGATCCTTTTTTGATTATGGTTCACCCTTTTTTGATATGGCTTTTCTTTTCCCCTTTCGTGCATTATCATCAATGGCATTATCACCCAAGTCGATTATATCATTCCAGCTAACTTGGGTATCTACAAGATAATCTTCTTCAAGATCATCCTGATCTGAGATATCAGGTTCGCCGTCGTCTTCAACATGCGGTGCAGGTGAAAATTTTTGTACTTGTACTTGTGATGATGTACCTTCCTGATTTTCATCACAATCTTTTCCAATGCCAAAGTACGAAGACAACGTTCAGCTTTTTGTTGGCCTCTCCTGGCCTTCCCCACATTCAGGTTTCCTACCCCTCTTCCTGTTCGACATCTCCAATGAAATAAAGGCTGCCAAAAAAATATCAATTTGTTGAAGAAGCAATAATAGACTATAATGTATAATATACCACTTCAAAAATATGATCACTCACCTTTAGGCTTTAGCCTTTAGGTCACTAGCAGTCGCCAATGCAGTCAACAATAATGATTTTCTTTGGTCTGAAACTTCGCTATTGATCAGAATTCAGAGCCTAGAACCCACCAGATTGTGTTGAGATAGATCTGATCTTTGCATGTATTTAAATTTTATACCAATCCTTATATGGCAAATTACGCGGGAATTTTATATGGTATAAAAATATTTGGCAAATCCCGCGTAACTATAACACAACTTATGTAATTTTTGAGGTGATTATAGGTCATCCAAATATGACTTATGTAATTTTTGAGGTAATTATAGGTCGTCCAAATAATAGGCGAATACGATATAGCTAGCGAAAGTTGGGGTGAATGGAGACACGCGTCGGCAAGATGTCGGGCGAATTGGGTCCCCCTGGCTAACAAATCTTCACATGCCTATAGGCAAATTAAGGTCATCTATTAAGGCAACCTCAGAGAGTGTAGGTGAAACAATTAAATTTACTGTGTCTACCATATATTGTATTGGCGAAATCGTCGCATAAAAACATTTAATTGCATAAAACATATGGTGATCAGGTCGTGACTTTGACGAAAATTGATAATGTTCTGGCGACATGGCCCCCCCAGTCGGTACAAAATATTCACCATTTCTGACATGGCCAACGTGAAAAATTCACCATTGACGAATATTCGCCACTAAAGTAATCTCTGCCTATAGGCGAATTAAGGTCATCTATTAAGGCAACCTCAGAGAGTGTAGGTGAAATAATTAAATTTACCATGTGTCCACCATATATTGTATTGGCGAAATTGTCGCATAGAAACATTTAATTGCATAAAACATATGGTGATCAGGCCGTGACTTTGATGGAAATTGATAATATTTTGGCGACATGCCCTCCCCAAGTCGGTACAAAATATTTTCCATTTCCGACATGGCCGACATGAAAAATTTGCCATTGGTGAATATTCGCCACTAAAGTAATCTCTGATTGAAAGATTGAAAGGTTACAATATAATTCCACTTCAATAAGCATTGACACATATCATAAAGGAACTGATAAAAACATCCCATACATAGGATTACATTACTCTTCCAATACATAGCTTTTCAATATACATATAAAGATACAACTTAACCAATAACAAGGTTACAAAAGATCATGATACAATGACCACAAGGGTCCAAAGAATAATAATCTCCAACATGAGATTATGCATGAGCCACAAACCACAAAAGCACCTACGAAGCCAATCCTTGCATGAAGAGTATGAACAAGAACATTCGATGGGAAGTGGCACTACCACCTGACCATGTAATTCCCAAACTCGAATCACCCCACCATGCTAGGATATAGCTGAGGACCCCCAAGCAAGCAAATGCATGACATGGTCGACAAACAAAATGACTCCATGACAACACACAAAGACTCCACAATAATTTTGGTGACTCAACATCACAAATACACAAGTGACTCAATAACACAAACACAAGTGAACCTAAAGAGAGAGTGTCATCGCATAGCTTGATGGTTACCTCGGTAGGCCCTCATAGGTCCCAGCTCTCTATCCTGGTAACCTCTCCCGAACCTCCGGCTCCAACTAAGTCTCATGCGGACCCTTCCAGCCTTTCATGAAGACAAGGTGGTCAGTTTGCCAATTCCAGACCTTCTCACTACATTATGAGCCTCAATACAAGCACTCACCTATGCGTGAGGTACAATATCTTTATTAATGTTATGAACTACCCACCTAATCAATTAATTAAATTATCACTTATTATCTGACTTTCGTTGGGTCGTACTGCCTACCACTTTGGGTGCAACCCCCAAGTGAAAGCCACTCTCTCAAAGGTTACTAAACAAACATGGTCACTCCACGAGGACCCTATGGCGAAGCAGACAACCATAACACCACTTTCAGAAACAAGTGGTCAAACAAGGACATATTGACTCTTGTCTAACCATAAGAAAAAGGCACTACATGGTTAAGACAACAAAGCCAACATATATCACTTGGTCAAAGGTACCAAATACACCACCACAGGACGAATGAACCATAGACCAAAAATAACACAATATACACTTGCAAGGACAACTAATTTACTAAGTCCACACTCAGACAATCTTTGAGAAAATCAGCATCATACGCACTTGCAACATCATTGATTGAAAATGTAATGTTGGTTTTTGGATGCCAGTTTCTCGCTAGCTTTGTGCTGTCCTTTTGTCCTAGCTGCTGGTTTTTATGTTGGTTTTTTTGCAGCTTTTTTGTCTAGGTCTTGTCTTCTCTAGTTTCTTTCATGCTCATCCTTCATAATGTAAGCGGGTTTCGGGTCCCTTAAAACCTGATTTTCCTTGGTCAAAAATATCATTGATTGAAAATAAAACCTTCTCTTACCATTCACATCCATTCAATTTCCAAACAATATTCCATCCAGGATAAAATTCACATCATATACTCAACCGAATAACAACATGAATTCTCATAAGGCATTTAATTTATTTCCAGAATACATCCAAATTAACCAATTTGAATTCCTAATTTATGCCTTGATTTCCATAGATAAATTTATTAAACCACATAATAAAAATCACATAAAAAATCACCATTTTCATTTAACACTAAAACCACTTAAAATATATTTCATTTTATTAAATTTAACTTCATTGCATAAACCGGTTTGTATCGGTAAGGGTACAAGATCAAGCGGGGGTCAAGCCAACCTGCGGTAGGTAGTACTGCTACCGCTGGTAGCAGGCCTACCGATCGGTAGTGCTGCTACCACCGGTAGCATTGCTACCAATCGGTAGTGGTACTGTCGACCGGTAGTACCACTACCGGTGGTAGCAGTTGCTACTGATTGGTAGCACTGCTACCAACCGGTAGCGGTACTGTCGACCAATCGTACTGCTACCTGCTAGTAGCAGACACTACCAACCCACGTGGTGGGACTAGCCCGCCATGGGGTAAGGTAAGGTCAACGATAAGAAAATAAAATACATGCCATCTAAAACGTTAAAAATTCATACGCCCAAAATCGTTTAAACACAAGAAATGATTCATTCTCGGATCATTTCACAGGCACACACATACACAGTGCCAAATCCAAATTTCAAATGGATATTTACCAATAAGGCAAATAGTGAAATAAAACCCCACAAGAACTCGAAATCTTGGACAACTAGATACTAGAAAGCACACATCAAGCTAAATCTAGTTCATTCTTTCCAAATAAAAGAGGTATTTTCAGAAGTTGATTTCCATGAACACATAACAAACAACAAATAGAGAAATGAACCATTTCTTTCTTTTATGCAAATACATGATAAGAGCTTCACAAAATCAACAATATCAGGCATTCTTTCTTTCAATCCATACATTCCACAAGAATCTACAAGCAAATTTGCATTTTTAAACACACAGGAAGGAACTATAATATTCAAAAATCAAATTTCAAAACAAGAAGAGATCCTCCAACCTTGAAGCAATAGCAAGCAAAGAGATGAAGAATTTCCAGTCTTGCAAACTAGGTCGAATTTCCAGCTCCTCCAGGAAGTTTTCCAGAATTTCTCTCCAAAAATTCTCCTCTTCTCCTTCCTGTGAATTCTTAGGAATAGAATGAAAATTATGTTTTAACCTAAATTTTCTAGGTTAAAAGTTATTCCATCCAATCAAATTTAAATATTTTAAAAAGTAAAAAGCAATCATATTTTCTCTTTTTCCAAAACAATTCTTTTCCAACAATTAAAATGAAAAAAGTTAAATGGAAAGATTAAAAAAAGAAAAGCTTTTTATTTTATTTTCTATTTTCCAAAACAATTTCTTTCAACATAAGCATATATCATTTAAATGGATAGGCAATTATTTATTTCCTTCCACAAAATATATTAATGCAACTTTACACAATAAAATAAGCCATTTAACCATTTAATCTAGCAAATCATTAATTAATAAATCAATAATCATAGAGCATAATAATTAAATAATTACGCCAACATAAGATAGCATCATCCATTTAAATAAACGGAAGCACGCAAAACAAAGGATGACCAAATGACGACTCACAAATGACCAAACCAAAGCACTATGACTCGCATACCAGCCAGACGGGAAAAGACAACCGACTGACAAAACTCACACAAGTGTAACTGCGGGTCAAGGTAGGGTACAACAACTATCTCCTCCACTCCCATCAGATATATAAGGCATGCTCAGACCTGTGAAACCAGGTGGAGTGGATACCCCGTACCTACCCAGTACTAGTACCTGCAATGTCCTACACCAAAAGAATCCATACATGTATATAGACAAACATTCATATATATACAGACACGACACACACACCAATGAAGGAGACTCATGACGTTCCCTATCTCACCAGAGTGAGTGAAGGAAAATCATCCCCTCGCATCCCAATAAACTTGCAAACACGCAATATATAAATAACACATCACAATATAAGGTAAAAGTGTCAGTCCATGATAATGATCCATAAAATAACATTAAACATAAGCACTGAGATACTGCATAAAAGCATATGCCATACATCCAGATAAAGCATGAAATAACATCGCATAAAATTTGAATCAATATAAAATAATGTTCCACTGAACAGTCACTGAAGTAAATCAAAACATACAAAAAGAGGCTGATCGAGGAGGGGTACTACACTTATAATATCCTTTACAAACCAATCTACCTTTGTTCCTTATAACTTGACCATCCTCATTCAATTTATTCCTAAAAACCCATTTAGTTCCAATGACATTTTATTTTAGGTCGAGGAACCAAAGTCCATGTGTTATTTTTCTCAATCTGATCTAACTCCTTTTCCATAGCTTTTAACCAAAATTCATCTTTACATGCTTCAATTATTGATACCGGTTCAATTTGTGAAATTAAACTTACCTCATTAGTTTCTAGTCCTCTTCTTGTCATCACTCCATTTCTCTTATCCCCAATGATTTGAACTTCAAAATGATTCAATCTCACATACCTAGGAGTCTTCTAACTCTCTTCTCCTCTTCCCTTTTCTTCAGTTACTGTAGAATTCTTTGATGTTGTCAGAGTAACTGGTTCAACTCTCTGTTCTGGTAAAGGTGCTACCGGTTGAGATATAATCATTTCCACTGCCAGTTCCTTCTCATAAATTTTGATTTGACATTTGCTCAACTCATCTACTTTGACATTATCACTCTCCACTATATTCTGCAATCTCTTGTTATAACATCTATATGCTTTGCTTTCATTATAATAACCAAGAAATATGCCTTCATCACTTCTAGGATCAAATTTCTCAATAGTATCATCTCTCCTGATATAACATTTACTACCAAAAATTCTGAAATACTTAACTGTAGGTGTATTGTCAAACCATTATTCATAAGGTGTCTTACCGGTTTATCCTTTGATATGTACTTTGTTGAATGTGTAAATCATTGTACTAATTGCTTCTCTCTAGTAGATATGAGGTAGATTAGCTTCCATCATCATTGTTCCAACAACATCCAAGATAGTTATGTTTTTCCTTTCCACAACTCCATTCTGTTGAGGTGTCCGGGGAGCAGAAAATTGTCTTCTAATACCATGCTTGTCACAAAAGTTATTAAACTCACCGGATGTGAATTCTCCACCATGATCTGATCTCAAACATTTAATCTTCAATCTTATCTTAGTTTCCACTTTAGCCTTAAAGATTTTAAACTTTTCAAATGCTTCAGATTTTTCTCTCAAAAAAGTAACCCACATCATTCTAGAACAATCATCAATGATTAGCATGAAATATATATCACCATGAAAACTTTTAACTCTAGCAGGGCCACACAAATCAGTATGAATAAGATCAAGAACATCATTTGATTTATCTTGTATACTCCTAAAAGAGGTTCTCACCTATTTACCCATTTGATATTATTTACATACCAGATTATATGGCTTCATAATCTTAGGTATATCTCTAACAACCTTAGTTGAACTAATCTTCACAATGCAATCAAAATTCACATGACATGGCCTTTTATGCCATAACCAACTCTCATCAATCTGTGTAATCAAACATGTCTTCTCACCAGAGTTCAAATGAAATATGTTACCCTTTTTTTGCATACCGGTTGTAATCTCCAAGCCAGATCTGTTAATGATTTTGTATTTTTCATCCTTGAACTGTAATTGAAATCCCTTATCTACCAATTGTCCTACACTCAAAAGATTATGCTTCAAACCTTAAACATAATAAACATTGTCAGTATTATTCTTACCATCCAATGATATAGTTCCTTTTCCTTAATCATACATGCCTTGTCATCTCCAAATCTAACTAGTCCACCATCAATTTCTTGCAAATACAAAAACTTCCCTTTATCTCCAGTCATATGATGTGAACAACCACTGTCAATTACCCATTCATACTTATCCTCAATTTTAGCAGCAAGTGCCTTCTCCTCAGGTATATTCTCTTCCAGTGCCAAGTCATCTTCCTTGATAGCCAAGAATACCCATTCTTTCCCATTCCTAGATCCACTCCTTATGTCGGCTCATCATCTGGATCAGTAATGCCTTCCTCATCTGCTGTGTAGCATGATTTGTCTCTATTTTTCTTGAATCTATACTTGTTCTGATATCCAGGGTTAGGCTTAAATGTTCTCTTAACTCTTTCTTCAAATCTTGAATTCCTTTCAGGATATGTAGATGCAAAATGACCAATCTTATTACATGCAAAACATTTACTCGAAACCCTAAAGGATAAAACCCTAAAGAATTATAAGATTCCTAAGTTTAGCTTAAGCATAGAGTATAATAGACTAATAATTAAATAAATAATTATTAGCTAATAAAATATTACTCTAACACCCCCCCTTAAGATGAACTTAGAGAGTAGCTAAAAAACAACTAAGGACTAAAAAAACATGTAAAAAATGTAGGAAAGCAACAATGGATCCCGACAACTAGGCCTGATGAGCTACCCAAGTACAATAAAATCTCTATAAAGTGGAGAAAAAGGAAAAAACCCCGTGGGAACAAAACTCCTCTCCAAGAAGAGATGAAAGGTCAAGTGAAGGACTAAGAAGCTTCCAAACAAGAGTATTCCAGAAGATAGGAACAAAAAAGGAGCATGAAGAACACCACTGAAGCATGAAATAGCTGCAAACATTGTCTAAGAGTAACTACTAATCTGAAGAATCTCCACTGAAATAGAACATGACCAGGTAGAGAAGACTGTAATCTGCATGAGTGCCCTCAAATGACACTACCCGAATCAGATGGCAAACAAAGGCAAACAACTGAACTCGAAGATATAGATGGCATGAAAACACCAAAGCCTAAAGAGTTGATCAATTGAACCAAGGAAGCATTAGAACCAATCAGGCAAACCTCCCCATAATGTTGAAAAGGGAGAGGGAGAAGTACACTGAAAAGAACGACCAAAAAGAACTGCATGACGAAGAACCAAGAACATCGAAGGTGTGTGGAAAGTACATAGTGTCGTGGAAGGAACACTCACTTGACACACATCATGAGGCTAATGTCATGAAAGGAACACTCACGTGACAAAGGTAGATGGAAAACAAATGCCAACATCAACCCCCCATGACACTTTATAAGTAGTGCATGTACAATAAGGCACAAGATGTGCAAGATCCCAAGTATACAATGCATGGTGGCACTTTATCTCAGTGCGTTTGCATTAATAAAATGCTACAATGATTAGAAGAGACAAAAGACTGGAAATAGAAAGAACAACCAAAGATGAGACATCCTACTCAAAGAAAGAGATCCCAACACCTGAAACATCCAAGATATTCACCAGAGTGCTGAAAAACAAAAAATTGAATAAAATATACCCAGATAAGAATCTAGAAAAAAAACTCATATGAATGGAAGGAACACAAAACAAGTTTTGCAACGATATAAAGTTTTCAAAAAATGGAGATCTGATGGTCAAGTTATGTCTCTTGGAGTGCAAAAATGAACCTTTGGCTTTGACAGCAAAAAAATTCCATCAAAAAAGAAAAATCAAAAGTTCAAACCTCCAAATTTGGATAGAGCTCGGAAAGAGCTTTCTGATGATATAAGGTTTTGCAAAAAATGACTCTGCTTGCCCAAGTTATGGCAAAAAAAACAATAGCAGGGGAGGTGGGGCCAGTCGACCAGGCTGGACTGTGGGGCAGGCGGGGGGCAGTGGGGTTGGGCAAGCGGGGGCGGGGCAGAGCAGACGACGGGCAGCAACTCCTGGATGAAAGCGGTGGCAGGACCCGAGCGGTGGCGATAGCAACTCCCGACAGGCGGTGTAAAGACCATCAGGTGAGATCACCGGGCGGTGACTGCCAACGCAGCCCCAATGATTAACAGACTGCCGATGGTTAGTGTTGACCCCATCGGCCTGGGCAAGCTGTTAAACTGCACCTAATTTTTTTTTCTGGAACTGTGTGCCTGAGGCCATACAACCCGGACTTAAAATTGTTTTTGCCTCCAAAACACCTGACACCAAAATATGTTGAATTTTATATCAAAATTCATGGAAACAACCTCCTGGATCCAACCGTGAGGTCCTTTTGGCACCAAAATGTACCAAAATTCAGCTACCCCTAGAAATGAAAAAAATTAACTGCACAAACCCCCAAATACATAGATCTGAAGAAAAAGGGTCAAAATCTCTCATGAAGAGAATAAGGGCATGCAAATTTGAAGCTTTGATACCATATTGGAGTTGAGGAAAAATCAACTCTACAACTCCCAAAGATCACCTGCATGCAAACCTGTCACAGAAGGAGAGAAGCAAAAAAACTATGGAGGCTAGAATTCAGAGATCCATAAAAGAGGAGTCATATTGATTGTGCAACAAGAATGCAATTGAAAAATTACATTTTTTATGAAATTATAAAGAGAGAATCCTTATAAAAAGATACTCGAAACCCTAAAGAATTATAAGATTCCTAAGTTTAGCTTAAGCATAGAGTATAATAGACTAATAATTAAATAAATAATTATTAACTAATAAAAGATTATTCTAACATTTCTAAAAATTGGTAGATGTATAGTTGGATGATCCCACTATAGCATGACCCACTTTTTGATTTAAGTGAGACACTTAAAATTAACTTTTTCTAATATTTTTAATTTGTGCCAATTATATCGAGCAAACTGGCAATCATTTAAGGATTTTGCAAAGTAATTAGCTATGATTTTTTCTATGAAGATTCAAGTTATAGTTTTTTGAAGATTTTAATGAATTATTTCTATTATTTTTATTTTTCAATCAAGTTTATTTTTTTAGCATTTATTTTATTGGACTTAATTTTTTTTTCCATATTGCACAACTTTTATTACAAATAAATTGGATAATGTCTTGGAATATGATAATTGATTCTAATGTATAATACATGGATAATTTTTGGTAGTTTTTTATTAAATATGTTTTATATATTTCTAATAGTGTTTGTTGCTTTTCTTTATGTCTTGTATATAGGTCATTATTTTTCTTAATGGGCATTCATCTTGTAGACATCTAAAAATGGTCAACGCTTGCGGAATCGTACTTTAACATTTGCGCATTGCCTTATTTTAGGGTTTTTGCGTCACATTAACATTTCTCCTATGTCACGCACTTGGTCTTTATCATTTGCGAGCATCGAGTCTCTCTTCTGCATTCTTCATTTATCTCACTCTCGAATTTGGTCTTGTCGATAACAATCTTTAATCATGATTTTGGTCAATCTTATCTTGTCGCATCAATGTGCGTATTCATTTGTCATCATTTTGGACATCGTCAATCCTAATTAGGGTTTTGTCCTCTTATCAATCTTGTCATCATGTGATCGATTTGTCATCGATTGTTGTCGTTTTCAATCTTATTATCTTGCGATCAATTTGTAAGCGATTCTCATCTTTTGATCAATTTGTCATCAATCTTATTGTCTTGTGATCGATTTGTCATCGATCGTTGACATTTTCAATCTTGTCGTTTTGCAATCTATTTTGTCATCGATCTTTGTCCTTGTCAGTTTTGTCATTTTTGCGATCAATTTGTCATCAATCGTCGTCTTTCTCAATTGTGTCAATTTGGATCAATTAGTCATTGTTCCTCATCAATTGGTGCATTTATTAATCAAATCGTTTGTCAGCATTGGTCTTTTGTCAATTTAGAATCATGATCAAATCGAATCGATATCAATTATCCTTTGTCAAGACCTAATTGTCATCCTTGCATTTCTAATTCATCTTTTAGGGTTTCATGATTTTATTCATTTAACCCTGTTTGTCATTTCTCCCTCTAGGTTAAATAATTTATTTATTTATCCTAGGTCTTCATGTCACGATTAAATGTTTAATTTAATTGGCTAACTAATTATTCCTCTTTTTGTGAATTAATTAATAAATGATAAATTATTAATTGATTTACCTAATTTCTCCTAATTCCTAATTTCCTAATTTTTCATCAATTCCTAAATTCCCTCTTTGTGAATTAATTAATAAATGAAAAATTATTAATTAATTCACTAAATTACTATTTTCCTCATTTTCTAATTTCCTAATTCCTATTTTCCAATTTTCTAATTTTCCTAATTTCTAATTCAATTTCCTCCTATTTTTCTCCTAATTTCATGGGAATGACATTTCAATTTGTCATAATTTGTCATAATTGACAATCAATCAATTTTGACATAGAAATTTGCCATAATTTTGTCATGAATTATCAATCAATCAATCTTGCATAGAAAGTGCAAATTTGTCATAAATTGTCATAATTGACATTCTTGATTTGCAATTTCCATTTGAATCTAATTCATGCTAATCTTGTCATCTCTCCAATTTGTCTATAAATTGGATGATTTTCTTCAATCCCAACTAATCACTTTTTCGAATCACTTTGTTGAATCGATCACGCTTCGAGTATTCTTGCGCTACTATCTTGTCTACTTGCTTTCATCTCATGTGTTTGCACTTGTAGGTGAGATCCACAAACAAAGCTATTTGAAGAAGAAAGAAGGACAATGGAGTCACATGAAGGAGGCATTCAAGTCTGCATTTGGTTTGCTTAAGTTTTTAATCTTGAATGTCTTGTTTTCATGTCTTTATTGGATGTAATTAGGATTGATCATGGTGTTTGAGCTTTTGTGGTTGAGCTATGACTAATATTGATATTTGCTTTGATGATTTCCGATTTCCTAGCTACACATCTATTATAAAATTAAAAAGTATTGAATTAAAATAGTCTAACACTTGATATTTTTTCACCTAAACTTGGTTCAAATGGCCTAAGTAGTTTTCTAGAGGAGTGATAGGTAGTTTTCACAAAGTCATTTTTTAGGTTTTAAGTCTTAGGGGTTTTAAGTGATGATTTTTGAGGTTTAAATGATCTTTGGAAAGGTCCTAAGTGCCATAGAACAAAGAGGCAAAAAATAAATGTTTATTTATTGCCAAGTTTAATTCCAAAGAGAGGAAAATGTTTTTGATTAAGGTAAAAACAGGTTTTGAAGGGACCCAAAACCCTTTAACAATAAAGTAGAGAGTAGTCCAGACATAACAAGGCATTAAGACAAAAAGAGGGAAATGCTAGGTTTTTTTGTTTGTATGCTTTTCACCTACATAGCGTAAGCGTAAGAAATGTTAGGGTTTTTAGTTTGTTGTATTAAAGATGCTCCATTCTTGTTGTGAAACTAGCACTATGTTTCTATAGCTTGACCCATAATGCAAAGATTCAAAAATATTTTGGGCGCATAGCTGGATCAAACAAGAGGCTTGACATGATGCATGGAGGTTGATTTTTTTCAAGGAGTTATTTACTTCACCCATGTTGTGGTCCATACATATTTTTCTTCACATCTTGATATATATGCTCGATAACTCCCAAGATCCCTATATACCAACTTACATTTTCGTTTAATATCATGTGAACATGGAGATACCTATATATATGTTTATTTGATGAAGTATTTTAAAGAAGAGACATTTGTATTATGATGAATATGGAGTATGAACAAATATATAGAGATTGGGTGTGTGTTAACCATAATTCTTAGATGCATATCATGTGTAAAGAAACAAGAGTCTATAGAGCCAATAATGTATTACATATCAAGTGAGTTTATACACCTTCATGTCTTATAAAAATCTTGAATGTATGTCTATTTTTTAAGATCAAAACCCTAACAAGAATATTGCTATTGTGTCTCAATGTCAAGAATTTGTACAAAGTAAGCTATAATGAGATATATGTAGATGACAATTCATGTATTAGGTTCAAAGAACCTGTATAAGGGATAGGTCTTATAAGGACAATCATAGTCACACAAGAACATTCATTCCATTACATGATTTTTTTGGAAGTATTTGTAAATTTATCCAAAGATTATAAAAAATACTTCAAGATATAATGAATAATGTGAGAAATTAAATAATGAAAAAGTACCAAAATCTTGTTGAACCCTAATGAATAGCCTATATAATTAGATAATAGTAAAAATCTTCTGCTATGGATGTGATAATTTTGGAAAGCTTGATGCCAATGATATCCTAAATAAAGTTACAAAGATCAAACAAGCAAATGGCATTCTACAACCAAGATTGTAGTCATCAAAAGAAGTCTCCAAATCAGAAAAGACTACCCAAATTGTCAAAGTCCTATCAAAATCTAAGAATTCTTAAGCTGTATAATAATTTTGCATGTACTTCATCAGCTAAAGAGAAGTTATCTTGAGGAGCTATATTAGAGAGCTGCAATATATTAGGGCCCAAAAGAAAAAAATGAGGTACAATTTTTAATCCATATAATTTTGTGTTTATTGACTCTGCTGTGGTCTTTTTGTTTTAGTCACCCAATTGTAAACAAGTCTTGAGAATCTCAAATATCATGTACTGGTTTCTAATCATTGAAGTTGTGTGGCAATTCTTTATTGGTGTGGCTTCCACATTACTTGGGTGGTATATCAAACATGAAAGGCCACCATTTTCACAACTATCCATTTTGTGCAGAGAGAATATTCAAACTACCCAAATCCAGTTCAGATTCTTCTGTCGCCTTCACCATCAACATTTACGTTGTGAATATATGTAATACCTATTTTCTTTTGTGTCAGATAAAATGGCAGCAACTTTAGAATCACATCAACAAAGAATGTATTTATTGCATGCAAATAGGAAGAAGAAGCATGCAAATTATAGGAGGATGACACAACTCATAAATAGGAGGATGACACCCATACAATTTTTCGTTGTAATTTTTTTGTCGCTTTTTTGACAAAATTTATATATGTCAAAATTCTGACAAAATATCGTCGGACAGTGGCACTGTCATTGGAGCTGATTTTCGTTGGTAAATCGACAAAAAGTTCATAAAAAATAATCACAAAACATTGTACAATGTCTCTTTAGTCATTGATTGTTATTAACTAGTCATTTATTTAGTCATTGATTGTTGTTAACTGGTCATTTATTTAGTCATGGTAGTCATTTATTTAGTTTAAATAAATTCAAACTTAAACTATTGAAATTTAATATAAAAAATTAGATTGTAATTTTGTATTGATTGAAACAACGCAATTACAAGAATAAAGCTACCATCAGGTAGCTGAAATAAGAAAATATTAAAAAATTGCATATATATATATATATGTGTGTGTGTGTGTGTGTGTGTGTGTGTGTGTGTGTGTCTTTAGTCATTGATTGTTATTAACTAGTCATTTATTTAGTCATTGATTGTTGTTAACTGGTCATTTATTTAGTCATGGTAGTCATTTATTTAGTTTAAATAAATTCAAACTTAAACTATTGAAATTTAATATAAAAAATTAGACTGTAATTTTGTATTGATTGAAACAACGCAATTACAAGAATAAAGCTACCATCAGGTAGCTGAAATAAGAAAATATTAAAAAATTGCATATATATATATATATAATATTATTATATATATATATATAATATTATTATATATATATATAATATTATTATTATATATATATATATATATAATATTATTATTATATATATATATATAATATTATTATATATAATATACATTTTTATTTAATTAATTTTTATTTTTTTAAAATATAAAAAAAATTCGAGTTGCAACCTCCATGGAGGTCATAGATTCCATCACCATGGGGGTTGCGACCTCCATGGAGGCCACAGAACCCACGATGGAGGCTGCGACCTCCATGGAGGCCACAAGTCCTCATGGCAAGGTTGAAAGGGAGGGAAATTTCAAACCCCTTCTTGTAAAAAAAATATAAATCATACAAATTGAAAGGAAACAAAAACCCTATAATATTTTCATGGCCGCCACTATTTTCAAGTCCACACTTGTGAGATATCTGCAAAAACAAAGAAAAGATGCAAAAAATTAGATCTAGGGTTTCATTAAGAAAACAAGAGGGAAAGAAAAAAAATCTCAAAATAAAATTGGTGTGAACCCGAAACAAATAGAATGGAGAATTTGATCTCCCACAAATGCCTATGGCCACCACTCCTTCCCAACTTGGAAATTTGCAAACTTTATAAGAGAAAAATTACATTAAATCTAGGGTTTTAAAAATACTATAAGAGTTGATTGGGTGAAATCTTTGATCTCCATAGCTTATTTGATGAAGCCAAAACACTTTTGAAAAACCTACAATAATGATTTCCATGGATGAGGCTAGGGTTAGAAAGCTTTAGAAAATGTTCAAATGAGAGAATTGTTGGCCATTTGGAGGAATTGATTATGTGTTGCATTGATGTTTTGTCATTGATGTCAACACTATCTGTTTTGGTTGCTCTACCAGTATCCTTCTAGTCCCGGTAGGCTGTTTGCTTTCTGGTTGGTTTAGATCTAGCATGATCTGGTATGCTCTGGTATGTTTGGGTTATGGAATTCGCTTATTCATGTTCATATTCAGTCAGTTGGTTTTGATCTGGTGATCAGATGCTATCCTGTTTACTAGTAAGCTTGGTTTGTTGTTCCGATGAGGGTTTCATCGACAAAGCTTTGTTGAAGATCTTTGATGTTATGCATAAGTGGTGTTGGTGCAGCTTTCGGTGGAGTTTTGGGATGCTGATGGTGATCATGTTCGAGACTTGGTTGATTGGGATTATTGTTTTGGCGTGTATGGACCTATACCGAGTCCCGATATTTTCTAGGTTATGGACCGACTTAATGTAACATGTGGATTGGACCTCTCGATGTGTTTCTGGGATGTCTTATGGGTTGGATATTATTTGTTTGGTCTTTGGCTGACATGTTTTGTAATTATGTAATTGTTTTATTGTTTGGTGGCGGACCTGATTGTTTAAGGTTGAGGGTTTGTATATATATGATGTAAGATCTCATTGTAGATTATAGGCGAAGATGTGTATGTGCGAATAATGTAATAATCATTCAGGAAAAGGATTTGGTTGATCATTGGTGATCGAGTTGGGCTTATGTAAAAGGATTTAGTCCTCCGGTATTGAGCTTAACCGGAACTGTACTCAGGCATAGGAGATGCTATCTTTGCAATTCATTCCTTCTTCCGGATTGTAGTATGGATTTCTATGTAGTCAGTGAGACTCCTTTTGTGATGAGAAGTGTGCTCTAGATTGTTGGCCTTCCTGCAAGTGCAGGCCCCTCAATTGTAATTCACATACTTACTGTGGAAGTATTATCTGACTATGGGTAGGCTTCCCACCGTGGTTTTTCCCTTTACCGGGTTTTCCACGTATAAATCTTGGTGTCATGTGGATGGTATTTACTCTCTAATTGTTGTTTATGCTTAAGTGGTTTATCTGCTATTCAAGTATTTGGTTTATGCATTTTGGTATTAACCTTTTGGGTTCCAGTATTAAAGTTTTAATTGCTTATGGTTCTGGTAATCTGAGACAACTGATTCACCTCCCCACTCAATTGTCTTCCAGTTATTTGAACTGTCTAATAAGAATATGGTTACTTTCCATCATAATAGATGTTAGGGTTTTCCATTCAAGCCCTAAGATCCAATGGTAGAGATTAAAACAATCTAACGGATGAGATTGTTTGCACAACCCATTAGGATTGTGGCTGGAAGTTTTTTTATGGAAATTAAAATAATTAATTATGACTAGCATCATGGAGTGGGACCATGATGTTAGGTACCCATAACTTGGTATAACTTAAATATATATTATATTAAAGATATATATTTATATATACACACATATACATATGTATACACATATAAAAATATGTATTTATTTATATTAAATATATATATATATATATATATGTACATGTACATGTACATATACATATACATATACATATGTATACACATATAAAAATATGTATTTATTTATATTAAAAAATATAAATAAATAAATATACATACATATACATACATATACATATACATATACATACATACATACATACATACATATAACTGTTGTTCGAGCATAGATCTAATGTTTAGTTGTGTATTTTATCTAATGATCAAATTAGTCCTTTATAAATCGTCGAGCTCACTTTTATTTATTAAAAAAACATTCATACAAATTCTGACGAACTTTCGTCCGAAATTTTTCTTTGGAACTCTGATGAACGTCGAGCATGAATTTTAATTATCCAACGAAACATCTAATTATGCATCTTTCATCAAAAAATTTGTCAAATTTTCTAGTCAAATGGGTTAGTGTAAGATGTTTACTTTGAGCATTTTACTTTATATATTTGGCTATACTAGATTACCACATTTCATGCTTATATGATGTGTGTATATCGGTAGCATGTGGCATTGTGTGTTTCTTTCTTATATGGTGTATGATGATCATACCCCATTGGGAAGTTATATCGTGCTTTGAATATCTGTACATTTAGCAAGTACACCTAATGTGGGAATTGAGGATGAGGGTAGAGAGAATTTCATCACCTAAATGGATAGGTCCGAGTTATTCTCAATGGTAGCTATATTGGAGATGTCAGAGTAGGTTGTCCCTCCTTGCCCAAACCTTATTGTACCTGATTCAAGAGTGTGGTTATTTGACCAATTTTGAAACAGATCCAAGTTAGGAATAATTTTGGAATCCCTATATGGTATGATTACAAATATTTTTAAGTACAAAGTTGTGTCACACTTTAGACCAACTTATTAGCACACGTTAATTTAATAATTTCTAACTAAAAATCAAATTTGGTCAAACCTATAAGCTAGCTAGATTCATTTAAGCTAAATAAGATTTGTCTACCACTTTTCTAACCAAAATTGTTCACTAAATGCATATGTAGCTTTAGGTTGAGGCCAATTTACCTATAAAAAAATATATACTAAAATTTAAAAAAAAAATTATTTTTCTAATAAAATGCACTAAAAAATACACATTTATTGGTTTACATGATTTTAGAATTCAATACATATATGTCATTTTTTATTGATAGAAGTTAAAAAGTTGGATCAGTGTTGGCCATTTCCTTTTTAAAAGTGTCACATTGCTTTGTACTTTTGATTACCAGTAAATTTTTTACTTTAACGCTTTTCTAATTTCTCTATTTTTCTGTAAAAAATATTTTATGAATTTCTTATTACATGATTTATTCGTTATCTGAATTGTGAAATTTGAATGAGTTAAAATAATTATTTGAATTTTAAATTATGAAAGGGTACTTTGGGTTAAATGAAAATTTAAATATAAATTTTAATTAGAAAATAACGAAAAATGAAATGGGGTTGCATATGTGTTTTCATTGCATTTTATTTGTGAAAATTAAAAAAAAAGGAAAAATAAAATTAGAGATTAGAAAATAAAGTAAGAAATAAGAGAATATAGAAAAAGGTCAAAGAGGATAAAAGGAAATGGAAAAGGCATTTTTGACATTCATTTTTTTTTGGGAAATTTTTTTTTTTTTCCAAAACCCCCTTTCAACCAAATCTTGTTTTGTAAGTTGGGAGTACATTTTTTTATGGATTTGAAGCAATGGGATAGGAATGTGCATGGGATTGGATTTTTTCTCTTCCTTGGTGTATGTGAAGCATTTGGTGTTTGTTTGTTCAACAAAAACTAAGGTAAGTCCCATGATTCTTCTCCATTGTTCATTGTTTTTATTTCAAATGATTCATAGTATATTAGTGGAGTATCAAACGCTCACAATGCTCAATTTTGAAATCGGAGTAGAAATGAACTTTTTTTTTTGAGCATTTCTAAAATGTACCCTCATAATGCTAAAAAAAATTCAAAATGATTTGAAATCAAATTTTATTTCATATAGTGGTTGTTGTACATTTTTAAAACAAAAGGGAACTTGTGATATGTCTAACCAAGACCTGTGCAGTGAAATGTAGTCTATCACACAAGTAACAAAGAAGGCCAAATCATTATCTTTAATAACATTGAAGTTAGGGTAGGATGATAGAGGTCCATCCTCCAACCAACTATCCTCCTAGAATTGAATATTTAGACCATTTCCAATTTGCCACCTTAGTCCCATAGAAACCAACCCTCTACTTTTGATAATATTGTTCCAAATTCTAGAGCCACTTGGGAGACCGATAGTGGAGAAATTTCTAAAAAACTTTCCATAATTCAAATACTTGGCACTCGTAATTCTACACCAATCATTCTTATCTAATGAGAGAGCCCATCCTAATTTAGCCTGAAGGGCCCTATTGAGAAGATTAATTTTCCTTAAACCCAAACCTCCAAATTTCTTGGGGTGGCATACCATGTCCCAATTAACCAGGGCCATTGTTTTTCTTTTCCTCCATTCTTGCCCATAAAAAGTTTCTTTGGATTTTCTCCAAATTTTTAGCAAAGGAGATGGTGATCTTAAAGAGGGGGAGATTATAAATCGAGATTCCTTGAAGGGAGGCTACCAGGAGTTGCAATTTCCTAGCACTACTAAGAAGCTTACCCTTCCATCTCGCAAGCTTCCTTTGTAAACTTTCCAAAATAGAGTTCCAAACAGAAGGAACCACCTCCTTGACGATTAGAGGAAGGCCCAAATAGGTACTTGGGAGGGCCATGATTTGGCAACCCAAGATATGTCTGATTTTGTTTTGAAGCCCATCCCTTGTATGGAAAAAGTAAATACTCTCTTTGCATAGTTCATATGTTGCCCCAACACATTAGCATATTGATTTAGAAAAAGTTTCTATTTTCTAACCTCCACTATCGAGGCTACTCCAAACAAAATAGTATTATCAACAAAATGTTGTAGGACAGAAGGAGATAAGGAAGAGGTTGCCTTTACCCCTACAGAGTGCCCCTATCAACCATGTTTAGAAAATTTCTCCCTAATATTTCAACTAGCATTATAAAAAGGTATGGATACAAAGGATCCCCTCGCCTCAATCCCTTCATAGTAGAAAAAACACTTAGGAGTACCATTTATGAGCACAAAGTGATGGGACTCATTTTTCAATTAACCCCGAGAGTCTGATGCAGGAGCACCACTCTAGTTCTTGCGAGTTGAGCAGTTTTCAATGGAATTGCTTGAGATTGTGGCATTTCTTTGTGTTTGAGTGTTTAGTGTTGTGGTTTTGGGTTTATTCCCTTATGTTCATAGTCTGTTCCCAATGGACCGTGCATTATCTTATGCATTTTGGAATTTGTTCTTAGTGATTTGAGTCGACATGTTACCGTTGCATGTTTCATGAGCCGGTTGGTCTTTGTGCCGACTTGATTAAGTTGTTATTATTTGTGGATGGTATAAATGGAAGTTTGTGAATCATTTGAGAAGATAGAAGTTAGAAGATCGAAGACATAGTTTAGAGATCGAGCAAAGATGTAGATCCGACGAGATTCTGATCCGATGAGGCTAAACAGTTGAGGTTCGGATTAGGGTAGAACTGACAGACTGTTCCCGGAGGCCAATCTGATATATGGATTTTTCTCAAAAAAATTCCTCTACATAATTTTTTCTAATACATAATCTTTTTTGTCTTAGACCTATAAATAGAGTCCCAAGCCACTAGAGCAATCAAAATCTTTCTTCAATCCCAACCCAAGGAATTTTCTTTGGATTTATCAAATCCTATTAATAATATTTTTAGACTTTTTAATATACTCATGAATATTACAGATAGGTATGTTTTGAAGCACTATAGTGACAAAGCTAGTTTTTTATAACATGGCTAAAAAGTACTTTTTCCAATTGCCAATTTTATTTGTAACCTATCCACAAGCTAATTTTAAAAGGAATTTAAATTTATAACATATAAAATAGGTAGGAAAAAGTATTTGTAGGGAAGCACATGCACTTGAGATGAAAATATACAAGCAATATTTTACTATCTTGGAATTGGTGTATTCAAGAAAAAGATGAAAAATCTTAGAAAAATAATTTTCTTCTTAGAAGCCCATTTATAGTTAGAAACAATCTATTTTAAACCCCCTAGCTTCTCTCATAGAGGATTGACACCATTACAATAGTATAATTCAGGGAATGTGTAAGAGTTGATATAAAATACTCCATGCCATACAATATTGGCTAAAGATTATGGCTACCCAACATATAGGCACTCTGTGAGAGAACAAGAGATAAGGAATGAAAGAATAGTGTTATTTTATCAGGTATGTAAATGATATAGCATTGTTACATGACATGTGTGTGAGATTACAAAAGGGACCCCTTGAACTCACAAATACTTGAATGACCATTTCATGTTGTCTGAAAAAGAGGAAGCTTAGTCAGAAAGCGATCTTGAAAAGGAGAAGATTTCTCTACATCAATCGCAAACTCTTATTGAAACATCGAGTATTCTTACACCACTATCGTGATTATCTGTGTGGTTGTGGAAATGAATTTGACAATGAACCTGTGAGAACTGTTGGCAATATGCTGGATTTGGTTAAGTGTTGTCATTGATGTCAACATTGTATCCCGGTTGAAGACTATCTCGGTTGGATCTATCTCGATTAGTCTTGGTGATCTTCGTGGTTTTGGCTATGATTCTGACAATGCTTATGCATTCCTTGATTAAGTCAATTAGCTTGTCCTAGAATCCCAATTTCCTCAAGACCTGGAAAAATAAATCCCATGTAACTCTATCCTAGGTCTTAGATATGTCAAGCTTTAGGACCATCCCTGGATGACCACACTTATCCATTGAGTGTATAATCTCATGAGTAGAGATAGCAACATCAAGAATTTTCCTTCCTAGGACAAAGCCCTTATGAGTAGTGCTAATAAATTTGTTAAGAAAAGACTTAAGTCTATTAGCCAAAATTTTAGAGAATATCTTATACACAGTATTAGAGAGACTAATAGGTTTGAAATTTGAGAGGCACCTTGGCTCAAGAACTTTAGGAACATGAGAAATAAAAGAATTATTCATTTTTTTCAAAGACTTACCAATGCGGAAAAAATCTCTTGCAACCATCATTATGTCAAATCCCAAAAGATCCCAAAATTCTTTAAAAAAAAGTTGGGGGAAAGCCATTCGGTCTCGAGGCCTTGAAAGTACCCATAGAAAAGGTAGTAGCCTTAACATCCTTCTTAGTAATTGGGATCAATAACTAAGCATTGTCAACTGGGGTAAGGGACCCAAGCACAAAGTCTAACAATTGATCCTCTAAGTTAGGTATAATATCAAGACTTTCCTCCTTGTAGGTATTATAAAAGTATCTAGAAGCCATCTCCCTAGCTAGACATCATTAGTGACATTCTAGTTTGATTCATCCACTAGGAATTGAATAGAGTTCCTCTTCCTATATTTTAGAGTTGAGTTCCTCTTCCTATTCTATTTCCATTCCCATTCTCAGGGTTTCCTTCTCCTTATGTGAAATCTCTTACCTATCCCCATTACCAATTTGTGATTGAATTGTTGCCAATTTGGTGGCAATCTCCTTTTTCTTAACAAAAATGTCACCAAAAGTGAACTTATTCCAACTTTTGAGATTTTCCTTATGATGTTGAGTCTTTGGGCTACTCTATACATAGTTGTACCTTGCACGGGGGTACCTCACTAATTCTGAATGTAGGCCCCAAAGTTTGGGTGTGAGGTCCACATGATTTCAAAATGGAAAGGGATAGGCCCCTTAATAGTTATATCCACCGAGTCAAGAAGAAAAGGATTATGATCTGAAACCATTCTAGGAAGGGCTCAAGGGAAGAATTATAAAAAAGCTCCCAATTGGTAGAGACCAGTAATCTATCTAGGCACACCTGAATAAGATTGTCCCCTTTCCTATGACTTGACCAAGTAAAAGGTTGACCAATTAAGTCAATATCCAAAAGACTCACCTTATTAATGAACTATGGTAAGTCCATCATGCTGTCAAATTAATCAACAGACCCCCTAACTTATCTAAGGGGAAGAGAGGGGTGTTAATGTCTCTTGCAACAATCCAAAAAAAATTTGGTACCACAAAGATCTAAGCCATGACATCCTCCCAGACCACCAATCGACCCTAATGAGTGTTAGGAGCATAAATGTTCACCAAACACCAAGACACCTTGGGTGAGTTAAACCTTATAGAAAGGATTCTAGCGATACATCCCAAAAGCCTCCTCTTGACTTTATATGGATCCCACATTGTAGCAACCCCACTTGAGGCTCTAGTAGCCTCACTAATAAAGAATTAGGTTGACCATATATAATCAACAACTTTATAGATGAACACAACTATCATTTTGACTTCTTGGAGTAGTAAAATATCCACCTTCCTTTCAAGGATACAATTCCTTAAGGCATATTGCTTTTCATGGTTGTTTAAGCTCCTCATGTTCCAAGAGAGGAACCTCATTTTTTAAATTTAATAGCCAATTCCAAGGTTCGTTGCCTGCCATTAGCAATTTCCCTTGCACCAACATGATATCCCTTTGCCTTGTTATCTTTGGGAGGGTCTGCTAGCTTTGGTTTTACCACTGACATCAATATTATTATTCCTTGTTTTCTTTTGTTGATTTGTCCATTCATCCTCATTAGTTTGAAATGTCAAGGTCTCTCTAGATGACCTCTAGTCGCTTGACGATGCCCCTGGTGGACAACATGTCCTTGGGGCATCAGAGGAAGGAGAAGAAGGCAAATGAGAAATCCCATTTGAAGTGGTCAACACATTGGGGGAGATAGCAACCCCACTACTGCTTGTGGGGATCTCATCCTTCTCAAGTGGATTCCCACCAACCGAGGAGGACATGGCGATCCCCTACCGATGATTGATAGCCTTGGTTCGAGTCTCTATTATTTTTAAGATCCCATTAATGAATGGGTAATCCTTGTTTAAAGCCTCTTCCCCACCCTCACTTACAACCTTCTTCAAGGTCACCTATGTGTCATTAAATATAGATTCATCTACCTTTGAGGAACACCTCTTTTCTTGTAAAAAGTCATCAACAGGGATGCTCCCATAATCTTGTAAATCTACTTGGGGGGAACCCTAGAATCCTGCAAAACCGCATCCTCGGGGGAATACTTTTCTTTTAATTTTAAAGGCTTTTTGGGGGGATACTTATATTCAAAGATAAGATGTCCATACTTAGAACACTTCTAGAAAAACATTGTCGTATTTTTATACACTATCACTTGTGTCCAACTTCCAGTGAGGAGATTAAATTAGGAAGGAATTTGTTAATATCAACATTCACACAAAAGTGTGCAAAGACTAACTTAGTTTTAGCCATTGTCACTTTATTAGAAGAAAGAAAATGACAAAATGAGTTACCTATCCACCTAAAAAAATTGTTCATCCCAAAATTCCGATGAGAGGCCCGGGAGCCGCACGCAAACATGAGTTATCTTATGAAGGTCCGCGTTTCCATCTATAGATGGACAAATGATGCTTGTTGTAGGACCATGGTCTTGAAGATTAGAATAGGATTTGGTCTTCCTCCACTGTGAATTCAAAAAGGAAGAGACGACCTGGGCTATAACTAACTACAACACTCCCTGTAAGCTTCCAGTTAACAACAACCCAACTCCGAACCATATCAATGGATGTTTGGAGGGAGAATAACTTTCCCACAAGAGTGAGATTCATGGAAGACCCAATAGTTGTTCCATCCTCCATATGTAGGTAAGTAGGGGATATTTAAGGAGTTTTTTAGCAAAATTGCCACCCTATAGCACAAATTTCTACCCCTTGGGATGTGGACTTTCCTTTTGGATCTGCCTACTCTAGATTTCCATTTTTCAAAAGGGGATCATCATTGTCCTTCACAACTAGCACATGGGGTTGGGGTGCACTTGCTTCTACCTTTTCAGAAGTTGAAAAAGAAAGTTGGACATTAGTTAAAGACCCAACGAGTACCACAGTAGTAGTATGTGTAGTAGGACCCTCTAAACATGACACAAGATTGACCTTGGAATCAAGGAGCACTGGTAGGGTAGGCAGGGGGGTAGGACCCCCTCAAGAGCAGATACCATGAACTAAAATTCAATGAAAACCTAGGCAGGAAAGGAGCGATTGTAGAGCTTAGTTGCTCACCGTTAATTATTAAAAGTAAGTTATTAGCACTAGAATATAAGGTTTGTTATCATGTAAAATAAAATTAGAAAAATTTAAAAATATATGATAGAATAGATAAAAGATTTCATGTCAAAATGGTATATTTTTTTCCCCTATTTTAGATAGATTGTTAAGTCAAAATGTGATGTGAAATGGAAATAATTTATTCTCAATACACACACATTTTAATATTTATTTAAATTTTTTTAATCAGAATTGGAGAAAATAAAATCCATGCACTAAAATTTCAAGCTATAAATACACAAAAAATTGAAAAAAAAAAATGCTAAATAAGAGTGACGTTCTATGTAACTTCATTTTTAGCATTTTGTCAGCAAATATATTATAGTGTCAATTTCATTAAAAAAAAGTACACATTTTATTGGTTTACATGATTTTAAAATTCAATATATATATGCCTTTTTTATTTAGTTAAGTTAAAAAGTTGGATCAGTGTTGGTCTTTTCCTTTATAAAACTATGACACTACTTTGCACTTTTGACTACGAGTGAATGTTTGATTTCAATGAATTCCTAAAATATTTTATGAGTTTCTTATTACATGATTTATTTGTTATTTGAATTGTGAAATTGGAATGAGTTAAAAGATTGATTTCAATTTTATTATGAAAGGGTACTTTAGGTTAAATGGAATTAATGGAAATTTAAACATAAATTTTAATTAGAAAATAAAGAAAAATGAAATGGGGTTGCATATATGTTTCATTGTATTTTATTTGCAAAAATTAAATAGGGTTGCATATTTAATTCTTTTGAGCTTAGTTATGGAGGCAATTAGAAAAAAAAAAAAGGAAAACTAAAATTAGAGATTAGAAAATAAAATAAGAAATAAAGAAAATATGGAAAAAAAACGCAAAGAGGATAAAAGGAAATGGAAAATGTATTTTTGACATTCATTGTTTTTGGGAAGAAATTGGTTGACTCCAAAACCCTCTTCCAACCAAATCTTCTTTTGTGAGTTGGGAGTGCAATTTTGGATGGATTTGCATGGGATTCGAAGCAATGGGATAGGAATGTGCATGAGATTGGATTTCTTCTCTTACTTGGTGTGTGCGAAGCATTTGATGTTTGTTTGGCAACAAGTAAGGCAAGCCCTTTAATTCTTCTCCATTATTTATTGTTTTTATTTCAAATGATTCATAGTATATTAGTGGAGTATGAAACACTCACATTGCTCAATTTTTAAATCAGGGTAGAAATGAATTGTTTTTTTTTTATAAAATTTCTAAAATGTACCCTCATAATGTTGGCAACAACAATGAGGGAAAACTGAGAGGAGGTGAATCATTTTTCTATGGGATCTACAAACTCAACCATAAAAATAGATTTGATAAACTGCAACAATAACAAAGATAAGCAAGTAGATACCACAACACACAACACCAAGATTTTGACATGGAAAACCCAGTTAAGGAAAAAACCACGATTGGAACCTACCCACAATAAGATGATACTCTATAGTAGTATGTGAAAATATTACAATGGGGAATGCACCAGCATTCAAGCACATTGCCTAGAGCTCACTGCTCAAAAGATAATGACACAGAAGGTTACAACCCTCGGGGAAGTCTCACTGAATTACAACAAGATTTAGACTACAATCCGGAAGGAATGAACTGAAAGAATAGAATCTCCAAATGCCCGATGACAGTTCCAATTAACCACAATGTCTGCTTTGCAACATCAATCTTTGCTCAATCACAATTTCGAAGGATGGGTCACTTGTTCACACATACACCACTCTTTGATAATGCAGACACAACCATGATACCTAAATTACATGACAATATCACCTATTTATACAAATCGTCAACCTTGACAACAAGGTCGACTAAACCCAACTCACAATTACAAAATTACATCACACGATACAAAGATTGACCACCATACCAATACAATGATATACATGGCATAACATGGTCCTAAACCAAATATCCAAATGCTCAACTCCGTCAGAAATCATGCCAAGATCAACCGCAAGACGCTACACCACCAAGAAAACTGCATAACACGAAGAACTTCACCAGTTCAACAAAATCACCAAGAATGTGTGCACAATGATCAATGTGGATCACCAAAACAAAGAGGACACAATTAGGAAATGCCAGCAAGAATTTTAGAATCATCAATAACAGTTGTACCAACACCACTTAACAAATCTCCATTGATCAACATCTGAACCTCAAGTACACTCAAACAACAACAATTGTCACGAAGTAAAGATAACTTGCGAAGCACCAAATCATGAACCATCTGCAATGAAGATACACAAGACCATTCCAAACAATCTTCCAAATACTCATCTCCAAATACTCATCTCAAGATCTAATCACACTGGAATATATCAGAGGAAATACTGAACTCTGCAAAGCACTAATCAGATAAACAAACTTCAAAACCGGATCATCTGATATGATCAATTAGGCTTTCCATATCACTGAAACCAATATAGAAAAATATAATGATACTAGAGATACTCCATACACCAGACAATGATCCCAATAAACCACTCTGCAATCACCAGAGCAGGAATATATTGACATCAATGACAACAACATATCTTAGCAAAGAAAGAAAACACCTCCAACAAACTCCCCCTAAGATCAAGCAGATAAAATAATTTTTCACATGCTTCTCTCCTCCTTTGACAACAATGCCAAAGACAGAATACATATTATGCTTCTCTCCCCCAAAACACATCCTCTAAGAAAGACAATCTCCCCCTTAGGATAAACTCACAACTAATCACCTGAAACACATATTGACTACTCCGACTGAGTAGCAACATTAACTCACCAATCTAGATAGAAAGATAAGGCTCTGAGATCCACTAGATTGATGCAACTCAATGCATCTAGTTCTCATTAGGAGGGGTGGATACCCTTAACTTGTCTCTCAAATAGACAAATGTATCTGCAGGCAAAGGCTTAGTGAATATATCAGCAATTTGTTCATTTGTAGACACATATTCCAGCTTCACTTCCTCTTCACTAACTTTTTCTCTCAAGTAATGATATTTGATTAACACATGTTTAGTTTTTGAATCTTGCACCAGCTTATTTGACATATTAATAGCACTGAAATTATCATAATATATGGCAGTAAGCTCATCATAGATAACTCTTATATCTTTCAACATTTGCTTCATCCAAACTACCTGAGTGCAATTACTAGCAACAATAATGTACTTAGCTTCAGTAGTAAATATGGATACTGAATCTTGTTTCTTACTATCCCATGATACCAATTTATTACCTAAAAAGAATGCTCCACTAGTGGTTCTCTTTTGGTCATTAACATCACCAACCCAATTAGTATCAGTGTAAGCACATAGCATGAAATCATCATTCTTCGGATACCACAAACCATAATTCATAGTTCCCTAAATATTCTTTTTACAACAATGACATGACTCTCTTTTGGATTAGCTTGATATCTAGCAACCATGCACACAACATGCATAATGTCAGGCCTAGTCTGAGTAAGATATAGCAGTCCACCAACTATAGATCTGTATAAACTCTGATTAGCTTTCAGAGATTCATCATTTTTAGACAATTTGCAACTAGTCACCATAGGAGTTCCAACCAGTTTGGAGTCATCTAACCCAAACTTCTTCAACAATTCTTTCACATATTTAGTTTGAGATATAAAAATACCTTTTCCAGTCTATGAAATCTGCAAACCTAAGAAAAATTTCATTTCTCCTATCATAGACATCTCAAATTCTTTCTGCATATCACCGGAAAACTTTATGCTCAAGTTATCATCTCCTCCAAAGATAATATCATTAACAAAGACTTCAACAATTAAGATGTTATCATTCTCAATCTTAAAGTACAAATTACTATCAATAGTCCCTTTATTAAATCATAGTTTCAACAAATATTTATCCAATCTAGCATACCAGGCTCTAGGGGCTTGTTTCAATCCATAAAGAGCTTTCTTCAGTTAACATACCATGTCTCCATCATCTGATAACGAAAATCCATCAGGTTGCTCAATGCAGACTTCTTCCTCAAGATCACCATTCAAAAAAGTTGACTTGACATCCATCTGATACACCTTGAAACTTTTATAGGTAGCATATGCAAGCAACAGTCTAACAACTTCAAGTCTAGCTACCAGAGAAAAAGTCTCCTCATAATCAATTCCTTCTTTATGTGAATAACCTTTGCATACTAGTCTTGCTTTATTTCTGACAACTTCACCAACTTCATTCAATTTATTCTTGAATACCCATTTATTACCAATAACATTCTTATCTTTAGATCTAGGCACAAGCTCCCATGTATTATTCTTTTCAATCTGTTCTAATTATTATTCCATATCTCTCATCCAATTTTCATCTTTGCAAGCCTCAATAACATCTTTAGGTTCAAATTTAGAAATCAAACATACCTCTTCAGTAGCTAGCCTTCTTCTAGTCATCACACCTTTATTTTTATCTCCAATAATCTGATTTTCTGAATAATTCAATCTTACATAGCTCAAAGTCTTCTGATTATTCTGATTTTCAGGTTCATGCACCTCTCCATCAGCAACAATAGCATCTGGATTAACTGTCTCTACCAGATCAAAATGCTTCAACTCTTCAGGCTGAATAGGCGTTATAACAACATCCTGACCATCATCATATCCACATGCTTTGATCTCTTTTACAAGATTCTCATCAACCTTCACGTTTGCACTTTCTACTATCTTCCTCAATCTCTTATTGTAGCACTAGTAGGCTTTACTCTTTATTGAGTATCCCAAGAAAATTCCTTCATCACTTTTTGCATCAAACTTTCCTATATCCTCATCTCTCTTGCTATAATACTTGCTACCAAAAATTTTGAAATATCTCACAATAGGAACATGACCAAACCAAAGCTCATAAGGAGTCTTACCGGTATCACCTTTGATATGAAATCGGTTGAATGTGTAAACAAAAATACTAACAACTTCTCTCCAGTAGGTCTTTGCAACATTCCCTTCAATAAACATAGTTCTTGCAGCATCCAAAACAGTCTTGTTCTTCCTTTCAACAATTCCATTCTGCTGAGGGGTTCTCGGAGCAGATAATTGTCTTCTAATCCCATGCTTCTCATAGAATAAATCAAACTCTCTAGAACATAATTATCCTCCTCTATCTGATCTTAGACACTTTACCTTCAATCATGTCTTAGTCTTAACCTTCGCTTTGAATATCTTGAATTTGTCTAATGCTTAAGGATTTCTCCTTCAAAAAGACAACCCACATCATCCTGGAATAATCATCAATTAGAAACATGAAATATATGTCACCTTGCACACTTCTAACACTTGTAGGTCCACATAGGTCAGTATGCACAAGTTCTAGCAGTTCATTAGATGTATACTGTTTGCACTTGAAATAAATTATTGTTTGCTTACCCAATTGACATTCCTTGCATACCGGTTTAGTAGGCTTAACAATCTTAGGCAAATCTCTAACATCTTGTGTAGAACTGGTCTTAATCATTGAATCAAAATTAGCATGACACATTCTCCTATGTCATAACCAAATTTCATCAATTTGAGCAATCAAGCAACTTTTCTGACCAACATTCAAATGAAAGATATTACCTTCAGTCTTAGTTCTAGATGTAATCTCTATACCAGAGGCATTTAGGATTTTGCATTGACCTTTCTTGAATTGAAAATCATAACCTTTGTCAACCATTTGTCCAACACTCAAAAGATTATGCTTCAAACCTTCAACATACAAGACATCATTAGTATTATGCTTACCATCAAAGGAAATACAACCTCTACCACAGATCACACAGGTATTGTCATCTCCAAATCTCACTATTCTACCATCATACCTTTCCATACTCACAAATTTATTTCTATCACTGGTCATATGATGTGAACAATCACTGTCAATTACCCATTCATCTTTGTCTTCAAATTTAGCAGCTAAAGCTTTCTCCTCAATAGTGCATCTTGTGGAATCAACAGGTACCGGTCCATCTTCTTTGATAGCAATAAACATAACTTCATCTCCTTCAGGTTCTTCATCTGTAACTCCTTCATCAATAGCATAGTAGCAGTTCTTCTGATGCTTATACTTCCGGTTAGACTTGTAAGTCTTATCATACTTCTCATGCTTCTCATATCTATCATTTCTACCATGCTTATCAAATTTGTCATGCCTATCATACTTAGCCATTCTCTCTGGGCACCTAGGAGCAAAATGTCCTACCTTATCAGAAGAGAAACATTTCAAAGGAAATTTTCCATCATACTTATTGGCTCCCCTAGGAAATCTTCAGGTAATCAATGCTTCAAAATCTTCCAATTCTTTTTCTAGCTCTTCCATCTCTTTCCTTTCCCTTTCATATTTGGATATTTTGCATTCTTCAGGATCACATTTCTACTTTCCGGATACAGATGCTATGAATGTTGTTTCAGGCTTTCCATGTGATTCACCAAACTCACTCAGTTCAAATGCAACAATCTTTCCAACCAACATTTCTCTTGTCATAGTAGTCACACTCTGGATTTCATCAATAGCAGCTACCTTATGTTTGTAAGCAAGAGGCAAAGATCTCAGCACCTTATCAACAATTTTATCTTCTTCAAGGGTTCCACCGACAATCTGATACCTAGGACAAGATCATTCACCTTAGCCATG
The DNA here is from genome assembly GCF_030272615.1 of Cryptomeria japonica. Lineage (NCBI taxonomy): Eukaryota > Viridiplantae > Streptophyta > Pinopsida > Cupressales > Cupressaceae > Cryptomeria > Cryptomeria japonica. The sequence continues at coordinate 347,937,437 of NC_081407.1, read as the reverse complement.
AAATTTTTTATGTTCTCATCTTCTCCCATCTTCAACATCTCATACTTCCCTTTCAAACTCTGCAACTTAGCAACTTTTACTTGTTTATCTCCTTCAGATAGGGTTTCAAGCTTCTCCCAAATCTCATGTACAGTCTGAAGTCCCATTACATTAGTCATTTCTGAATCAGTCAGGGTTCTCAGCAATGCTTCCTTTGCTCTAATGTTATTTTAGCTTCCTTGATCTCATCAGCAGTAACCGGTCCATTATGAGGAACATAATAGACATTCTTTGTAATTTTCCAATAATCTTCTCCAAGACATCTCAAGTGCACTTCCATTTGGTTCTTTCATATTAGCATAGTTACTAACATCAAATATCAAACTCTCCTTCTTAAAGATAACACTTCCACTTCCAGTTTCCATCTCGGATCTCCTCAAGTGGTTAAACTTCTTCTGAAGGATCTAGCTCTAATAACAATTGTTGGCAACAACAATGAGGGAAAACTAAGAGGGGGGTGAATTAGTTTTCTACCGGATCTACAAACTCAACCATAAAAATAGATCTGATAAACTGCAACAATAACAAAGATAAGTAAGTAGATACCACAACACACAACACCAAGATTTTGTCGTGGAAAACCCGACTAAGGGAAAAACCACAGAGGGAACCTACCCACAATAAGATGATACTCTACAGTAGTATGTAAATATATTACAATGGGGAATGCACCAGCATTTAGGCACACTACCTAGAGCTCACTGCTCAAAAGATAATGACCCAGATGGCTACAACCCTCAGGGAAGTCTCACTGACTTACAATAAGATTCAAACTACAATTTGGAAGGAATGAACTGAAAGAATAGCATCTCCAAATGTCTAATGATAGTTCCAGTTAAGCACAATGTCTACTCTGCAACATCAATCTTTGCTCAATCTCAATGCCAAAGGATGAATCACTTGTTTGCACATACACCACTCTCTGATAATGCAGACACAACCATGATACCTCAATTACATGACAATATCACCTATTTATACAAATCATCAACCTTGACAACAAGGTCGGCTAAACCCTCAACTCACAATTACAAAATTACATCACACGATAGAAAGATCGACCACTGGACCAATATAATGATATACATGACATAACATGGTCCTAAACCAAATATCCAAACGCTTGAATCCACTGGAAATCATGCCAAGATCAATCGCGACACGCTACACCACCAAGAAAATCGTGCATAACACGAAGAACATCACCGGTTCAGAAAAATAATGAAGAACATGCACATCGATCAATATGGATCACCAAAATAAGTAGGACACAGTTAGGAAACATCGTTATGAATGTTAGAATCATCAATAACAGTTGTACCAACACCACTTAACAAATCTATATTGATCAATATCTGAACCTCAAGAACATTTAAACAACAACAACTGTCCCAAAGAAAAGATTACATGCGGAGCACCAAATCATGAACCATCTGCAATGAAGATACACAAGACCATCCCAAACAATCTCCCAAATACTTAGCTCAAGATCTAATCACACTGGAATATATAGAGGAAATACTGAACTCTGCAAAGCACTCATCAAATAAACAAATTGCAAAACCAGATCATCTGATATGATCAATTAGGCTTTCTGAATCATTGAAACCAATACAAAGAATATAATGATACTAGAGATATTCCATACACCAGACCATGATCCCAATAAACCAATCTGCAATCAGTGGAGTAGGAATTTATTGACATCAATGACAACAACATATCCTAGCAGCAACAATGTCCAACACATAATCCCAAATAAATTCTAAATGCTCGGAAATCAGATTTGATTTCATATAGTGGGTGTTGTGCATTTTTAAAACAAAAGGGTACTTTTTTATTTTTTCTAATTTTTTGGAAGATTAAACATTTGAAATTTAAAGATCTCATCCATGTGGTATTTATTTTTCATTTTTCATTTTTTAGCTTGAAAAATAGATTAATAAATTTGAATTTTAATATGAATTTGGAGGAATTTAATAGGGAGATTTGAGGTCTCCTTCATGAAATCTTGTTTTAAATAATCTAAGATTATATTCAGAATTAGTGTCGAGCCAAATTGTTGCATTTTTTTTGGTGCCATATTCATTTTTTTGACAAATTTGGGGAACCTAAGATATGGTATATTTTAACTTTGAGTGATTTTGTTGTTTTCTTCATTGGTGAGTATGCCCATTGTGGGTGTTTTTTATTATTCCATTGGCGATAATGCCCAATGATGACTCTTTGTTTATTCCATTGGTGAATGTGCCCAATGGGAGTGCCTTTTTACAACATTGGTGTTTGTGCCCAATGAGTTTTGTACTTTTATCCATCTAGTTATGTTGATATTGTTGGCATATGATGAAGCGGTGACAATGTATGTTGTCATTGATGTCAATAGGTGAACCAGTATGAACTGGTATGAATATTGGAAGTGGTTATGGTCAACTGAGATGGAGTGGACCGGTGTCAAGGTTCACTAAGTGTGACTACCGGTTGGTAGTCTATGTTCAGCTCTAGTGTTTCCGGTTTGGCTTATGCGGTGCAACCGATGACATTATGTGATGCGTTAGTTAAGAGATAAGGATGAGATCGTGGTGCCATGTCAGTTATGTGCTTGTGAAGGATTTATTTGAGGATCTTACGCATGAAGATCGAATGCATTGAATGTCTACCTCGGGAATGCGCGATGTTCTGAGCGGTGTATGAAGAGCGTGTGATGGGTTACTGATTTCCAGATGCGGTGAAGATTGGACGATGCAGAATGACTTGAGATCTATTTTAGATCGCTTCATTCTATGCAATGGATCTAACGGTCAGGATTGGACCGCTTGTAATTGTAAACCTAAAATGTTTAGGGTTTAGGGTTTATGCTACCGACCTAATCATTGTCTATAAGGTCGACGATGTTTGTTATTGTTTGTGTTGGAAAATGATGTGTTTGTGTCCACATGTTGAGATACTTGTCAAACCAGAGTGTGGAATCTGCAAAGTGTGATTGCAGAGGAGAGGAGATGAAAATGATTTGCCTTAGCAAGTAGTGTTGTTATCAGATCAAAGCTTTACCTGTTGACTTCTAACTATTTCAACAAAAGGAAAATTTCTTGACCGGGTAGCTTTAACAGGCTTGTTGCAAATCCTCTAACCAGGTTACTCAAGTTCATTGAGTTCTTTAAATCCTCTAGCAAGGTAACCTTTAACAGGGTTTATAGCCATCCCTTAATCGGATGATCTCTAATAGGATCGGTTCCTAACATAACCTTATTGTAAAGTCTTTAACCGGACTAGGCTCCTAATAGAGTGGACTTCAAAAGAGTTCAAAACAAGCTTGTGGGTATTCATCCCCACCATGGTTTTTCCCATTTGGGTTTCCGCGTGAAAAATCTGTGTTATGGGTTGTGAGTTTTCATGTGATGATTGAGTAGTCTTTGATAAAAGTTATTTATGCATGCAGTGCTAAATGATTGTGGTATTGTTGATACAACTCATGCTTTATTATATCAGGAAGTAGTCATCAAGATTTAAGATTTGTCAAATATTGTTTGAAGTATCTATGTTTAACCGGTATACCCATGGTTAAGTTCAGTGGTGAAGACAACCGGTCAGCATTGTTTTAATATGACATAGTGTTGAGAAAGTTTTTGTCTGTACTGATTCACCCCCCTCTCAGTATCGATTAGGGTATTATTTGTTCATCATTATTCATCAATTGGTATCAGAGCAACTCAAGGTCCTCAGAGATATAAGCTTAACCGCTTGAGGAAAAAGATCTTACTTTAATGATGAAGAGGGAAGGTCCTAAGTTCAATAGGGATAACTTCAAAATATGGAAGGACATAATGAAGATTTATATCAAGAGTTTGGGTGCTCAACACTAGAGCTATGTTGAGAATACCTATGTAATCCCCACTGGCACTCTAACCGATTATCAGAAAAGAGAGATTCAAGAAAATGGGCAAGTCATGGAAGCCCTTATTATCAGCCTGTCTGATATTGAGTTCATTGATGTACAAGATAAGGACAATCCTAAGGATGTATGGGAGACAATGGAAACCATTTATGGAGGTGATGAGCATGTCAAGCAGGCTAAGGAAGAAATCGTTAGAGGAAAATTTGAAGACATGAGGATGGTTCAAGGTGAGACCATTCAGCAATATGGCATAAGGATCAAGACTATGGTTGGAGATATCAAGAGCACTGGTGGAACAATTGATGATGCCATCATTGTTAGTAAAGTTCTGAGATCATTGTTACCGGTCTATGCAATCAGGGTTGCCGCTATTAAGTAAGGTCTATCGAGTTAGCCTTTAGAGTGTCTGTTTCCTCCCCACCAACCAAGAAAGGAAAATAAGTCAGCACCAGTTATGAATCTAGGCCAAGCAAAGACATGGATGATGAGGAGATTCTGATGGAGTTTGAAGCTCTTCTTGCCAAGAGACTTCCAAAAGGCACCGGAAAATACAGAGGTAAGCTTCCTCTAAAATGTTTTTCCTACAATAAGATAAGACATATAGCTATTAATTGTCCTAACAATGACAATAAGGATAAACATGAAAGGTTTAGAAAGTATAAAGGAGGAGGTAGGAGAAATTGTCTTGTTGCAATAGATGAAGGTGTTACCGATGAAGAATCTGAGGATGAAGAGAATGAGGACATAGTGTTTGTAGCTGTAAAGGAAGAGGTGTCTGATCAGAAAGCCCTTGTCTCTCGCATTGACAACTCTAATGAGTGGAGCATTGATAGCGGGTGTTCTCACCACATGACCGGTGACCGGAGAAAGTTTCTGTCTCTGGAAGAACATGATGGAGGTGTTGTCAGGTTTGGAAACGATGCACCTTGCATGGTGAAAGGAAAAAGATCCACCTCACTGAATGAAAAAAGCAGTGTGGATGATGTCTACTGGGTGGAAGGCCTTAAGCACAACCTTTTGAGTTTTGCTCAGCTGAACGACAAAGGACTCATTCTGGAGTTCAAAGGTGGAGTCTGCAGAATAATTGGAACTAGTGGTGAACTTATTGCCACCAATAAGCAGACTAGAGGAAACCTGTTTCAGCTGAATGCCAAGATTAGTCAGTGCCTGATGGCAAAGTTTGATGACAGTTGGATATGGCATAGGAGACTTTGTCATATGAATTTTGATAATATTGTAAAGGCGAGTAAGATCAAGGCAGTAAGAGGATTGCCTTTGCTGAACAAACTGGAGAATTCTTTATGCAGAGAATGTCAACTTGGGAAGATGTCTTCCTCAACATTCAAAGGTAAGTCTTTTCTAGCAAAGAACTTACTTGATCTTGTGCACACCGATCTGTGTGGTCTGATGAAAACTAGAATTATTCAGGGAGATTGGTATTTCATTATTCTTACTGATGAGTGGTCAAGAATGATGTGGGTCACATTCTTGAAAGACAAGTTTGAGGCATTTGGAAAGTTCAAAGCCTTCAGAGCATTGGTGGAAAAGGAGAGCAGCAGAAGAATAAAATGCCTAAGAACTGATTGGGGAGGTGAATTCACTTTTGATGAATTCAACAAGTATTGTGAAGAGAACGTCATCAAGAGGCAGTTGTCTGCCCCAAGGACACCACAACAGAATGGTATAGCAGAAAGGAATAATAGGACTGTAGTTGAAGCGACCAGAACTATGCTAATCCAAGGAATGGTTGCTCACACTTTTTGGAGAGAAGCAGTGAGCACTGCAGTCTATACCATGAACCGGGTACTCATCAAGAAAGGTAAAGATAAAACCCCCCTATGAGTATTGGAACAAGAGAACTCCTAATGTGAGTTATTTCAAAGTGTTTGGTAGTAAATGCTATATCAGGAGAGGTGAGCATCTGAGTAAGTTTGATGCTAAATGTGATGAAGGAATATTTCTGGGATATTCCACTAAAAGCAAAGCTCTCAAATGCTACAACAATAGGACTCAGAAAACCGTTGAGAGTATCAATGTCAGAGTTGATGAATCCCCTGAGGATCCTGAGGAAACCTGCAGCAAGCAAGTGGAAGATGAACCAAGTGTAGCCTTCTGGGAACCAGTTAAGAAGGAAACAAGTTGCAAACACCAGAAATACCTCAGTGTTCCTATACTGGTAGAAGCTGCAGTGGGTGAAGAAGAAGATGAAGTTGAAGAAGAAGAGGAAAAGCAAGTAGAACCAACTAGGGTCATTCCTAGGTATGTGAAACTACATCATGATTTGAAGCAAATCAAAGGAGATAAAGATGCAGGGATACTCACAAGGAGAAAAGTGAAAGAAAAATCTTGCATGATTTCAGAATTTGAGCCTAAGACCACTAGAGAGGCACTTATCGATGAAGATTGGATAAAGGCAATGGAAGAGGAGCTAGACCAGATGGAAAAGAATGCAACATGGTCCTTGGTACCCAAACTGAAACACAATAATGTAATAGGTATCAAATGGGTCTTCAAGAATAAGATGAATGAAGAAGGCACAGTGGTAAGGAACAAGGCAAGACTTGTATGCAAGGGATATGCTCAAGAAGAGGGAGAGGACTATGGAGAAACCTTTGCCCCAGTGGCCAGACTGGAAGGTGTTCGAATGCTACTTGCATTTGCAGCATTCAGGGGATTTAAGGTATACCAGATGGATGTGAAGTCTGCATTCCTGAATGGAATTCTAGAAGAAGAAGTGTATATTGAGCAACCAGATGGATTTTCTTTGTCAGAAGATAGTAACATGGTGTGTAGATTACACAAGGCCCTGTATGGATTGAAACAAGCACCAAGGGCATAGTATGAATGGTTACACTCTCATCTTGTGAAGATAGGATTTCAGAGAACGAGTGAGGACAACAAAATCTACCTGAAATATGAAGGTGATCAGATTCTGATCTGTGAAGTATTTGTAGATGACATAATCTCTGGAGGAGATGATGACATGACCCATGCATTCGCAGATGAAATGAAGAAAGAGTTTGAGATGTCTCTGATTGAAGAGATAAAGTTCTTCATTGGTCTACAGACTCAACAGATGAAGGAGGGTATCTTCATTACCCAGTCCAAGTATATCAAAGAGGTATTGAAGACCTTTGGCATGGAGGAGAGCAAACCGGTTGGAACATCGATGGTGACCAGCTGCAAACTGACAAAGGAGGATGATACAATGTTGGTGGATGAGAAGGCATACCGGTTATGATCGGTAAACTGCACTATGTGGTGCACAATAGACCGGACATTGCTCATGCAGTGAGCATAGTAGCCCATTTTTAGAAGAGTCCAAGATAATCCCACTTGGTAGCGGTAAAGAGGATTCTTAGATACCTAAAAGAGATAGTTGAATATGGATTGTGCTATCCATATAATGGTGACTTTGGTCTCAAAGTGTTCACCGATGCAGATTGGGCAAGTAATGTGGACGACCGGAAGAGCACAATCGGTGGAGCGTTCTTCCTTGGTGAAAGACTAGTCTCATGGAAGAGCAAGAAGAAGAGTTGTATTTCCAGTCTACAACTGAAGTAGAGTATGTGGCAGCTTTTATGAATTGCACTCAGGAAATCTAGATGAAGCATAAACTGAATGGCCTCAAAGTGCCTATATCTAAACCGGTGAGTATTTTTTGTGATAATACTAGTGCAACCAATATTTCCAAAAATATGGTATTGCATGCTAGGACAAAGCACATTGAGCTCAAGTATAATTTCTTGAGAGAAAAGGTTTAGAATAAAGAGGTTGTATTAGAACATGTTTCCAGTAAGGAGCATTTAGTAGACATATTCACTAAGCCCTTACCGAAGACTACATTTACCTATTTGAGAGGTGAATTAGGGGTTTTGCTCCTTCATGAAGTAAACTAAATTTGTGTGCTCCACATCAGTTAAGTATTACCGTGTCAAATCTTACAGGGTTGATGTATTGAAGGATGCTACTCCACAGGGGGAGCAACATAGTGGATCTTGGAAGCTTGTGCCTCCACTTTGGCATTGTTGTCAAAGGGGGAGAAGATATCTGATGATGAAGATATATTGTTTGGGGAGAAGATATTGAGCATGTACACACTGACCAGTCCAGATGGTGGTGGAAGTGATCGTTTGACATTGAACCAATATATGTTATTGAGCAATGATACACTGAGTATTGCCATCAATTCTAAAGGGGGAGATTGTTGGCATATGATGAAGCAGTGACAATGTATGTTGTCACTGATGTAAATAGGTGAACCGGTATGAACTGGTATGAAGATTGGAAGCGGTTATGGTCAACCGGGATGGAGTGGACCGATGTCGGGGTTCACTAAGTGTGACTACTGGTTGGTAGTCTCTGTTCAGCTCTAGGGTTTCCGGTTTGGCTTATGCGGTGCAACCGATGATATTCTGTGATGAGTTAGTTAAGAGATAAGGATGAGATCATGGTACCATGTCAATTATGTGCTTGTGAAGGATTTCTTTAAGGATCTTGTGCGTGAAGATCAAATGCATTGAATGTCTACCTCGGGAATGCTCGATGTTCTGAGCGGTGTATGAAGAGTGCGTGATAGGTAGTTGATTTCTAGATGTGGTGAAGATTGGACGATGCAGAATGACTTGAGATCTATTTTAGATCGCTTCATTCTATGCAATGGATCTAATGGTCAGGATTGGATTGCTTGTAATTGTAAACCTAAACTGTTTAGGGTTTAGGGTTTATGCTACTGACCTCATTGTTGTCTATAAGGTCGATGATGTTTGTTATTGTTTGTATTGGCAAATGATGTGTTTTTGTCTGCATGTTGAGATACTTGCCAAACCAGAGTGTGATTGCAGAGGAGAGGAGCTGAAAAGGATCTGCCTTAGCAAGTAGTGTTGTTATCAGATCAAAGCTTTACCTATTGACTTCTAACCATTTCAACAGAAGGAAAATCCCTTGACCAGGTAGCTTTAACAAGCTTGTTGCAAATCCTCTAACCAAGTGATTCAATTTCATTGAGTTCTTTAAATCCTCTAGCGAGGTAACCTTTAACAGGGTTTATAGCCATCCCTTAACCGAGTGATCTCTAACAGGATCGGTTCCTAACAAAACCTTGTTGTAAAGTCTTTAACCGGACTAGGCTCCTAACATAGTGGACTTTAAAATAGTTCAAAATAAGCTTGTGGGTATTCATCCCCACCGTGGTTTTTCCCATTTAGGTTTCTATGTGAAAAAATCTATGTGTTATGGGTTGTGAGTTTTCATGTGATGATTGAGTAGTCTTTGATTAAAGTTAGTTATGCATGCAGTACTAAATGATTGTGGTATTGTTGATACAATTCATGCTTGATTATATCAGGAAGTAGTTATCAAGATTTAAGATCTGTCAAATATTGTCTGAAGTATTTGTGTTTAACCGGTATACCCATGGTTAAGTTCAGTGGTGAAGACAACTGGTCAGCATTGTTTTAATATGACATAGTGTTGAGAAAGTTTTTGTCTATACTGATTCACCCCCCCCCCTCTCAGTGCCGATTAGGGTATTATTTGTTCATCATTATTCATCAGATATACTTTTCTTTACATGTGTGATGCATGTATGTTTCGTGTATGTCAAGTGCATAAGCCCTCTCCCAATGTATTTGCTGTGAGTATGTGCTTGTGACCTATGTGACCATCTCCTAACACGATGGGAGTGGACCTTTTGGTTCCACAAGATTGGGTGGCATGGAAACCACCATTGGAGATCAAAGGATTGTGAATGGATATGAAGACAACTTCGAGTGGTTAAAGGTTAAATTCATGCTTTGTGATTCATTTGTACATGTAATGTAATTGATTAAAAAAAGGACATTTGAGTCCACAATTATAATTGTATATCTTTTAATCTCCTAATTAGGGATGGATTGTATTATGCCACCTAAGTGGTATCCTTATTTTATCATGTTTAGTAGGAGATGAGCATGCATATATCTAATGTATGATTTATATGCTTTCATGTTTTGTCTTAAAAATGAACTTAAAAATCTTTTTCTAGCTTTTAGAATGGTTTAGAAAATAGTTTCATGAATTATTGTAAGTGTTATGTGGTTAGTATATGATTAGGTGTCCCTTATTAGGGAATTGGCTCATCTTTGAGATTATTTTGAGTTCCCTTGTGTGGTCTTCAGGTGGGTGTAAAGTGTGGAATCCACCTTTACCTTGCTTATCTTGCTTAGGATAGTGTACATGAGCATCTGGGATGTCATAATACCCCTACTTGCCTTCTCATATGCATGTATTAGGTGTTGTGTGCTTGAGAGATAGAATTATCTATTTGGTCCTAAGGCATTTTGCTTCTTTTTGAGTTTTTCAATTGTTGTGCATAGTCTTAGGTAGTTCCAGAGTATTTGACATATCCTAGAGATCATACCCTAGCTTGTGTTATCTCACTAGTTATGATGCTAGTGTCAGGTCCTAGAGACAACTGAGAAGGGGGGGGGGGGGGAGAGTGAATCAGTTGTCAAATAAATTCAAACCAAATACCAATAAAAAAACTTAATGCTTAATACCGGTAAACTAGTTAAGTATGTTGGTAGACAGTTATAACAGTTAATTGCTATACCGGTAAGGATTAGTGCATGAAACATAAACACAAAGTCATTCACAACACATAACACCAATATTTGTACGTGGAAACCCTGTAAGGGGAAAAAACACGGTGGGAAACCTTACCCACAATCAGATGATACTACTACAGATAGTAAGTGTACATAAATGGGGTCTACACATGCAGAAAGGCCAACAGCCTAGAGCTCACTGCTCCAACACAAAATGGGAGTCACACTGACTACAGTTGGATGGTTAAATCCAATAAGAATGTACTGCACAAAATAGCATCTTCATATGCTGGATTCAGTACCGGTGTAATGCTGATATGCTTTCACCAAAACCTAGCTTCGCCTTCAACTGATGTCTTCGTGTATAACTCTGCTTAATCTCACATATACCTTCACACAATCCTTTTTCGCATTCCACACTTGATCTTATAAATAAGAGCTTACATTTATACCATAACCTAAGACCAATTTTAGTAGGTCGGCTCTACAAGATATTACAATAAAAACATTTTACAAACAATATAATATCCGATGCAATAACTGATTGAACATGTCGGATTAATACATTTACAACAATAATTAATCATCTTTATAGCGTGCCATGCTGATCTAGAAAAGATAAACCTATCGATGTAACCCTAGACCTATTTGTCGGTAACAACAAATATGCAATTATGAATATACCAATGAACAAAACTCTAGGACAAGATGTCCAAACGATGTCTTCGACATAACCATGTGTCTTCCATGCCATTCCAAGTGCCAGTGATCATTATATCTTGTCGGTGTGCCATATACCAGTAACTGTGCAATAGTTACTTGCTTGCCGGTGAATGTTGTTGGATCTCCAAAGTGCTAGTGTTTTAGTAGGTGTTGACATCAATGACAAAACCATACCAAAATACCAACAGCTAGCACCTAGAAAGGACTACAATGCTTGGTAAAGACACTAATGCTAAGATTGGACTCCAATGCTAGAGTGGGACTCCAACACTATATTGGGACTCTAGTGCTAGATTGGGACACTTGTGCTCTAGGCACTAGTGTCCTCTCGAGGCACTAGTGTCCTTTGGTGCTCCATTTTACATTGTTCATTATTTGAAAGGTTTTCTAGTTGTTTCTTAAGGAAACCTTGCATACAAAAGCTACCCCCTTGAACCCAAGAGTCTTTGTAGGTTTTTTTTTATTATCAATTATCATTCATCAATATTTAAGACACCTCCTTGCCTTGGAAAGCATTTTGTTACCTAGAAGTGACCCATCATCATTATAATTGGTGGAGAGCTTGTACAGGTCTTAGTTAAGAAAATTCTTGTTTAGGTTGGCCCTTGAGTTGATGTTTTCTAGGGCCTCTATTGATTAGATTGGAGATGAATGTACCCTCATACTCTTTATTTCATAAATTGATAGTCTCATTGTCTAGTCAAGTGTTAATAGCTCCTAGGCCTTTTATCATTTTTGTTGGTCTCTGAGTGAGTTTTTAGAGTTATAAAGTGGTTTTGGGTGTGGATTAGAGTTTGTTGATTTCCTCATCCATCCTTGTGTAGTTTTGTGAGAGAATGCAGTCGTGAGCTAGTATCTTATTGTTGTTTACATGTTGTCCCTTCTCTTATAGGTTCATTGTAGTGGATTTGTCTCATGATTGTTAAGTCTTTCGTTGGTGCCACCTTGCTTGTGCAACGATGAGGTAGTTCTTGTTGTCTCTATCATCCATGTCATTGTGCCTCATGCAATACTTGTATGCATGTTGTAGTGCAAGTGTGACATGCTATTATTGAATTTTCAATAATGTTGTTGTTTCAAAAAAAAAGTTGTTCCTTCCAATTTTTCCCTTATGCTTTAAACAAGGTATTAAAAAGAGAGATTGTATGGATCTACTTTGGAAGATAGAAAAGTAAGATATGATTGAATAATTTTCCTCTATCATATTATCGAATAAAAAAGTGACCATATCATTAATTACTTAAAGGCATACCAAGGTACAAAACTAGCCCATAATTAAATATCTCAAATATTTCTTTCAAACTTAATAAGTAACTTAATCCACTTCTATCCCACTAGTTTAATGCATACCAAGGTACAAAACTAGCCCATAGTTAAATATCTCAAATATTTCTTCCAAACTTAATAGGTAACTTAATCCACTTCTATCCCACTAGTTTAATGCATACCAAGACATTAGACCATCCAAATTGCATATCCATCATATCTTTAAGTCTTGTCATAAGTAAAGTTGCATAGTAGTCATTGTAGGAATCAAAGGTGATTGGGAATAAAAATACGGTCTTAATAAAGGACTTCTATTCTAATGATAATGTGAATGGTATTATGGAACCTTAATATCAATTGAGGTTTCAAAATATTATCACACATAATATAGGGACAAAATTCATAAATGATATTACAAAGAGTTCAAGATCTAGGCTATATAAGGCTGCATTTTTAAATTATACTTTCTTTTGATACTAAATATAATGCCAAGTATGAATACCTACAATGTTGGATAAAGAATCTTTCTCTCTATTTCTATTTATTAGACACCAATAAACTTGATTGAGTGAACAAGTTACCTACTCAACTAAACTCGATAATGAGTAAGAACATAAGATAACTTTTATCAAAGGATGGGTGTGGAATTAATAAAAATATGTATTTTTAATGTAGTTTTGATAATATGGCTAGATACTTGATTAGTAAAATAAAATTATTTACACTATATTTGAATAGTTTGTACTTCTTAATTAAAAACAACTAAATATAAGGTCTTTATTATTGTTATAGTTCTATCAAAGAAGTAAAACTCTTCTATATCCAAATCCATCCACATAACCATTCTAGATTGCAATACATAATTTCAAGGACAAGTGGTTTATATATACAACACTTAACTCAAGTGGATGAGACATCACTTGGATTTAATTGTTCTCACCTAATATGGATATGTGTCTCAAGAATATTAATCTTTACTCTAGTGAATGAATACGAAAGTTGGTCTAGATCCTTTAGCTTAATTTTAATTTGTATCATTATGCAAGGAAGTTAACTAATCTAGCTCAACAAAAATATCAAACTTATAGGTTGATTTAATCACCTTAAGTTGATAAGTACAAATCAATGTCAGGACATTATATTGCTTGTATTGATAGAGTTTACATAGTATTGTTAATAGGGATGTATACCTAAGACTCTTAGATAAGATGTGAATATTAACACCTTAGGAGTAATGGACTACAAGAGTGTAGAGATGGTAATGTGTACTATAAGATAATTTACTTGAAAATAATCAAACCACTATAATGTCAAATATATACTTGTTTGGAGTACCCATTAGCATGAATCCACTCTCATATTTTCAACTATAAATTAATTGATCAATTGTTTGATTTAAGTATTTCTCTTACACTAAGCTTGATGTATTAGCAAATAAAGTGACTATTTTAGCTTCACTTGAATATTGAAGTACAATATGACATGATAAACTCAATATGGTATTTTATTATGTTGTTTCATAGGTAGATTCAATATTTAATAGAAATACTATATTACTCTTCTATATCACTTTTAATAGATAGTAAGTTTTTATAGTGTTGTTTGAGTCATATTGAATTTTAATTTAATAATTACAATTATGAATAACTATTTTGTTTTATATTTGTGTATCTAATATTGTTACTTGATCTAGTTTATCAAGCTAGTTAGTAATGATAAGATTAGATCAATTGAGAGTAAAATAATTATTGGATTAATTAAGTTTAAGATGTATCTATTTTAAAGTAACTTCTTATGTATTGAATATTATACACTTAATATGAAAAACCAACATCCTTTTTAAATGAGGAAAACTAAAACTTAATAGTTTGAACGAACAATAAATCTTCCTAAAAGTAAACTTTTGTTCTAGGTAGACATGAAAATTAACACAATCAAAATTGAATGTCAAACACCTCCTTCGAGTGTGTTTGCAGAGTAGTTTACTTCTTTATAGGACTCTATCTTTGTTTCACCTTAGTGGGTGATAAGAACTATATATGAACATTAGACCTTAGAAATGGTTTTGTATCTATTTGTATAATTACATAAAATATAAAATCAAACATAACTACATATTTATACACACTTAGTTCTCTTTTATATTGATCTCATGGATATATGATATGTAGGTAGTCTAATGAAGTAAGGATGTTCTCATATCCCAAATATGAAGAGCACTGTGAGGTTTCGTGACTCTACTCTCAAAGTTAATGTAAACTCTTAGTCTTATTTATCATTAAGATAAAAGCATGAATGACACTAATATACTAAAAATAATTCTTGAGATGGATTACTTGTACATAGTGAGTAGGCTTAAATTGAGGGGGTATAGGACACTTGTTTATATATTTTATTGACTTTGAGAAATCCTTGAAACAATATTATTACTTTTTTTAGTGACTTAAGACAAATTCGGTCCTAATGTGTCTGTCTAAATAAAGCATATTTAATATTACGTACCCTATAAGCCCATATGGTTGACTGTGTTGTTTATCTTGTTTTGGACAAAGGGATGAACCAAATTGGCCATGTTAATAATTTATTCATCTTGTATGGACAAGAAATCCCAATGAACAAAAGAGATTAGATTGGCTAATGAATTTGAATGTCATTACAATTGAACAAGATAACTTGAATTGGCTATTGTTATTTCTTGAGTATTCAATTAACTCAAAAAGTGTATGCACATATAGTTTTAAAGTAAACTAAACAAAATAATAATAATATACCTAGCTTCATCCTTCTTTGTACATGGATAAAAGAGATGTTATACGATCGAGTGGGTCATTACACAACCTAGATTAACTAATCGTAGTTGAAATTGATGGATATAATAATTTACAACAACTATTTATAAAACTCAATAGAAAGGTATTATTTAACTTTGTGATTGAAGAGTGTCTCAATGATGATGACTCTAGAATCAAATTGGTATCCATTGAGAAAAAAATGATCTATTTATTAAAGAATGCCTAAAAAACATGTTGGATCAATGTTCTACTAAAGGTCAAGTTTGTAGTTTTTATAAGTTCGCAATTAAAAAATTAATTTTCCACAATCCATATTCGATCTTGTTACTACTTCTGAATTAGATCGTAATTGTTTGATGCAAATACACAAACACAATGTAATTCAAAAGCAATAACAAGAAATTCACGATTGCTAATATTTTTTGAGTTTAAATCAGTCGCACAATCTTCATTTACTCCACTTATTTTTGATACCCTAAAGTTTATAATATTTAAAAATATTTTTTAAAAAATTGCCATTAGGTGTGTCATAAAGAAATGAATTCCCTTTAAGTCAACCCTAAAAATATGTGCAATATTTTAAAGCCATGAGACAATGACCCTCGAGTGATATACTACCATTTCTTACTTGTTTTAAAGCACCGGATAATGGTGAATGTGAATACCAATATGACATGACCATCATCATTTCACGACTGAAAAGATGGATTCTGTCAGTCTTTTGGAGGTCTCGGGGTCGACGCCCCTTTCCTCTGCTACAAGGTCTCGGGTCCGACGCCCCTCCTCGAAACGCATAAACTTCAGCCATGAATTGTTAACATCCAATTGACGCTGTTCTCTACAGGACTACTGAAAGCTCACAAGGACTGCTGCCATTTTCTGCAATCAGGAGGAATGCACTACTCTGTATCAACTTGTACACATCCCTCCGTTTTTCAGCCCTAAACCCTAAAATCTCAGTCAAAGAAATATTGCACTTATATATGGATGGAAGAAAATTATCCATAGGTATTTAATTTGATCTGTTGTGACACTTAAATGTATGAAAAACAAAAAATCATTATGATATCTTTCTACATATTTTAGGGGAAGAGTACTAATAGCCGTTATAGTTCCAATAGCCACCATCTTATTGTCATAGTGAAAACATCATTAATAAATTTGTTTTTTACCAATAGCCAATCATTTTTTGTCATTTTTTGTTCATGATTGACCCGTTTGTGCACCACTATTGGAATATTTGTGCAAAACTATTGGGACATTTGTCCACAAGTAGTGGTGATTTTGAGTGAACGGTTACTAGAGCATCTTTAGTTAGATATCAGAAGACACTTTGAAATGTGTACTTTTTGACCTTTGTAAGTATAACTAATTCCACAACATGCATCGTTACTACCCAGAAGCCAAATCAATAGCTTTAAACAATTAAGTCACATACGAAGACAACTAAAAATAAATAAATCAAAATCCGATGTACCGTTTAAGATCTGTGGATGCGCGGAGTTAGCTATGACGGCTACTGGTGCTCTTCCCCTACTTGTATTCCTCAAAATATAGGTATTTTAGTTGGGTTGGAACAACCCATTTATTGTACGTTATGTCTAAATAAGAGTGGTTCATAAATTGTAGAACGCGTAAATGCTTTAGTACAAATTTAAAAGAAAACTATATTTAATTGAATGGGTCATAACAATTGATTTGCTAAATTAAAATTGGGTAGCGTTTAAGTCATTATTGAATAAAGATATATGAAAAACAAATCATCAGCAGACCTTGTCTATGCTAAGACTAAGAGTGATAGTCATAGAAAAAAAAGAGTGATTGATGGATACCAATGTCAAATTGTTATATAATAGTGGTTAGGTATATAGCTTTCGTACAAATTCACACCTAATATTTCACAAGTCCTCAAAATAATGTTTGGGCCACATAATTTAAATTATAATTTACATTGAACTAATTGTTCTTAATTGTAATCTGATAATGAAGAACAATTAGTTTTCTTATAAAATCACAACTAATTATTCAGGGCTCGTGTATGATAAGATATATATACAATATAGAATTAAAGAATTGAAAATGGTGTGTAAAAGTCCGTACCTAATAAAAATCATACAAATGGTTAATCATAGTTATTCATCCAAGTAACCATTACAACAACCACAAAATAAAATAGGAAAGTAAGTAGTGTAAATAATGCAATCCACATTTTTCTTGAGCAATCGATTTTTTCTCATGGAGAAAGAGCATGCCAAATCATTCAATCTCCTATATTTGCAATAGATAATAAAGTTTGTGAATCGTAAAACATGTGTCTCATACATGTATTCCAACAATTTAACTTATAAACATTTTGAAATTACTTAAAAATTTCCCTATAGTGTGTTCAATTTAATTTAATAGCTTTTAAAAATTATTACCTTGTTGATGTGTAGCAAGGAAGAAAAAACATAACATTAGAAGTTCTTTAACTTTTAATTTCACCTTATTTTTTATTAGACAATCTTTTTATTAAATTTTACAAATAAAAAATGGAAACCCTACTAATAAATTTTTGTTGGGCCACTAAAAAAATAGATTGTACATCCATTTTTCAAAAAAAAGAGGTGAAAACATTGGGAAATATAATTTTTTTTCTCTAACACAACTTCTGAATCAAAATTGTATGTTGACTTGAATATATATCCCTGCCTACATATGGCTCCGAACCAAGAGCATGGAGGATGGAAGTTCTAGATGGCAATTAGTTAGGGTTTTACTTCTTTAGTTGAACTCGTTTACATTCAATCATGCCCTATCTTCATTGATTAATTATTGCATGTTGTGTTTTTTATGTCGATGATGAGATAATACCCCTAAATTTGGAGTGGATTTACATTCACTTCAATAGATGAATAGGTGTTGGTCACTAAACAATGTTGATGAGTCACCTTCACAAACATAAAATGGTCTTCATTAGCATGCAAACCATTTAACATAAGACATTTGTGTGTAGTAGTTGAATATCATTCAATTTATTCATAAGTACTTATGCTTCACTCAATACCATTTTGTTTCATACATACAGGCTCTAGAGATAACTCCAACATATATCTTTTTGTGCAATTTTATAAACAAATTATGATCTTTATACATTTAGACTAATAGCAAAAAAACCAGAAAAATATCTATTTTCATTTTTGTACAAAAATGTAGTTATGGTTCATAAACATTAATTTTTGGCTATCTCGGTGTGATTTCCTTGCATTGAGTTGTAGAAAATTTTAAATAGGTTGCACCCATCTTCTAAATTTATATTTCAATCATTGCAAAGAATTATATATTTTGTAAGATACTTTGTGTGTGAATCTAGATCATTGTTTATTTGCTCAAAGAGCTCTTCACATTACTTAGCAATTAAGAGAGGTTGTACACATTTATTTTTACCCTTGTAAACAATGCAGTTCTTGTCACATTACCTTGTTTTAACATTTTGCATATGATATATATGAGAAAGCTAAATATATGATGTTGTTGAAAATAAATTACTTAAAATGAAAGAATATATCGATTTCTAAGCTAGCACACACACACACGCACGCACACACACACACACACACACACACACACACACACACACACACACACACACACACACACACACACACACACACACGCACGCACACACACATATAGCATATACAATATATGTGTGTGTGTGTGTGTGTGTGTATATGTGTGTGTATAAGACAAACACACACACACACATGCTCTTTGAGTTACTAACCAAGATTTAATATGTATTTTGTATTTGCTATATAATGTAGCGATAATAAGATTTTGTTAAATAACTAAGGATAATTTTCATATTTGTATTTTGAGTCATATTGATGCAGTCAAGGTAGGGAGATCCAATGAAGGACATCCCATCCTTGCAGCCTAACACAAACACCATGCAAGATATACCAGTAACCGGTAACACAACACCAGATAAAGAACAAAGAACAACCGGTAACAACACAAAATACATAACCGGTAAACAATATGAACAATTCTTATTATAGTCTGAAGAATTACATTTGCCACCTGCTGGATCACAGTCCATGGTACAAACAATGCTTACAATGCAAATATAAGATCCCCGGATCATCTACACATCAAATCGGCCTCCAGAAACAGTCTATCGGTTCAATCCTAATCCGGACCTTAACCCTTCTGACTTTAGTCCATCAGACCAAAATCTTGTTGGTTCTACATCTTCACTTGATCTCAAACTTTTGTCTTCAATCTTTTGTCTTTTGTCCTCTCGAATGATTCACAAACTTCTATTTAATATCATCTGCAAATAATAATAACTTGATCAAGTCGGTCCAAAGACCCGATTCATAATGAAACGTGCTAATAGTAACATGTCGGCTCAAATCACTAAGAACAACTTCCAATGCACAAAACATCACACGGTTCTCTGGGAACATTGGACAAGTCACAAGAAACATAACTCAATGATTCACAAGTCACAGGAATCAACCACAACCCGATTCCACTTCGCTCAATACTCTGCAAGACTAACCGGTAAGAACACATCAACCGGGCCAACATCAGAATTGATATCTCACAGGAACCAAATCCAAACACCATGAAACTCGAACATGATAAAGACAACAAACTCAAAGAAATAAATCTAAATCCACAACGCCAAACTCTCAAACATGAAGGAATGCCACGATCTCCAAGATTCTACTGCTAACTGCTCAAATCGATATGAACTGCATCGATGCTCTTGCATCACATATATAGCTACACCAAAAATGAAACATTTTCTAATTTTGTGTTTTCTATTTTTATTGCTTGTAGTTGCACATAAAAAACATAGTAGTCTCAAAAAATTGATTGCATTGAACACTATGCAAGGAAAATTAAACATTGTTTGTAATGCCCACCAAAATACCCTAGAGAAAATAACTAAACTAACCAACAAACGGAGATAATTTTTTTTAAAAACAACTACAAATGCAACATAATATACTATCATGACAAAAGATCATAGATTAACATCTACATGAATGCATAGAACATCATGAACATAACCATATCCATAGAAACATATAACCCAACTGGAAATAACAACATAACAACTATCTCTTATTGCATACATTCATCTATTCATTCATTCCCTAGGGAATCTCAACGTCACAACTTAAACGACTCTAACACATGAGCACATATCCATCTAACGTATCATATGCACATAATACAATCATTTCCTAGTCAATTATTTCCTTATTAACCACGAGAATCTCTAACATCATATGCATATTCTAACATGTCCCATTATCCTTAAGTTCATTTTAAAGTACCAAATCAAATATTCCTAATTCCCTTATCTTTCTTTATAATCTAATTAACCATCTTCTACAATAGGGCTAGATCATTACTTAAGAATCACATTACATCTCATCAAGATAACATATACATAACCATATGCAAAGTCTATACAACAAGTACTAGTTTGCTTTCCCAATAAGATTACTTATAACAAGATTATCTCATAACACCATTCTCTACAACAAGGATACACACACTTAACCATTTCAAGTCTTATTCCCATATAGGGTCCAATCTGTTTTCCACATAATGAACATTCTTACAACTTGAACCATACAATGAATACAACATCTTATTCCATTACAAGATCATAGTCTCTACATCATCATGTCCTAATTCCTAGGAATACAAGGTATAAGAGTACATAATCTCTTTGCATTTATAATATCATCATGATACAATATAATATCTCAAATACATAGAATCATAGAATCATAATGAAGAATCATAGAATCCATATCCATGTACGCTACCATCCAATCAAGAACATCCCAATTGAAGAAGGCATTGAACTACTCGACCACATGTGGAACCAAATAGGAACCACCCATCATGCTAGGAGATGACATGGGGTTCCAACTCACACTCAATACCTAGGCTGACACCTAACAACCAAGGGACTCAACATGACATTCACAAGATAACATCCAAGAACAATGAATCAAATCACATCACAAGGCTAATCCTAAATCAATAAACTCCTAGAGGCATAATCAACAAAAAAGGCATAAGGGTAATGGACACATGAAGGGAAGAGTGTCATCACATGCTATCCTCAATATAGGAGGGGCCAAGCCACACCCTGATAGACATGTGGAACCATCTCCACCTTGGAGCCAAACAAGGGAGATTGGTTTACCACTCCAACAGTCTTCCCAAGCTCATCCTGAGTCAACACTCAAGGGCTATGAGGTGGGGCACCAAAAACCAATTTCATTATCTTTATTAAGTGAATTCCTAATTACCCAAACACACTAATCAATTATTAAGGTTATCACTTGCAATTACAAAGGAAAACTCTTCATGTGGTTCCTTGGTTGGTCTACACCTTATTGGTCTATTTCTCATGACCTTGGTCCACACATACAAGAGTCCATTCCCCCCTAACCATGGACCAAGACCTTAGGGTAAAACATAATTCACAATGACATCACAATAACATCATGAAGGCTCAACAAGAAATGAAACAAACACCACAACAATACTGATATAAAGCTAAAGCACAATTGAACCATTAAGCCAACATATAAGCAAGAGCCTTCACCAAACAAAATATAACTATAAACAAGAGTATGGTATGCATTCTTCTTACTCAAATATAGCCAAATACATCCTCAATAGTGAGGCACAGTCCTTTCATTGGAGTTCACATAAAATATCCCTCAACAACAAGGCATTCTTCCTCTTGTTGGAGATAAGCAACACATATGTGCAATCCTTAACGGTAAGGAACAAACCATCTTACTAAAGCTCAAATTAAACATAATATGATCAAGGTAACATCAATAAACATATCTGAGAACTCAAATTAATCACAAGAAGCCTCTAGTAAAAGCCCAAAATTCGAAAAAACAACCACATTGAGCAAAACTGACAAAGCTGGCAACTTTGGGCAGATCAACGCATCAAAAGACCAGTCTGGTGCATTTGGGAAGCAAAATAGTGCATAGAGGACATTATCGAGTGTATCCATGGCATATTTTAGTGCATTTGCACCATTCTTTAGTGCATTCATTGCAGAGAACAAAATGAGTAAAAACGGGCAATACAAGTGACGAAACTTGCCCAACTCACACATAGGCTTACAAAATGAATAAATAACTCTCCCAGAAGGTGTGGGAGGATGAAATAGGGCTATGAAAACAAGGAATTGAAATCACCAAGACATACAAATGAAATTTAACAACAATTCCTAGCACCTCCTTCACACAAACTTGCACAGAAAGACACTGAAATTACACAATGACACAAGAAGGTGCAGAATAGCATAATAAGATACAAAAAATAATTACAAGGCAATTAAAAGCTTGACAAAACTACCAGGAATGGAGGAACACAAAATTCATAAAAGAAATAAAGAAATATGTTGTATAGACACTCCCACCAATACTCCATTTCCATATTTTTACACACACACATATACTTATACACATAAAATAATTTCCCCATACCTTCAATTATATACATATAAAAATGTTTATACCATTATTCTTTTCCCATATACAAATTTACTTCCCCCATTCCCACATACAAAATGTAAACACAGAGAAGACACTTTTTTTTCCAGAAATAAAATTGCAAAAAAGGTTAAGATCCTCCAACCTAGATCTAGAAGTGATGGTAATGACAATTGAAGAAGCGCAAACAATCCAATCCAACTCCAACAATTCAATTCCAAGCTCAATCAAGAATCCAAAATCTTCAATCAAAATTTGCAGAGATGCCAAACCCGGCAACACACGACAAAAACCAATAAATAGAAAAAGGGTATGTGCAAGATCATGAGGGGCCAAAAAGTGGCGATGTGAAAAAAATGACCTCCTCTACTCGCCTAAAAATACGAAAATATTTGTTGACTTTTTTCTTGGCTTGGATGTCAGTACATCTGGCCATGGCAAAAGCCCAACCAAATCAGATATCCGATAATATCGTATATCCAATATTAATAAAATATTATATTTTTTAATATAATATATTATATTATATAAGGGCCAAAGCATTCACCTGTGTCACACTTTGGGCCAACAAGGGGTACCCTGACCAGACTACCTGGGGGCCGCATGGCGTTGTGTGGCACGTGTTTGGCACCTTTGTGTCTGCAGGAGTCCAGTCAGACTCTAAACTGAAAATTTGCCCGATCCCCCTCATTTGCACCTTGAAGAGCTTTGGGAGTTCGACCAGACTACCTAAGGAGCCTATTCCCAGCCCCTAGTTTTCCAGGTAGGTTCATTTTTTTTTCTTTTTTGTTTTGTTTTGTATTTATAATTTAAAAAATTAATATATTTATTGTTATAATTTTTTTATGTTGTAGTTTATTGATTTTTTGAAAAAATTTAGAATGAAAATATTACAAAAATGTTTTAAAAAAATATGGACATATAACTATTAAATAAAATAAAATAAAAATCATTTTCTCATTACCCTTACATATAAACCATAAAAAATTATAATCAATACACTACATATAAAAAAATAAATCATCGTACTCATAGAAAGACATAGACACGTACACCTACACCTATTCCCACACCCACACCCAGACTCGCATGCAAATACATGCAAATATACATACACATGCATACATAGATGTGCATGTGTGTGTGTATGTGTGCATGTGTGCTTGTCCATGTGTATGTACATATATGTACGTTTATATGTATGAACAAGTATATTTATGTGTGTATGTGTGCATATGTGTGTGTATGTGTACATGTATGTACATATGCATGCATGTGTATGTGTATGTGTGTATGGATGTATGTGTGTATGTGTGTACACATGTATGTATGTGTATATATATGTATGTGTGTTTATGTGTGTATACACACACACACACACACACACATACACATAGACACATAAACATACATACACACATACACACACATACATACATACATACACATACGATCCATATATATATACATACATACACTAACATGCATATATATAGACATACATGTACACACATACATGTTCATACATGTGTATACACACATGCATACATACACATGCACATGCCTACATACATGCACACATACACACATACACACACACGCATACACACATACACATGCATACAATACACATACGTGCACATACACACGCATACACGTGCATGTACGGGTGTATATATGTGTGTACATGTATGCTTGCATGTGTGCACGTATGTTTGTACAATGTGTATGTATGCATTCATGTGTATGTGTATGTGTGTATGTGGGTGTATGTGTGTGTATGTGGGTGTATGTGTGTGTATGTATGTGTGTTTATATGTGCATGTGTGTATGTATGTATGTACCTATACAGTATGTGTGTGTGTGTGTATGTACCTATGCATGTGTATGTGTATGTGTATGTGTATGTGTTTGTGTATGTGTATGTGTATGTGTATGTGTATGTGTATGTACATGTATTTAATTTTAATGTTTCTTTAAATTGATTTGTATCAAATGTTTCAATTACTTCGAATTGTACTTTAAATTACAATTGTATCATTTTCAAATATGTTTGAATTAGTTTTAAAAAGTTTTCCAGAATTAGTTTGAATTATATAAAAATAGAACTTTAAATAATTAATTTTAATTTTATATATATTTTTGATGCTCTGCAAAAAGGATTAGAAAATCTGTTTGAAGGCAACACACACAAGAGCACAAAAAACAAACGTTAGTGTTAGCAACAAAAGATTATCCTAAACAGGCATACCAGGAGAGATATTAAGCATGAAATAGAAAGCATATAAACATAGAATAAAATAGCTAATCAAGATGTTCATAGTTGCTCCTCCCTTGTTCCTCTCCTCTCCAAGTCCCAAATGAGTGTAGCTCTCAGCTTTTAGCACTAGCCATGGATGCCATATGGAGATTCAAGATAGTTGAATATGATAAGCAAATGCTATGCAAGTGTAGATAGTGATGCTATGAGAAAGCTCTATGCTAATGCCAGTATAACAACAATACTCTAATGCTTCTCTTTTTGCTTGAGGAGAAGGGTTCTATTTATAGAAGAAATGGGGAAATGAAGGGTTAAGATTGAATGGTTTAATCAAGGGCCAAGTTTAAAAGTTGGGGATCCATGTGCACAATTGGCACCGATAAAATGGTGACAAGTGTCAACATAGGATTGGGTTGAGAGAAGAGGTTGGAGGCATTAAAGGCCTGAGAAGACCTCATGGTTATCTAGAGGCTAAGGGTCAAGTCCAAATTAAGATTACCCACTGGATTAAGAGTTAATCCAAGGATAAACCTTTGTGCAAATGTTTAAGAGATAATCATGGTCAAAGCATTAATGGCCTGATGAGACCTTTGGGTTGGGTAGAGGTTGAGTCAAAAAAAATGTTTTAACCATGTGGGAGGGTTTGAGGTAACCATTAATGGTTATTGGAGACTTTGGGGATTAAGTGGTTGAAGGTTGAAAGCCTTCAATGGTTATCAAAGACTTTGAGCCATTTAGTGGTTGAAGGTTGAAAGCCTTTAATGGTTATCAAAGACTTTGAGGGTTTGAGAAGTGACTTCCCTTTTGCTTAGGAATGTGACAAAGTTTAGAGAAGGGGTTAGGTTATTTAGAAGTGATTAGAAAATTCTAGAAGGGGTTTAGGCATGCAAGTGGATTTTATAGGAAAATGCAAGTGGGAGTAATTTTGGTATTTTCAATTAAAATAAAATCATTTATTTCAATTAAATGGTGTAATTTGCATTTGGATAAATATTCAAATAAATATTAATTTATTTAAATGAGAAAAATGAAGATAAAGCATTAAAATGCTTGAAGACTTTGAGGGAAACCATTAAAGGCTTTGAAGACTTTAAGGAAAACCATTAAAGTCTTAAGAAGACTATAGAAGGAAGCCATCAAGTTTGAAGACTTTAAAGCCATCAAGTTTGAATACTTTAAGGGAAACCATTAAAGGTTTCAAGTGGGTGAGGATAAATAAGATTTTAAATAAATAATTTATTTAAAATAGTTGTGCAACTTGCTTTTGTAGGAAAATACAAGTGGGTGGAGGATAAAGGTGATTTAAATAAATTATTTATTTAAAATAATTGTGCAACTTGCTTTTGTAGGAAAATACAAGTGGGTAGAGGATAAAGGTGATTTAAATAAATGTTAATTTATTTAAATGTGAGAGGTGGGATTTTGGGGGATTTAAATAAATATTAATTTATTTAAATGTGAGAGAAGATTTAATTAAACAAATATGATTTATTTATTTAATTAATGGTCTGAATTTGGTTAAGTGAATTAAATCAAATAAATTGAATAATTTATTTAATTAATAGGAGAAGAGGGTTAAGATGAATTAATTAAATATTAATTTAATTAATTATTGATTGATGGTTAAATAATCAAATAAATACTAAATATTCATTTGATTAAGTGGACAGATTTATGTGACTACATTTGCCCCTCTTTGAGACGGTGCGGTTTATCGCGTCGTTTCAAAGAAAGAAAAATTGGTGTGAAGAAATGCCCCATAAAATGTAAATTTAATGGGTGGTATGCCCCCTCGAGAGATGGGCCGAATTTTTTTTTTGAAAAATTGGGCGAGCTCTCAAAAAAGAATGAAAAGTGGAAGGGAGGTAGAATAGAAGAAATTAGAACTAATGATGGAAGAATGGGAGAAAATGAAGTGAATATGAAGAAACAACAAGCCAATGAGTACCCTGAAGTCATGCAAGAGATACATAGTAGATGTAGTGTGGGGTTTGGATTGATGCTATACAATTGATCAAAATTGGCTGGACAATCTAGTGCAATCGGTGTAATTGCCCCGCTCAAGTCAAAGCGTGACAGTTGATGTCAGTTGGTCGCTTGGAGATGATAAAGTCTGAGTAAGTGAATCAAAGTGACCTGATGTGACTTAGACAATTGATATAATTGCCCGATGAAGTCAAGGTATATGAAGCAAAACACTCGTTGAGACGTAGACAATTGATGTAATTGTCAGTTGGATTGTGTTTGATTGGTTGATCAATTGATAGTGTGTGCGTGTGATGGATGGTTGTGGGGAATCATGGCAACCCTGTTGAGACTAGGTCATTATGATAAATGCCTGTTGTAGTCCAAGTTTTCCATAATCGATTACCTGTTGAGACCCAAAGATACTTGATCAGAGTATCTGTTGATAGTCTAGGTGTGTGGGAGTCGATGTACCTGTGCAGAGAGAGTAACTTGCTTGGCTTTATTGGATGACTTAGCATAGGAAACACAATCCCTCCTATTTAGAGATGGATGGTGATGAACGTGGCTTGATTGGGTTGATTGGGACACGATGTAGGGTATGTGATGCTGATTGTTGAGATGGGGAGGGTGGGTAGGGGTTCAATGTTAAATAGAAGAAATGGAGGACCTATTACATTCCTATGGAAGAAGAGGAAAATAGAGTATCCATTGTCATTACTATGTATGAATGATATCCAGCTATTTATGAATGTATGGATGGATGGAATGCAACGAAATGCAATATATATAGATGAGATGGAATGACGATCCATGGTGCTTTATTTTTCATCATTGAGCTTTAAAATGTTGTAAGAAAATACAAGCAACTTGACATAAAGATTCAAGATGACCAGAGTATTTCTTACATGGATTTTGATATAGCAAGTTAATACAAGCAACTTGATATAATGGATCAAGTTGACCTGAGTATTGCTTGTAGAACAGGCAAGGATTATCTCCTTTCATGCATGACTTGGATCGTCCTCCTTGATCTTAGACTGATCATATCCTGAGACAAGTGCATACCGTAATAAGAGATAAAACCTTTATCCAGTTTGGATGAGGTAGGAGGAACCAAAGAAAAAGCATTGTACCTGCAAACAAACAGTATATACATAAAGAATAAAGAATAAGGATCCTTGGTAATGGTTCATGCTCATATGGTCGAGGTATACGCTGTAGTCAGCAAGCCATAGTGATCTATGACTGTATTTTTGCCTATGATCACATAGCTTAGTGAACTTCCCACGTAGACACCATTAGTACATGCCCCAGAACTTCATCGGAATAATGTGTCGAAGATACACAAACAATGCCGTAGGAACCTGATATAAATTACTAGACCATAAATCAACCAAGTATTTGATAGCTTAACATAATTTTCTTGTCAAAGAAAACGTCACTTTTGTCTTTGTTTTGGTAAGGAAGGATGCATCCTTGTTGAAGACAGTTTGATTGTTGATGTTGATTGTGTGGTTGATTGGTAAATGGTCATTGTGTGAGTAGTTTGTCAATGTTTATTTTGGTATCTGCATGGATGGGTATGTACAAGGTGTTGTCATGTTTTTGTGTGATTTTTCAATGGTTTTGTCAATGTTTTTGGATTTTGAATTGTTTTGAATGTTTTTGGTATTTTTGCGAGATATTTTTGAATGTTTTTGGATTTTTGACGATTGCTTTGAATGAAGAACTTAATGAATCATTAGACAATGTAGAATCCACTTCCATCAATAGGTTAAAGGCATTGCCCCCAATTTTAGACATGACTATGAAAAAGCGGGATGCAAGATGTATGGAGTACTATCATAATTGCAGAGGAATAACAAGCCATGGTTTTGGATGGATGGATGTATGTATGAAGTAGATGCGATCGCAACAAGTCTGAAAGACAATGGAGCCATAGCCTTTACGAGTGGCGCCTGTTTGCCAGGTTTTCACCACCGTACTTACCCAAGGTGCCACCGGAGTGGTTGTTCACCGTTTGGATGCATGATTTTTCTTTACTTTTTTTGAATGTTTTTGTATTTTCTTCAGGACATTTTTCTGAATGTTTTTGGTATTTTCTGGTATGTAGGGGAGCCTGATGCTCTGTACAGCTTAGGTATAAAACTATTTGAGGTGCATGTTGTTGATTGGATCTGCAAGCGGTTCTCCTTCTAATGTAGCCAATTGATATGCCCCGGACCCGAACACAGCAGTGACAACATATGGGCCTAGCCAGTTTGATTCAAACTTGCCCTGATGTTCTCGGTTTAGCTGGTTGCGAGGATTCTCTCGAAGAACAAGATCACCTACCTCAAATGTATGAGGTCTAACTCGGTGATTGTAGCTTCTGCTCATGTGCTGCTGATAGGCTTTGAGATGGTTGTATGCAGCTTGTCGCTTCTCATCTAGTAACTCCAAGTCCTGAAGACGGGATACTCTATATGCTTCGTCATCTATCAGATTATGCAAGGAAACTCGTAATGATGGTATCTCGACCTCAATAGGCAAGATAGCTTCTGCACCATAGACCAATGAATAAGGAGTTGCACCTGTAGGGGTTCGAATACTAGTTCGATATGCCCATAGCGCTGGATTTAGTTGAACATGCCAATCACGGTCGGCATCATTGACTGTCTTCTTTAGGATCCTCAATATGTTTTTATTGGATGCTTCGGCGTGACCATTGCCTTGTGGGTAATAGGGAGTGGAAAAGCGGTGTTGGATATGAAATTTCTCACAAAGTTCACGGACATCCTGATTTTTGAAAGGAAGACCGTTATCTGTGATGATGGACATGGGCACACCATACTGGCAGATGATGTAGTTGAGGATGAATGAGGCGATCTGCTTGCCGGTGACTTGGGTAAGTGGAACAGCTTCGATCCACTTTGTGAAATATTCGGTGGCAGTAATAATGAATTTATGGCCATTGGATGAAGATGGATGAATCTTACCCACAAGGTCAAGGCCCCATTGACAAAAAGGCCATGGTGTTGTGATTGGTTGTAGTTCCTGGGCTGGTGCATGTATTAGGTTGCCATGAACTTGACATTTCTTGCATTTTCTGACAAAGTAGTAGGAATCCTTTTCCATAGATGGCCAATAATATCCAGCTCGCATGAGTTTCTTGGCTAGTGATGGACCACTTGAGTGAGTCCCGCAAATTCCTTCATGTACCTCTTCCAAAGCCTTTGTTATCTCATCTTGTTCCAGACATCGAAGGAGAGTACCATCAAGACCGCATCGGTATAGGGTTTCGACAATAATGGTATATCGAGCAGTTTGGCGAATGAAGGTTTTTCGTTGGTTATTTGATTGGTTGGGAGGAAGGGTGTGATCGCGGAGATAGGTGTAGAACTCACCGTACCATGGGGATTCAGAACCGACAAGGTGACATATCATCTCAGATTCAGGGATATCATAAGCGGGGATCCAAAGCTGTTCTACCAAGAACTCGTAGCGTGTTGAATTTTGTGGAAGATCTAGGAGAGATGCGATGGTAGCCATAGCGTCAGCAGCTCGATTCTGATCTCTTGATATCTGCTCAAAAGTGATAGTAGTAAATGATGTCTTTATAGTGTCCACCATTTGCTTATATGGCATGAGTTTATTATCTTTGGTCTGATATTCATCAGTTGCTTGTCGAATGACTAGTTGGGAATCGCCATATACTTGCAGTTCTTGTAATTTCCATTGTACGGCTAGCCTGAGTCCTGTGATCAAGGCCTCATATTCTGCTATGTTGTTTGTGCATGGGAATGTGAGCCTGTAAGACTTCGGGATGCTATCACCTTGGGATAAACAGAATGCCTGCCCTCGAGCCATGTCTAGTGTATGAACCATCAAAGTATAGTTTCCATGGTTGTGCTGTTGTGATCATGAATATCTCTTCATCTGGAAAATTGGAAATAAGAGGATGATCGCCTGTGAGGGGTGCATTGGCCAATTGATCTGCAATTACTTGACCTTTGATAGCTTTATGGTCTAGATACTCGATGTCAAATTCACTTAGAATCATCACCCATTTGGCCAAGCGGCCTGTCAATGCTGCTTTGCTGAGTAAATACTTGAGTGGATCAATCTTTGCAATGAGTTGTACCTTGTGTGTTAACAGATAGTGCCTCAGTTTAGTGGCTGCTAAGATTACTGCTAGGCAAGCTCGCTCAATAGGGGTGTAATTGAGTTCATAGCCTACCAGTGTGCGAAAGATGTAGTAAACATCACACTCTTTTCCTTCTACATTATGTTGTGCCAGTAATACACCTAATGCTGTACTGGTTGCTGAGATATAGAGTAACAACGGTCTACTTGGATCTGGTGGGATCAGCAATGGTGGATTCATGAGATAGTTTTTAAGTGTCTGAAATGCTTGCTGGCATCGGGCATCCCACTGAAAGCAGATGTTCTTGTGTAGCAGGTGTGTAAATGGTTGACACTTATCAGCGAGTTGTGCAATGAATCTTTGGATGGATTGAAGCCGTCCTTGTAGGGTCCTTAGCTGACTGATATTCTTTGGAGGTGGCATGTCCATGATTGCCTTAACCTTTGCTGGATCGACCTCAATGCCTTTGCTTGAGACAATGTATCCTAGAAGTTTCCCGGAGGTTACTCCAAAGACGCATTTCTTTGGGTTGAGTCGAACATGATATTGTTCCAGTCTATCAAAGATTTTATCTAAGATGTGGAGATGTCCTTTTCTGGTGAGTGATTTTGCTAGTAAGTCATCCACATAATCTTCAATCATGGTATGCATCATGTCATGGAAGATGATGGTCATTTCTCTTAGATAGGTTGCTCCTGCATTCTTGAGGCCAAAAGGCATTACATTCCAGCAATATGTGCCCCATGGACATGTGAAGGCTATCTTATGTTGATCTTTTGGTGCGATCTTTATCTGATTGTATCCTGAAAATCCATCCATGAGTGAAAGCATGGCATGTCCCGCTATTAGATCCACTATGATGTCGATATTTGGAAGGGGGAAGTCATCCTTAGGACAGGCCTTATTCAGATCTCTGAAGTCAGTACAAATGTGGATGCCCCCTTTTGGTTTGCCGACAGGCACAATATTGGAGATCCATTCTGCATAATCAATTGGTCTAATGAAACCAACATCTAGGAGTTTCTTGAGTTCTATTTTGACTAGCACTGCAATCTGAGGATGCATCTTACGAAGCTTCTGCTTGACAGGTTTGGCTCCTTCTGCGATGATGAGGTGATGCATGACTAAATCAGGATCAAGCCCAGGCATGTCTGCATATGACCATGCAAAGTTGATTTGACGCTTCTGGAAGAACTCTATAAATTTAGGCTGTTCCTCTGGAGTGAGAAGAGATGCCAGATGTATGAGATGAGGATTTTCAGGAGTCCCCACATTGTATTCTTTGGTTTCCTCGATGAGAATCGTTGATCGTTCCTGTTGTGTACTATCAGGGAGAATGTCAAACCCTTCATCCTCAGGCACCTCAGAGAGGTTTTCACCATTGGATACGCTCTTTCTTTTTACTTTTGTCGGATCAAACAATGCCACAGTATGGTTTTCATTGGAAGATCCATGTTTTATTGTTATATTTTTGCAGCTGAAAGGTTTGGCATCCACCCCAAAGTATGCTGCGCTATTTAGTTCTATGGCGAATCCAGCTTTGTGATCCCCACTTGGTAGGTTATCCCTTAATTCCAAAAAGTCAATGATAGCCTCATCGTTTTAGAAGAAGTCAAGACATGGGGGATTTGGTCGGTTCCATTCGATGAGTTCAAGGTGGATAATGGGCATTACTTCATCGATTAGGTTAAGTGCATTAGATGTATCAGTGAGGGTTAAGACGTTATGGTGAAGGTCATTAATGGTACTCTCCCCGTCAGAATCAGGCGTAGGATGAGACGTAGGGTCTGTGGAAGATGGTTCCAGTTTAGGAACCCAAGTGGTCTTTATCTGTGCTTCTCCGTAAACAGGGATGTCTTTGCGTGGTGGAGGTGGTGATGTGTCTTCCTCGTCTGAAGTATTAAGCTGTACCAAATCAAATTCCCATTCATGTGAGTCAGTCTCTGAATCACTTTCCAGCATCCGATTGCTATACCATACTGGGATGTCTTTTGAGTTAAACACTGCAGGTGTGATTGGTTGATGTACCTTTGTAATGATCGGTGCTGCAGGGCGATTGAGGGGGATCAAGGAATCTGTTATAGGGAGTATTGGTAATATTGATTCCGTTGCTTCTGCTGGGACTGCTGGTGTTATAGATGCTGTTGCGGGTGCTGATACAATTACTGCTACTAATGGTGCGACTGATGAGATGATGAGTTCGTTTGATGGGATGAGTGGCATTGGTGATAGTTGTGTTGGGGTTTTGAGCCTCAGTGGGGCTGTTGGGATGGTGCTTGAGGGTGCTTTGATAATGAAAGGTGTCCTTTTTGCAGTAGGTTGACATAATGGTTTGCTAGGTTTTCCTTTGAACTTGAGTTTAGGAAAGATCTCTTTTTCAAAGCCGAGGCCTGTATTACCTTTGGGCTTGAATTCCGGCAGCAGGGGTTCATGTCGTCCTTGTTTGCAATATCCCAAAGCACTTTGACCATCATACCCCATTCTTTGCATAATGAGGAGACCTTTGCCATACTGTTCTATAGGAAGTGTAACTCGTGGTTTATCAGTGGTGATGGGATCTTTATAGATCCATTCCGCCAGGTCCTCATCTTGTGTTTCTTCCTCTTGACTCTTTCCAAGAACGAAAGGTGTCAAAGCACATGCTGGTATGTTTAGTGGTTGCTGGAGTACCTGTTGTGGTTTACCACGAGTTCTAGGAGAAGTGGGCATTTGTCCCACACAAAAGAGTTGACTCAAGTTGTATTCCCCGGGACCTTCCTCTGCTATCTTCATCTTAAGCTTTTCTTGCTTGGGTATAATGGTGTTTGAACTGGCAAGAGAGGCGGGACTTATATATGATGTGGAGGAAATGGCTTCTCTATTATTGGGAACGGTAATCTCTGGTTGATGACTAATATTATGGCAAAATGCAAAGGGATTTGCATCGCCCAGGATTGTGATCTCTACACCGTTATGTGGGAACTTGATACATTGATGGTAGGTAGATGGAACGGCTTGCATGGTATGTATCCAAGGTCTTCCTAACAATAGATTATATGGCAGAGGAAGGTCCAGAACCTGACAAATGATGTGCTTTACCATGGGCCCCACTCGGATTGGTAGTACCACAGCTCCTTTGGATGAACGCTCCGCATCGTCATAGGCTTTGATTGTGATCTTCTGACGAGGATCCACTGATTCGACCGCATATCCCAATGCTGTGACCAACTGCAGTGTACAAATATTTAGGCCGGCTCCATTATCGATCAAGACTCGCTTGATCCTGTGCTGGTTAATAAATCCTTCGATGTGGAGTGAGGCATTATAAGGTTGCTGGAAGGAAGAGTTGTCACTTTCGGAAAAAGTGAGACAAGGTGAGGACTTTAGATTTCCAACCATGGCTTGAAATTGGTCTGTATTCAGATTTGAAGGGACTGACGCCTCTTGGAGTGCTTGATCCAAGATAGTTTTATGAGATGGCGATAGACGCAAAAGCTCTAAAATGGATATAAGTGCAGGGGTTTTGTCTAATTGTTCCACAAGATTGTACTGCTTTGGGATGGAGGTGGTGCCTTGTGGAGCTGCCTTTATGGTAACTTTGACGCGACGCGTAACAACATTGCAATTTGAGTTGGGATTTTTGAAGGTTATAGTTGCAACTTGTTCATTGGCATCATCCAGATGATTTATAGTGTAATTATACGCAGCCTATGTATAATCAGTGGTATCAGTGCCTCGCCTAGAAGTGGAAGGACCCCTTTGATCTTGTGATGGAAGTGGATTTTTGAACATCAGATGATCATTATTTGTTGTTTTTGGGTCATGTCCTTCAATTTCAATTTCTCCTCGATCAATAAGATCCTGAATGAGATCTTTCAATCGGTGACAATTACTTGTCTTGTGTCCTCTCCCTTGATGGAATTCACAATGTTCAGTATCTCTCCACCATGCTGGTTTGACCTGAGGCTCATAGTTTGATAGCTTAGGCAGAGTGACCAAATTTTGAGAAATGAGTTGTCGCAATACTGTTTCAATGGGTTCCCCTAAGGGAGTGTATGTGCGTTTCTATTTTTGTTGACGAGGTCTAGGTTCATCATGAGATGTGATGCGACCTTGATTAGAAGGAACATTTGTGTTGTTTTGAGGTGGAGGATTTTGTCCTGCAAACCAAACCACAGGTTGTGCGTTTTGGATAGTCCTGGCATCCACAACCCCATCGTTGACAATATTCTTGTTTTTATTCCAGAAGTTTGGTTTATCGTTGTTGAAGCGTGGGCGAGGACCATCTTTTGGTTTGTTAAAGATTTTTATGAGTCCTTTCTTGATGAGTGCTCGTTCACATTTTAAACCCTTGGTGATCATATCATTAAAAGAGTCTGTGTCTTTGACATCCAGGTGAAATTCCATTTCTTCGTTTAAGTTGGAAATGAATATTTCCACTAGTTCTCGTTCAGGTAACTGAAGAGAACGTCTGCTAGACATTTGGCGCCATCGTTGCAAGAATACTAAGAATAGTTCACCTAGTTTTTGTTTAGTGTTGCACAGATCAGCCATGGTAATGTCACGTTCAATGTTATGAGAGTAATGAGCTAGAAACTTCTGGATGAGTTCCTCAAATGTTCTAATGCCACCTGGTAGTCGGGAAAACCATGATGTGGTTGTTCCTCCCAAGCTTTGGGGAAAAAGGCGCATTAGGTATGTGTCTTCATATGCTACTTCGAGACAAGCGAAATGAAATTCTCGGACATGATCGCGGGGATCCCCCTTTCCTCTATATTTTTCAAATTTGGGTGTTTTGAATCGTCGTGGAAATGGTGGCATGTAAAGATTCCTATCAAAAGGATAGGGACAGATGTCATTGAGTGAGAATTGGTTAGTCTTGACACCACTATGAAGCTATTGGGCGAGATTCTCGACTTGTTGCCGCAACATCTCCATTTCATTTGGAGGAGGAGGTGGTGGGTTACCTCGAGGAATGTTATATCTGATGGGATCTCTACCTCTTTCCTCTTCATGGCGACTTTGTCTTTCTGATGCTTGTCTTAATTGGGCAAGATCAAAGTCAGAGGGGAGTTTTGCTCCTTCTTGAGCGAGTCTTAAGAAGTGAGCATCCGCATTGCTCCTGAGTATTTCGTCAAAAAGTCTGTTAAAGAGAGGGTTATGCTGAGCCCTTTCTATTGTTGCAGGAGTGGGAGTACTTGGGTTTTCGTCATCTGCATTTCCTCCAAGTGCTTCTTGAAATTCATTGAGATTTTCCTCTTCTTCTTCTTCCCTTTCTATTTCTCGTTGCCTGGACTGTGATCGGGTTTGAGCCATTTTGCTTGCAAGCTGTTGTTGAAGTTGTGTGAAAATAATGATGAGTTTTTGATGAAATGAAAGGTTGATGGTTGGTGAATTGTGTTGCACGTGGATCTCTAGCACTTTTAAGGTGGATGTAACCAAAATTCCTTCTTTGAATTGCTTGTTTGTTCGATAAGTTTTGATGTGATAAGGTGTAGAGAAATCTGAGATGTGTTACAGATTTAACTACCTAGTAATGAGAGGATTCACTCATGAACTAGTTTTAACCTGTGTAGATGTGTCTCTTAGGATGAGCTTATCCTAGATGTAGAAACAATCTAAAAAGTGATGTGATGTGTTTGATTTCAAGCAATATCTAAAAGAGAACTTGGGACAAGAACCTCTTAATGTTTTGAGAGTTGGGACGGATTGATGATGAAGTGATGATGTATGAGTGAGATGATGGATGAAAATGTTTTCAACTTCAATAAAAACTTTGTGTTATAAATGGAACAAACTCTATCTCTTCCCTTTCGAGTGTTGGTGGTATTTCTCGAGCTGTGTTGTATGTGATATAGACGTTTGGGAAGAAGTTGGGATTAATCTTTCCTCCTTGGTTTTTGTGATAACTCAGAGCTCTATATTGCATAAAAGCTCTACGGTTCAATAATTCGGAATCAAATTCGTTTGTTTTGCCTTGAAGATAGAGACACATGTGACGCAAGAAAACTCTATGGGAGACAAAGATTTGTCTATTGATATAGAAGAATTTCCTTCGTTTGATCAAAGCCTTTGAGCTCAATGGTCTTCTTTTCAAGTTGATATTCTGATGACACTTCTTCTTTCGCAAGATGTGAAGAATGGTCATAAAATTTGACTCTTTGTTGTTTGTACCTTGTTTTTGATGTTTTTGGTTGTTTTGACAGATGTTTGGTTGGATGAATACTTTGTTTTTGGGAAGTGATTTTCTGATTTTTCTTTGATAAGAAAACAAAGCAAGCACACAAACACAAGAATGTTGCCTAAAAGGCACAAATGAGTATGGGTCTAGATCAACCCAATCCTTGGACTTTTATATAACCCTTCCTTTAGATGTATTTTAAGGTGTATTTCCAAAGCCTGAAGTTGGCTCAATTTGCACTTGGTCTTTAAAATGAACACATTTCAAACACTTTTTATCCCTAAGGTCAAATGGCCAGTTGTGATAAATTTAGCCCACATCTTGATATTTCTTCGACTTTGGTACTACATACCTTATGAATCCCGCCGTGGCAAGTAAGGATGTGATATACTAAGTCTTACACAAGCATAACAAATAGATGATCCCTATGATGGGGGAGTCACCACTTTTATCAAGCCACAAGTGACTTTTCAAAAAGCTATGTTTCTACTCAAGGAAATATGTATGGTGAGTATCTTGGGAGCAAAACCATCTATGCTCTTGCACTAAATTATATCGCAAATATCCTCAATCAATAGAACAGGTGGGCTACTACTTAAAGGCATTTAGTTATGTTCGATGTTTTTGGACATAAGTTCATTCTGCAGTGACTCACTTAAGAGCCTTGTAACTGGTGGCGGGGCCCATTTGTCCTTTCGGCCAGTTACACTGTAGGAACAGCTATACCCAAGGCTACAGCTTTCGCTCTCACCTGATTTCTATAGCGGCTCGAAGGATTTACCGCTCGAGGTCATTCCCAAGAGTATCGATCCCTTGGCAGGCCTCTCTTTAAAAAGATAAAATTTTGAGTGTTACTAACACTTTTCTCTTGCACCTAAGACCACGAAAGCCAAGGGAGAGGATAGTGTGTGTTAGAGGTAGGACCACTCGACTGACTTTTTGCACAAGTGTGCCAAGTACGAAAGACACTTGTTCTTTTTAATCCACCATTACAAATGTGATCTAACTATTTGGAGATGTTGCTCCAACAGCCATGGTGCTCTTTTTAACTTCAAAGGCAATGTGTTTTGTAACATAGAATTCGGAAATCCTGGTCAACTTAAAGAAAAACACGTTTGCTTGAAGTAAAATTTGTTTTTGCAAAAATCAAAACAAGTGGATTGTTCTTTTTATTTGCCCAAAAATTGAAGTGTGGCTTGTGATTTTTAAGTTTGATGTAAGAAAGAAAATTTGTTTTGTTGATTTTAAGCACCAAAACAAAATGTATCCCTAACTTGCAATGAAAGCAAAATTTTGAAGTTTGTTGCTTTTTTTACTTTGCAATAAAGAAAGATGAATTTTCTTTTTAAGCACCAAAAACAAGTTTGAGGTTCATTTTATGCACTCTAAAATAAAATGTGAGGTTTATTTTAACTTGTGCAAGAAGGAAAAATGGATTCTTTTTAACCAACTTTTGTTGAAAGAAAGTAAAAAAGAAACTTTTAAAGCATTTAAACTAACTCCTTCCCCTGCACAAAAAGATTAGAACCTGCATAAAAGACAATTAGTTAGAAAAATCTGCATGTTTTGGTGGGCTTTTACAAGCCTAATTTTTTTTTTTTTGGTTACAAGGTGATTTGTACAACGTTTTGTTACAATAGCGCTAGTCTACGTTTGAATAGAGACGCTATTTAACACAAACGCACTAAAAGAAAGGGAAAGACAGAGAAGGGAAAAGTGTCGAAACAAGTTGAATAGCACCAAAACAATGTCAAACGTGCCAAAACAATGTCAAAAGTGCAACCTGTGTGACATTTTCAACATTCAAACATGTTATTGGTTAAAAAAAAAGTTGATCTTTGTGGTGTTTGGATTCACGTCGGGTTCACCAAATGATGCTCTGCAAAAATGATTAGAAAATCTGTTTGAAGGCAACACACACAAGAGCACAAAAAACAAACGTTAGTGTTAGCAACAAAAGATTATCCTAAACAGGCATACCAAGAGAGATATTGAGCATGAAATAGAAAGCATATAAACATAGAATAAAATAGCTAATCAAGATGCTCATAGTTGCTCCTCCTTTGTTCCTCTCCTCTCCAAGTCCCAAATGAGTGTAGCTCTCAGCTTTTAGCACTAGCCATGGATGCCATATGGAGATTCAAGATAGTTGAATATGATAAGCAAATGCTATGCAAGTGTAGATAGTGATGCTATGAGAAAGCTCTATGCTAATGCCAGTATAACAACAATACTCTAATGCTTCTCTTTTTGCTTGAGGAGAAGGGTTCTATTTATAGAAGAAATGGGGAAATGAAGGGTTAAGATTGAATGGTTTAATCAAGGGCCAAGTTTGAAAGTTGGGGATCCATGTGCACAATTGGCACCGATAAAATGGTGACAAGTGTCAACATAGGATCGGGTTGAGAGAAGAGGTTGGAGGCATTAAAGGCCTGAGAAGACCTCATGGTTATCTAGAGGCTAAGGGTCAAGTCCAAATTAAGATTACCCACTGGATTAAGAGTTAATCCAAGGATAAACCTTTGTGCAAATGTAAGAGATAATCATGGTCAAAGCATTAATGGCCTGATGAGACCTTTGGGTTGGGTAGAGGTTGAGTCAAAAAAAATGTTTTAACCATGTGGGAGGGTTTGAGGTAACCATTAATGGTTATTGGAGACTTTGGGGATTAAGTGGTTGAAGGTTGAAAGCCTTCAATGGTTATCAAAGACTTTGAGCCATTTAGTGGTTGAAGGTTGAAAGCCTTTAATGGTTATCAAAGACTTTGAGGGTTTGAGAAGTGACTTCCCTTTTGCTTAGGAATGTGAAAAAGTTTAGAGAAGGGGTTAGGTTATTTAGAAGTGATTAGAAAATTCTAGAAGGGGTTTAGGCATGCAAGTGGATTTTGTAGGAAAATGCAAGTGGGAGTAATTTTGGTATTTTCAATTAAAATAAAATCATTTATTTCAATTAAATGGTGTAATTTGCATTTGGATAAATATTCAAATAAATATTAATTTATTTAAATGAGAAAAATGAAGATAAAGCATTAAAATGCTTGAAGACTTTGAGGGAAACCATTAAAGGCTTTGAAGACTTTAAGGAAAACCATTAAAGTCTTAAGAAGACTATAGAAGGAAGCCATCAAGTTTGAAGACTTTAAAGCCATCAAGTTTGAATACTTTAAGGGAAACCATTAAAGGTTTCAAGTGGGTGAAGATAAATAAGATTTTAAATAAATAATTTATTTAAAATAGTTGTGCAACTTGCTTTTGTAGGAAAATACAAGTGGGTGGAGGATAAAGGTGATTTAAATAAATTATTTATTTAAAATAATTGTGCAACTTGCTTTTGTAGGAAAATACAAGTGGGTAGAGGATAAAGGTGATTTAAATAAATGTTAATTTATTTAAATGTGAGAGGTGGGATTTTGGGGGATTTAAATAAATATTAATTTATTTAAATGTGAGAGAAGATTTAATTAAACAAATATGATTTATTTATTTAATTAATGGTCTAAATTTGGTTAAGTGAATTAAATCAAATAAATTGAATAATTTATTTAATTAATAGGAGAAGAGGGTTAAGATGAATTAATTAAATATTAATTTAATTAATTATTGATTGATGGTTAAATAATCAAATAAATACTAAATATTCATTTGATTAAGTGGACAGATTTATGTGACTACAATTTTTATTAAACATATAGGTATTTTCCACATGGATGATCATACATCATATGCTAGTGTTCATCCCGAGGGCACTGACTAGACATCTACATAGTCTGGTCCAATGCCCTCCACTGATAGTCAGTGTAGGGCTCGACTTTTTGCCTAGACCATTATTTCCCTACAACATGCGCTAGATCATCTTGATTCCACATTACTTGCCGCCACTGCGCAACCAAATAAGGAAAGGGCACATACTACTAAGGATCAGTTGGTTTGTATTATTTACACTATTTGGACATACAATCCT
This sequence comes from Cryptomeria japonica, assembly GCF_030272615.1. NCBI lineage: Eukaryota > Viridiplantae > Streptophyta > Pinopsida > Cupressales > Cupressaceae > Cryptomeria > Cryptomeria japonica. The sequence continues at coordinate 347,896,123 of NC_081407.1, read as the reverse complement.
TATGATGATGTGTCTGTTGATTCTTTCTATAGATCCATTTCTCGTAGTGTGACTGGCACGATGAAATGGGACACTGTGAACATGGATGTATCTTCCACACCGGTCCATACCATATTATGTGATTATCAAGGTCTGAGATAGAAGAAGATTAGGGGCTATTTAGTTACCAAATGCACTTATCCAATTTTTGCCCCATTCATATATCCTAGATGGTTTCTAGCTCATCATGTGTGGCCACAGAAGGATGAGTTGCCACTTTATTTCTTTAAACAATTGTTTGCAGAGTTTCATATGGGCCTAGATGTTGATTATACTAGTATACTAGCGAATGTTGGATAGAGCAAAGGGAGGCTTAATGATAAATATAGACAACCTAATGCACCAACGCTCATTAATAAACGAGCATTAGTTGGTCCAAACCTTTTGGTTCTACCAAAACGTTTGGAGTTATCACAGGAAACTGATGCAACAACTAATGATGTCAGGTGAGATATCTACTCGAACATTGCAAATTTTACCACTCAGGTCAGCCAGAAGACATCTGACTATTTTGGGAGATATATCTTATGGTCGCAGACTACCATTCTGTGAGCTACATATGTGACATCTAGTAGTGGCATTGATTCTTACGCTCGTGTGGACATACCACCTCCACTTGATGTTGCACGGTTGACAGAGGTTGATCCTTTGGAGCGGATGAGTGCATTGTTGTCCAGTGACTTATTGGATTCATATATAGCTCTTTATTTACTTCTTGGGATCCCACTCAAGGATGTACCGGCATACGTGAGACAACTTGTACACGAAGATGATGGTGGTAGAGCGTCTTAGGGTGATATGGGGAGAGAGGAGGGAGTTCCCATGTACCCTACAACCCCTCCACCACATACTAATGGTGATCCCACACCTCCTCCTCGACCTACACCAGTTGATCTGACACTTGAGCCACCATGATCTACACCATTGCGACCTATGACTTTTACACCTCCTACTTGAGTTCATGGTCACTATATCAGTATGCTCATTCACGATTTAGAGGATGCATCACTGGATATAGATGTTGACGACATGTCTTTCCATTCATCTGAGATCGCTAGGATTGGGAGAGCCTTCAAGTCTTGTGAGGTACACATTATTTTTTCTGTAAGGTCATATCATTTATTTGATTTTAAATAGTGGATTTCAACTTCAAAATTGTTAACACAATTTAAATTTTGAATTATTATAGCATCCTACTACATTGGAGACATTAGGAGATTTGCAGCCTCCTTCTGCTCTGCACATGGTCACAGTCACATACACATTGTTTTTTTTCTATAAGGTCATATTATTTAATTGTTTTTAAATAGTGGATTTCAACTTCAAAACTATTAGCATATATATATATATATATATATATATATATATATATATATATTATTTAATTGTTTTTAAATAGTGGATTTCAACTTCAAAACTATTAACATATATGTATGTATGATCCAGGTTGGTGGACCACATTTGAGTTCTTCATGTTGGATACCTATAGCCCATGCACACTCTACTAGTGCACATGATGGACAGACTAGGTAAAATTTGCATGTACTTATGTTGAAGTAAAATTTTCATACTTATAGTTAGATAATATTTGCATGTGCTTATATATATACATGCACTAAACATGTACATGTACTTTCTTGTGCAGGGAGAGCATTCAGAACATGGATCAGTGGAGGGCCCACCGAGCTAGTTTATGTGTATGTGATCATTGTTTGATGATATTATATGTAGAGTGCATGTAGTTTTTTTTACTTATATGTATCTGACACTTGTTTGATGAGATTATATGTACACATGAGACACTTGTACGTGTTTGTTTATGTACCTGACACTTGTTTGACGAGATTACTTGTTTGTTTATTATACTTGTTTATGAGCCCATATTATATTTTTTTAATTAGTTAAAGCTACATATATAATTGATCATGCTATTTTAGATGATAAATCTTGATATTAGTTAGTTGAATTGTTAATTGTTGATTTTATTGTTAATTATTCATTTGATCTAGTTAGTTGAATTAAATCAATTAATTAAGTGATTCTGATCAATCCAATGAATCAATCAATCCAATGAATTAATCAATTCAATGAATTTTAATCATTTAATTAAGTGATTGTAACCAATCCAATCAATTAATTAAATCAATTATATTAAGTGATTCAAATCAATCAAATAAATTAATCAAAATAAATAAAATCAATTAATCAACTCAATTCAAATCAATTCAATTATATTAAGTGATTTAAATTAATCAAATGAATTAATCAAATTAAATCAAATCAATTCAAATCAATTAATTAATTTAATTATATTATATTAAGTGTTTCAAATTAATCAAATTAAATCAAAACAATTAATCAACTCAATTCAATTCAATCAATTAATTCAATTCAATTAAGTGATTCAAATCAATTAAAGATGTCATGCAACAAATAAAATGAAATTGTGCAAATTAACTCAAATGTACATACATACATGTGTACAAATTAAAGATAGAGTTGCAACAAATTAACTTAAATTTACATGTGTACATATGTATATATTCCAAAAAATAACTCGAATGTATATGTATATGTGTACATGTGTACATAGGTTGCAAAAAATAACTCAAATGTAAATGTGTACATATGTATATATGTATAGCGATCCAAAATATAGCTCGAATGTGCATATGTACATATGTATGATGATCCAAAAAATAGCTCGAATGTACATACATACATATGTATGACGATCCAAAAAAATAGTACATACATATATATACATGCATGTATACATATATATGCATATATAGACATGTATCATGGTAAAAAAAAACACAAGTTCACTTGTTCTAATAAACTAAGTGAGCTCATCGTACATAAAATTTGGATCCTCTCTATCTTTTACTATCTCTAATATCCTTTCATGATCTTCGATAGGAAACCTCCATTTTTGGGGGCCACAACCTCTTTTTTGTAAAGTTTCAAATTGTAGTCTTGTTGCCATAACTAGGTGACTATAATGCAATACTTTTTGGTCAGGCATGTATTCAATAAATGTAACACCATTGAATATCTATCTTCATTTGTTGATAATAAATACCTTCAACAATGACTGATCTAGTGGGATATTGTTGTCCATCAGCATCTTCCACTGATTCTGACAATTTACATTATGGTTTTGTGCATCGTAGTAGGTAATAGTTAACACCTTCTACATTGCCATGATCTGCAACCACAACAAAAATATCACCTGTACACCACAAATTACAAACAATTAAATCATAAAGTGTATGGTCAAATGTAAAATGAATTCAAATTAAATTAAAATTTAAACTGTCCCTGACACAACTAAATAAGAAACATGTTCATAATCTGTTGAATATAGAGGATCATGAATATCTACAATGTTACTATCTTCATAAGAAGGCTGGTGCAGGGCACCTAACACTCCAAGCATGCAATTTTGTTTTCTTCTAAAGTTGTTGTGTTGTTTTTCATAATGTAATAATGGACCAACCATTTGGGACTTAGTAGAGCCATGGTTGAGTTGTCCAAGCTTTTGGTTGTGTCATTTGTGTTCAGGATGCTATCAACCTAGGAAGTTGTAAGGCTAATATTGATCACAGGAGTAGTACTCTAGATCATTGGCATCTTGTAATAGGGGTCTATTGTATTTTTTTCAGTTCTTCTAGGATGCTGGAGGGCCTTTGGGAGCCTTGGAATGCACTAGAATGCAAGTTGCATCTTAGGTGACAAAAAGATGTAAAAGCTGTTGAGCAACTTTTTGCAACATTTTGCAAAAGTTGCATTTTTGGATGATGGCATTGAAATTTGGTTCAACCAACTAAAACATGGGCATATAAGCCAAAAACACTTTCATTGTACGGGTTGGAGATTTGGGGAATGCAAAAGCAATTTTTGGAGTTGAACGAAATCTTGAGTTTACATCGTTTTGACTGTTTTTGTTTGTTTTTATTACATTGTATGGCCCAGTACGGCCTTGACAGATGAAATTACTTGCAGGGGATGAAATATTATTGAATCTATTTTCCAATAAGGTAGATTAGGAATTCTGAGTGTGTTTGGTTGCAAAGATCTCATTCATTCTTTGTAACTAGGTGTAAAACCCTTGCAAAGTAGGGTTTAAGAGTAAAATGGCTCTAACCAGAGCATCCATTGATGATACTTGTTGAAATCAAGTGGAATGATAGGTTAGGGTCTTTACATAAGTTTAGAGTAGGTTTTGTTGTTTTGTAGGCCTTGGTAGAGGAGCTATAATGAAACCCTAGGCTCACTGCTAGGAGTTAGTGAGTTAGGACAATAGAAGATGTGCAAATTTTGAGCACGTGTGGATTGGTAGAAGAGAAATAGACCCATGGTTGGAAATCCCTCTGAGTTCCCTTGAAGAATCCATAATTAGTTTTGGCAGATTTTTTGACTGGTGAACCTTTTCAAGCACAAATTTGTGAGACACCCGGGTAGGCCTAAACCCTTGAAAATAGGACAGTTTTGGTTCCCACCTATGTATGGAAAACCTAGATGCAATTCTTCAATATTGTATGCAACTCTGAAAAGGGTGCTCGAATTTACAATTTATTTGTGGCCTTGTTTAGGGAAATTTCAAACTAAGTCCTGAAAACCACCAAGGGAGGGCTAATTGTATTAGGCCTATTTGAGCTCGGTGGAGACAAAGAGAGGTTAGGAAACCATAGCGATGGGTTTGAAGATTACCAAACCCCTTAAAGACATTAAAGACATAATGTAAATGCATTTTGAACACAAAGAACCAATTAGTGTATTGTGATCCTTTGCAGAGGTAGTTGGAGCCTTAGGAGTGGAGTTGGAGTTTGAGGTGGAACACTCAATAGAAAGTTAGTTGTCAAAGCTCAAGTGGCTATACCTTGGAGGCAAGTGAAAGTGGATCAGACCTTAGAGGTCTAGATAGAAAAACCCCTACCAAGTGCCATTGGATGGGCTTGAGGAGTTAGAGGGTTGAGTAAGACAAGAAACCAAGAAGGTGAATAGATTAAGCTCCGAGACTCTCTGCATCAGAGGCGTTGTGAATAAATTTTTCATTTCCCATTGTGAAACAAATCCATCTCTAATGTTCTAACATTGTTGAATGTTTGCATTGATTTCAATGCAGTGAACACAAAAACATGATTTTTCTCTTACCTAAATCACAAGAGGTTTGTTAAGTTTTGTAGACATGAGTTATTTTCAATGCAATTTCTTAGAAAAACAAGTTCTACATTCTCTTACCCGAATCACAAGAGGTTTGCTATGTCCTATAGTAATCACTTGATGCAATTTTATAATGCCATTAATTGTTTGGCAATTATAAGGATTGGATCGATCAATATCTTTAACTTCCCAAAAATAGCATCTGGTGTATGTCGCACGTCATGAGCACAAAAATGACTTTTGCACCATTCTACTATCTCACTTGAATTTCTTATGTTGTTACCTGCACATTAACTTATTTTAGCAATTTAACTCCGAACCATAAGGTACACGCTCTCCTATAAACATTGAGCATGTACCTCCAAGTTCATGTTGGCAAAGTGCACGCTTCACATAGGCTCCTGCTACATCATGCTCTCATTTTCCATGTCCACTCTCAAAAAAGTTCCACAAAAACTTTAGACCACATTTAGCATGTTGTTGTGACAACCAATTGAATGCTTTTGAAAATTTAAATTGTGCTGTGAAGTTACAATCAAATATAATATTTATTAGTTTAGAAAACTTAATTATACTAGATAATTAAAAGACTTAAGTAAAACTTAATTATGCTTACCAACACATCCATTAGTCCAAATCCAATGTTGTGAAGCACTTATACGAGGATGTATGATATTT